>NC_132998.1:2516325-2830865 GCF_048564905.1 Vicugna pacos
CTGTTGTGCATAAGCTTAAGTGCACAGAGAAAAGTGCCAATGTTCCCTTTCTTTTCATTATTCCTGTGTGTAGATGCCAACCAAAGAGTCTGGGTAATTTAAGAGGTAGTAGGTGACCTCTTAATTTTACAATTATTTATCAGGGAAATGGCTCTGACATTTTGTGTTTGTGCTCTAAATTTATAGCTTCTCTAGTGAACATGTTTTTGCATTGCTTTGTATGTGACTTTTTTTTTTCCTGCAAAAGCCAGTGAGCTCTACAGCATTGTCCCTTTTCATTAGTCAGATTTTCCGTTTTAACGTGTAATTTTATGTCAGCTGGCTTTTTCCGTTTTGCGTCAGCCTTGTAACTAGTAGCTACCATTTTGTTAAGCACTTTGTTGATGTTTATCCCGTCAGGTTTTCGGTTTGCTAGCCACGGACATACTTTTCGCTTTCTTGTTCAGAAAAATGTTTTTACAGTTGAATAAAATGTTCCCAAACTCACTATTTTCTCTCACCTCTCTTTTCCCTTTTCTGACCCTTGCTTGTAAATAGGTATGTTCCTCTCAAAGAAAACATACAGCATTTGAAAATATGAACAATTAAAATGTGTCAGATATGAGTCAGTGGATTTCAGGTGCCACCCAGACAAGACCATGATGCGGAGAACATTACCCATCTGTGTGTGGAAGTGCTCTCAACCTCTGTGAACGTCCCTAGCACAGTGGCTGCCACTTCATGAGTGCTCAGGAAGTGTCAATTGAAACAAAATGAGGAACACACACAAATAACCACTTTCTACATTTAAATAATAAGGAACCCTAATGATCATTTATTTTCCTACCACAGTAAATCCTGGCAAGTGGGTTAGCCAGTAAAAACGTCACGAGCCGGTGTTACTTTATTTGTGATGTTAGTTTATATAGTCATTTATTCCTTACTCCCTTGGATCATGTATTTTCTTTTCACCACCTTAATTTTGAGCTAAAATCTGATGCTTTTCCTCCTACCTGCATGTTTCAGCAACAGCTGGAGAAACTCTGAAGGCTCCCTGACTTCCTAATAGCAGTTGAAAAGATAGGAGTCACCTTGTTGATGTGAGTAAAAGTGAAAGCTAAGGGGAGGGACATTATCTATGAGGTTACAACTGTGGTCGTAAGGTCCCTCAAGCCTCCCCCCTCCCCATTACTGGTGACAGTGGAGACAGTTTACCTGAAGAACTACCTCTTGTCTTCTATTTATTGTTAAAAATAGCTGCTAAAATGTAAGAAGGTTAAGTTCATGAATAGAGTAAATACCTTGGCTTTATGTTTACCATCTGTTGTAACAAGGAAATGGAATTAGTGGGTTTAATGGAGTGTTAACCAAAGCATAATGTAGAGACTTCTTGTTTAGCCAGGATGGTTGGGAAATGGAACATTATGGTACTTTTGATCTGTGAGAATTGCCACATATTTTGCCTGCTATAGCCATGGCTCTCAGCTGGGGACAGTTTTGCCCCCTAGGGGACTTTTGGCAATGCCTGGAGACATTTTTGATTGTCAGGGTGGTGGGAGGAAGAGGTGCTACTAGCATGTAGTGGGTAAAGCCCAGAAATGCTGCTACGCATCCTACAATGCTCAGGGCAGTCCTTACGGCGAAATATTATCTGGTCTAAGACACCTCTAGAAACTCTGCTCTGCAGGCTAGCACTTCTTACCAAGTTTGAATTCAGCAAAATTCAGTTAAACTCCAAGATGACAAGGAACACTTTTGGTGGTTTAGATGATAATTGAGCATCTTACAGTGTGTTGGTGTCTTTATCAACATCAGTTACCACCGTATTGGTGACGTGTAGACGTGTTGGTTTATGAGGATTCCCGATTGCTGGATGGATAAAGATGCGGTGCTGTGGTACAATTATCTGAAGAGGCCCAATTAATTCTTGTGTCATGACAGTTCTTTGAGTTAGAATTGCTACTCACTTCTGTCTTATAGGGAGGACTGTTTACTTTTCACATTACAACGGAATTGAAATACAACTTAATCTTTGTTAAAGTATTTTGAATATACTTTAAAAGGAAATAGGTGACATGGTCTTGGAAGAATATTTCTGTCAGCACAGCTGTTGTTACAATACCCCATACATTTATTTTAAGCCTACTAGGGGAACACACGAAAGAAGGAAAAGTCTTTTGTTATTTGAATAACGTTTGTGTGCACGATCCAACAAAATGGAAAAGAAAAATACCGACTTCTCAGTAGAAAAACCAGAGGAATCTGTTTATTAGTCAATGAATTAAATATTTATGGAGGACTGTCATGTTCACAGCCCGGGGCTAGTGCAGTAAAGAAAGTAGAACTTTTTACGGTGTTTCCTGAATTATTTGAAAAAAATAGAAGTTTCAAGCACGAGACTGAAATTAATTTTATCTGTAGTAACTTCTTGCACACATGGATTCAGATATGATATATGGGATTTACAACTACAGAGACTAGAATAATAGAAACCACCTGTTGCGTGACCCTAGTCTTATCCTCTGAACCACCTTTTGAATTATGAGGTGATTAAGTAGCTTATCAGTAAGCGGGCTTACGTAAGCAATGATTCCTTTTTCACTAAGCACCGAATATGTGCTATGCTATGCTGGGAAGAGGGAATGTAATTCAGGAATCGTCTCTGCCCTTTGGCGCAACCACTGGGGGAGGTGCTGGCGCCAGGGACGAGAACAGGACAGGGCAGTGTCTCGATTGTCGAGTGGGACAGGAGCAGCGAGGAGTGACGTGGATAGTAATGTGTTACAAATGGTGAGAGGATAGACAAAGACTGAAGGGAACAAAATCTGGCACTTGTACCTGTGTGGACCTTGGACCTCTTGGGTTTTTTGTTGTTGGTGTTTAATCTGGATTTGTTTGTTTTTTAACTGAAGTATAGTCAGTTTGCAATGTGTCAACTTCTGGTGTACAGGATAATGTTTCAGTCATACATATACATACATAGATTCCTTTCCATGTTCTTTTTCATTAGAGGGTACTGCAAGGTATTGAATATAGTTTCCTGTGCCGTACAGTATAAACTTGTTTATCTATTTTATATATACTGGTTACTATTTGCAAATCTCAAACTCTCAATTTACCCCTTCCCACCCCCTTTCTCAACAGTAAAGCGTTAAGTTTGTTTTCTATGTCTGTGAGTCTGTTTCTATTTTGTAGATAAGTTGGTTAGTGTCTTTTTTTTTTAAGATTCCACATATGAGTGATACATATGGATTAACTCTTTCTGTTAGACACTTTGAACTCTCAGCTGTGTTGAATAATTAGCCTTGGGAAAGGCATGGTAAACACAGGCTTAATGCCTGTTTTATAGCCTCTCAGATTCCAAGGAAATGAATTCTCTGAGTGGAAACTCAGTGCATTGATTTTTGTTACGCTTAACAATAAGCATGTGGCATCCAGGGCCATTCTCTAAATAGATTACCATTGAATAAACAATGAAAATTCTGGAGCCTATATGTTCTGCAGTTTCTATTTCAAAGTGTAATCCTAACTCAACTTTTAAATATTTTTTCTTTCTGTTTTAGAAAAGAGTGAAAAAATTGACCTGAACAAACTGCTGGGAGATGAAGGGGGAAAAATATAATTAATCTCAACATGTCCAACACAGACTGCATTATTTTCCACTGTACTCTTGCCGCTTCCTCCCCACCCATTTTTTTCTTGCCTTGATTGTGCCTCTAGTAGATTTATTCCTTGCCAGTCTTGATACCTTCAGGTCTATTTTCCACATTTGTTGTCAGAGTAGTCTACAAATATTAGCAGATAATGTTTAACTGAGTCCTTACTGTGTACTTGATATTCTTCTAAGCGCTCAATATGCAGTAAATCTCAGTTTTCACAACCGTATGATGTTGGAACTGTTATTACCTTTACTATACAGACAAGAAAACTAACGCACAAGAAGAAACTTGGTCTAGGTGACATATTAATACGTATTGGAGCCAGGTTTTATCCCCTGTATTTTGACTTGGGAGCACTGGATCATAATAACTGCCTTGCTTTGCTTAAGACGTTCATTGTCTCCTCAGAGCCTCCCACAAAATTCAGTTTATTTATCTCTCATTTAATGACTTTAATTCACCTTCAAAAAGCCTATTGCTAACTGAAAAACCGAAGGAAATCCATTAGTTTTAATGAGAAAAATTATAATGGGTTCCATCCCAACTTAGGATACCTAAACACTTTTCACAGGTAGAAAAAGATGGCATTTCAACAACAGACAGGTTCATATAAATAATAAACAACAATCTGAAAGTAAATAAATCCAGTTCCTACATGAAATGGTTTATTATACTTGCCAAAGGAGGAAGACAAGACTTGGGCGTGGGTAGTGAGCAATGGAGTTGATCAGTTTTGGAAGGTGCAGTCTTCTTTCTGACCCATTTTCCTTACCAGTTCTTCAGCGTTTTTGGATTTATAATTATCTTGTACTGAAGCTTCACTTTATAGCGATAGCACAAGAAGATCCAAGGCTAAATCCAAGACTACATCTAATACATGAACCCTTGATGAAACTAGTGCATGCATGTACCCAACAGACCGATCATTTCTCTTTATTGCTCTCAAAAATTTGGGGGAGGGTTCTTCCAAATATGGTACTTAATTCACATGTTTTCCATAAGATACTGACTAAAAAGTGGTAAAGCAAGTAAATTGGCGTCTCCCTAAAACAGTAATATCAGTATGTCATGTCTTAGTGTGTTTATTTAGTGGATTTAGGGGGGAAATATTGCTCCATGGAAAAAAACAGATTTGCTCAAAAAAAAAACGCATACCTTTTCAACAGCCGTAATGCTGAAAAATTGTTAGCTAAACAGTCATTATGAGATAAATCTATGCTTGGCACATGAAGTCCCTCAAGGTTCTGCCTTTGCCTGGCTCTCCAGCCTCATCTTTCCTCATTTCCTGACTCAGACTTACTTGTTGGCATTACTGCATTCTTTATACTTATGCATCTATATGAGGCTATTTCAGACCTGGGTTCCCTCTGCAGGGACTATCCAATTTCCCCTTCAAAACACAGACAGCAGGTTTGTGAAGAATTCTGAACTTTGCAAACCTCAGTCTTTTAAAGGGGGCTGCTAGCAAACCTGCCCAAACTTTGCCCTGGAAGGACACGTTATCTGTATTATTCTGGTCAAAAAACAAATCGCCCTCTGCCCAGGAGACAGAGACATTATGTCCTGCAAGGTTGTTTGGTATACAAACACTCCTGAATAGCTAGTCTGGAATAAAATAGCTGTCAATGCCTTTGCTCAGAAAGTGCAGAAACAAGAGAGCCTTGGAGAACTGTCTTCCAAGAGTCGTTGCACTTGGTGCATTGTATTAAAATTGTCCATTTAAGTGTCTGATTGGTGGGCTCATTTAGAGCAGAAATTTAACCTTGTCCATTTTTACATCCCTAATGCCCAACATAGTGCTTATCACAGAATAGAGAATTAATATATGTTTATGGAATAAAAAAATAAATGAAGACCTTTAAAAATCTGGAGAACCTAGGGGCTGTACCAAAGGTTACTTTATGTAAGACAGTCTGTTAAACCACACCAAACACAACTGAATTTTAAATGCCAGGTGGCTCATAGCCAGCTGGTTTTCCAGGATCCAGATTCTAATAGATGTGAACAAATTTCTTATTATAAAATAATACCAAATTCACCATTTATCATGTGCTCAGCACTTAAACTCTTTATAAACAACACCTATAATAAATAATACATCTCAGTAAACAACCCTATGAAGATGTACTAGTATCATTTGCTATTGGAAACAGATTTAACTTGTTCAAAGTGACACAGATGGTCAGTAGTGGAGATGGGATTTGAACCTAGGTGGTTTGACTTTGGAGGTTGTGTTTTTAACCACTTAAATTGTACAGCCCCTCACAGGAAAGGGAAGAAAAATGTCTGCATGAGTTATCTTAGGTCCTCTCAGCAGATGATCTTTCTCTGAAACTAAACTTGGATACACAGAACAAAAAACAGGTTCTAGTGTGCTTTTGGTGAACTAAATAGAACCATGTTTGTTTTAGCAAAGATACCTCTCTTGCAAAGGAAATTCTTTGAGGATGGTGAGACAAAGGTAGCATCTTTGTGAATATTGGGGATGAAGGACCCAAGAAGCTATTATTACTGCTGACCTCCAACTAACCTGGGGCTGGAGCACGGCCGGCTTTACGGGCGTGTGACCGATGCAGTCACAGAGGGCCTTGCACTTGGAAGGGCCGTACAGAGAAGGGTTTACTTGGTTGGTTTCATGCTCTGCTATCCCTGTCTTGGAATTCTTAATACTTTGTGCATAAGGGGTCCTGCATTTTTACTTTGTCCTGGGCATCTCAATTTTGTAGCTAGTCATAGGCTGGGGTCTTGGTTAACCCTTTACGACACTAGTTATTTGACAATGGAGAAGGGAGGCGACTGCAACACCAGAAGAGCTGCCAGTGAAGGCCTCAGGTTCTGCCAGGATCCATACTGGACTCTGGAGAGAAAAGCTCAGACCCTGAATTTCTAGGCTGGAGAATATCCAGTTCCTTGAGTATTTGTTGGTTCTGTAAGATCACCCTGGGATTGACTTAAGATATGTATTGTAGGACACCAGTCTGTCTCAAGGGAAAAAATTATTTTTATTACAGGCAGTATTTTCTGGAGTTTTAAAGGCCTTAGATGTATTTTCATTCTTTCTCCTGCTCTGATGGTTGTTTTAGGTCAGTTTAACCATTCTCTTTCATAATCAGCACCATAATAAGCACCAAATCAATTAAATGAGAAATAATACTTCCTTTTAATGGGAATCGATACCCACCATTTCCACTTTGATATATGCTGCATTTCTATTATCTTTAATTTATGTGAATGCACTTTGTGATTTTAGTGGAGGGGGGTTGGGGTGTGTGTGTGTGCATGACTATGTGGGCTCAATATATTTCATACCATCAGGTTTGCTAGTATATTTCAGAGATGTTATCAGAGCTTCTGTGTGTAACACCTCGTAATTCTACCTAACTGCTGCTGCTGCTGCTTTACTTCCTCGGAAACCCTCCTTAGGGACTTTCTGTAACCTTGGGTCACGTTCATCTGCATTTGCTTCTGAGCAACACACACGCCCTCCAGATCTTATTTCTTGTCATTATTTCCTTCTTTCCAGTTTTATACCATTTTCTCTGCCACCTTTGAGATCCCCTGCTGAATCCCACCATTCTACTGCACGTGAAAATGAGCGGGGGCAAAAGCACTGATTTGTGTAACAGTTTGTTAAAAAAAAAAAAACCAAACACTTGTCTTGATTTATTGTTCCTATTTTATCCAAGTCCTAAATCTTTTCTGCTTTCAAATGATGATATTTTGTTGGCTAGTGAGTTTTAGTTAAAGCAGGAGAATGTCTGTGGGGAACGGGTTCCGTAAGCTCCAGTTCTGCAGCGTTGTCTGTTTTACTGCTGCAGCCCCAGCAGAGGGAGCCCAAGCTAGTGAACAGAATTTCCTCTGGCGCTGTTTTGATGACTCAAACTAGTAACTCATGGTCAGAAGGAGATTTTTCGAGGGGCCAGCGGGAGACGTCAGGATATATGGGGTGTATGTGTGTCAGAAAGGGTAAAAGGAAGAAGTAAAACAGAAGGTGCAAGCCATGTGGATTTTAAGATGTACTTGGAATGTGGGAGATATATGACATCTTCTGAAGGATAATGACAGAGGTGTTGGAGAGAAGCATTTGATTTTCAGATCCTGAGAAGGTACTTTAAATGCTAAAGGTGTAAAACGACTTTCTTTTTCTTACTTTTCAGTTAGCCAGTTCTCCCTTTAAAACTTTTTGGAGTGAATCCTTATACATTTCCATTTCTTGTGATTTTTATATTTACGGTAATCTCCCAGTGAAAGCTTTAAAAAATTCCCTTTCTTAGTCTGTTACCTCACTGGCCTGCGCCTTGTGTGTGCATCCATGTCTGAGTATAGAAAATCTTGGAGGCTATTTAAGCTCAGGTGAGTATTTATTCAACAGATGAATCAGTCCACCAACGATGCAGACAGTGGTTACTGAACGCTTAGTAGTACATGAGGTGTAGAATATGCATGTATCTCTGCATACTGGGGAGGGGTGCAGTCAGAGGGGAGAATCAGAACCATGTTCTATTCTCAATGAACTTACGTGTAGTTGAGTAAACAAATGTACTTGGTAAAACACGAAACATGATGTAACCAAATGCTAAGCAGTGGTTCCCAGTGCCCACAAAGTAAACTGAACACAAAGCAGGTGTTCATAGAAGAGGTCTGCAGATCCTTGCAATGGCTAGAGGAGCCCAGAAAGGCTCCGAGGAGCATACGGACGGGCTTGAATAATGAGTGGTTTTGTGCATGGTGAGAGCTGAAGAGAGAAGCGGGCAGGGCCTTCCTGGGTGGAGAAGCAACGTGAGAAAGGCTATGAGAAGGAAAGCATGGTTACAATGGAGATCTGGGCCCCTGGGAGGGAGTGTGCTGTTTGTACACTGCATACTCATAGGGGGCGTCATTCACACCAAGCTGGTGGGAATGGTGCTCCTGGAGGTACCCAGTACCTGCGAATGAGTTCTGGAGGGACTGTGGTGGTGCTGAACAGTGGTTCCTCATCTCTGTTACATTATTATAGCCATCAATTACTCTATTGAGAGGAATCTATAAAAGGGCAGTAGAGCACCGTGGGTACCAATTGGACTGTATAATCAGACACCCTGAATTTAAATCCTGGGCACATCAAAAAGTAGATGTGTGACCTAGCAAAAGTTTCTTCACCTTTCTGTGGCTTATTTCCCTCATCCATGAGATGGCAAGATAATAATTATAAAGAGTTGCAATGGTTAAATGAGACAGGATGTCATCTGCTGAGTTAAACAGTGCCTAGAACCTAGTGAGCCCTGTGTGTTAGCTGTTTTTATAAAAGAACTAACCTGTCACTCAAACAGAAAGCAAAAACCCTACTTTTTCAAGTGTAGAAATATTTTCAAGTGTAGAAATTAAGATTTCTGTTATGTAAATCCTGGGTCTCATCTAGACTACTTTGTCTTTTGCTGGTTAGGAATGATGAAGCAAGTTATGTGGTTTAAGATTATGCTGGTTTCACAGGCTGATTTATGGAAGTAAATCAGATGGCATGGCCTCCCTTGTTTCAGTTAAAAGCAAAGATGATGCTCATTTCAGTAAGATCGATGCTTACCCGGGATTTCTGTGGTCCTGCTTGTGCTTGCTGTGTCTCCACATTTTCCAGCTGTTTTGAACCATGGATAGAATATAAGCTCCATGAGGTCAGGAACCATGTCTACCTTGGTTACTCTTGTATCCCCTTGTGCCTGGCATTTACTTTTTATTTTGGGTCAACGATTGAATGAAGGCATGCTTTTGTAAATTATCCTTGTCTTCTGCAAATTTGTTGACAGTCCTGTTCCTGGCATAGGTGAAGTAGGCATTACTACTGAATGTCTTGAGGGATGTGTAATTAAATATCTTTCTGAGTGGTTTATCATTGCCATAAAATGAAAATCACTTGTATTTTAAGATCATTTTATAGTTTATAAATACTCTCTTATACTTCATGTTTTTTTTTTCCTACAGAAGTCATGTGAATTTGTTGTTACTCCTTCTGCTTAATATGTTGAGTAACTGAGTCTCAGTAGACTTAAATGACCCAGTCTCACACATGAGTTATTGTGGACTTCAGACTTAATCTGAGGTCTTTTGACTACACATGCAAAGGATTTTCTTTAAATTTTTGTGACACCATACTTTTTTTTCTACCTGGACTGAAAGCCTCATGATTATATTCACCCCCCTGGGAAGGATGGGCCTCTCTAAATTTCTCATATTGTTGTACATTCTCTGTGAGATTAGGTTGGAAATAACTTGGCAGACGCACAAAGCTCATAGGGCATGTGACACTGGATAGAACCTTGATGTGGGAGGACTAGTGGGCAGAGTTAGAATCTACCTTGGGCAAGTCATAGAAATCCCAGTGTGTCCCTGGGAACTGGAAGGCCTGGGTGGGATGCTTGGAATGCTCCATTAGACATTCTGAATAAAGGCAGTGGGAGTGTGGGAAACAGATAGGACAGGGAAGGAAAACGAAGAAAGAGAGCCTAGAGCAGGCATTAAAAACCTTCATAGCTTTATACAGAGCTGGTCCTGCTCTTGGGCCAGGTAGAAAGCTAAAGCCAGGTAACTGAGTAGGTTGGAACTGTCTGACTCTGTATACTGTGGGACAGGAGAGTGTGGACAGACCCTGTTCTTAAGTTTTTCCTCTTCTCTTTTGGGTTTGGAGAAAAGCCTTCATGAAATGTTGGCAATGTTCATCATCTTGTACGCCAGTGTTTATGTTATGGTCTGCGGCATGGCTGGAAACGGATTTAGCCTAATAAATTTTGCTGCTGTTGACTGTTTCTGTTCTAAATTTCCAGCATCATGAAATACCAAATGGACTCCTTAAAAAGAAATAAAAAATGCCTGTTTAGTGAGACCATTGAAACGTACAATGTCATATCCTCTTAGGTGTTTAGTAATCACAAACACAGTTGAACTCAGGCAACATTTTTGAGTACTTTTATAACTTTTCCTAGTTGGTCCCATTTAAAATTTGTCTCCTTGATTATATTATAGAGCATATTTGTGTCCTTTATCTTATTCAGTGCTTTGCCCATAGTAGATGTTTAGTAGATAGTGTTAAATGGATTGGAAGTTAAACTCTTTCACTTTTATAGAGTAAAATAGTGGAGAAATAGAGAAACAAGGGCTCCTCTGAGACAGTGGATATTTGTCAATTAATTTACTTTTTGGTATGCTATTTCTTTATTTGTGAACTACTTATATTTAAGATAGAGGGTAATTTAACTTCATTTTAGAGTAGAATTCAAAATAACCAATATACAGAATGATTGTAAAACCAATTAAATTCTAGTAGGAATGCAAAAATGGAAACAGGAGTTGCTATGTGGAGCAATGATCATGCTCGCCTTTTCGACATTGCCCTTACTTTCTGTGTATGGTGTGTGTATGTGTCAGTTTGTGTGTTTCAGTTAGTTAAAATAGACTTTTTAAAAATATGCCTTGATGAAGGGATTGAGGATGCTTGGTTGTCAGGAAAATCATCTTCATGTTTCTTTCCTTTTTGTAATTTTTCTTTGTGTCTATGAAGTTGAATTAGCAACTTCAATTTCTACTGTGCAAGATTTTCTTTGATATAGGAAGTATTGTATAAGTAATATCAGAATTGAGGGGCTAGTTTATTTTAGAATCATATAATAGCAGTTTCCTATCACTAGAGATCAATGCCTGAATAAATAGTTCATGAAGTGTCAAGATAGTTAGGAGATTTGATTCTCACCTCACACTGTATAAAAGGATCAACTCCAGAAGGACTAAGGATTTAAATGTTGAAAGGAAATCTTGAAAAACTTAGTAGAAAATAAAGGTGAATGTGCTTTAGACCTAGAAGTAGGAAAATATTCCTTTAAAAAATTCCTTGAATAAGGCATGAAACATGTTGACTATAAAAGAAAAGACAAATTTTACTAAAAGTAAAAAAAGAACTTTAGTTCATCAAGAGACCACTTAAAGAAAAGAAAGTCCTGTCACAAACCGGGAGAAGTTATTCACAATATACATAACTGACACAGGGGCACAGAAACAGTAAGAATCTACTAATCAGTAAGAAAAGCAGGCAAAAGCCCTTAACAGTCATTTCACAGGAGAGAAACTCATATGGCCAACAAACATGTGAAGAGGTGGTCCTTACATCGTATCACACCCACTAATGACCATGGAAATGCAAATAAGACAATAATAATAGTATCATTTTATACTTTCCTTTTGGCCCCCAAATTAAAAGTCTGATAATAACAATTGTTGGAGAGGATATAGATCCACTGGATGTTCATTGCTGGTCAGAGTGCAAATTGGTGCAATCATTTTAGAAAACATCGAACATTTTGGAAAAAATTGCACATTCATATATCCTATAACCCAGAAATTCCCCTGGTAGATATTCAGTAAAACTCATTTACATGGGCAATGGAAAACATGTACAAGGATGTTCACTTCAGTGCCATTTAAAGAATAATCTGGAAACAATCCAGATGCATATCAGTAGGAGAGTGGATGAATAAACTGTGATACGTTCACAGTAAAATATGACACAGTAGCCAAATGAAGTACAGCGTTTACGAATATGAATGAATCTTAGTCATGTAATACTAAGTAAAAAAATCAAATTCTAAAATATTATTTACAATATACCATTTTTATAAAGTTAAAACAACTAAAATACCTCTTGAAATACAGCTAGATGTAATAATGCTGTTAAACACCAAGGGAATGATGAATATGGAAATGAGTATGGTTATTGCCTCAAGTCTGGGAGTCAAAAGGGTTGTCATGCGAGGTCATGAGTACTGAATGTGGGTTGCCATCAAAATCCTCTTATTTCTTTTGGGTGGGGAAATTCATGGTTCCTTATTACTTGTTAAATGACTAAGTAAACGAAAGTGGGTCCTGTGATTACCAATGATGAGAGTATGTTATGAGCCAAGGATTATGATTAATCCAACTTTGTATACCTAAGGTACAGAGAGAGAAAGATGAACTAGTTCCCCAAATATATGATGATTAAGGAAATTCAGTATTTAATCATATTTTCAGAGTTGACATGGCAGACTATAGTGTGTTACTGTTTTAATTTTTTTATCTATGCATTTTTAGGTTATACATTATATCAAAAACACCTTAAAGCTTATTCCCAGATTATTTGTGTCTGTCACATAAAAAGGGAAACATAAATGTCATTCTCCATTTTCTTGATGCTTGTTTTAATTCTATTTCATCTATTTTTTAAAGGAAAAGTTAAGGCAGTATCTGAAACCAGTAACCACTTTTTACTGCAGAAGTAGTTGAACCTCATAAAGATTAGATATTTGAAACATCTGAAGTGCTAAGCATTTAAATAATCAGTCTAAACAGACTCGTTAAAAAGATGTTGAGTCTTAGACTGAACAAACTGAGTCAGTGTGTGGAATTTCAGATCTAAAATACCTTATTTCCTAAAACACATTTCCCAAAACACAGTTTGTTATATTTAGAAAACAAAATTGGAAGCACCTTAGAATAGCAAAATTAAATCTATTATGAATAACTGTAACTATAATACGATACAAATAGAAAGTGGCATATCCAAAATCTACAACAAACAGGAGACTTAATCAATAAAAGCGATTGGAATTTCAGCTTACGAAAACAATTGGCAGTTTTTAGAATTTGGAAATACTATTATGCAATGAATTGTGGATGCTCGTTCACACCTGTACTGGTTTGCTAGGGCGACCATAACAGAATCACAGACTGGGTGGCTTAAACAACAGAAATTTATTTTTTCACATTTCTGGAGGCTAGAAGTCCAGGATGAGTGTTGGCACATTTGGTATCTTTTGACACCTCTCTTCCAGGCTTGCAGATGGTCACCTTCTTGTTGTGTCCTCTCTAGATCTGTCTTCTGTGTGTACACATTCCTGTTGTCTCTTCTTCATCTTATAAGGAACCAGTTTTATTGGATTAACCCCTCCCCAACCTGCCAGCATTGGCCACATTTTAGCTTAGCTACCACTTCAAAGAATTTACCTCCAAATATGCTTACTTTCTGAGGTACTAGAGGTTGGAATTTCCACATATGAATTTTTGGGGGACACAATTCAGCCCATAACAAAATCTTTTTCTGTGATCATGACTTTTTAAATCGAAATACAGTCAGTTTACAATGCATCAACTATTTCTGGTGTACAGCATAATGTTTCAGTCATATATATGCATACACATGTTTGTTTTCATATTCTTTTTCATTATAGGTTACTACAAGATACTGAATGTGGGTCCCTGTGCTATGCAGAAGAAACTTGTTGCTTATGTATTTTATATATACTAGTTAATATTCACAAATCTCAAACTCTGAATTTATCCCTTCCCACCCCCTCTCCCCCAGGAGCCGTAAGATTGTTTACTATGTCTGTGCATTTGTTTCTGTTCTGTAGTTCATTAGTGTCTTCTTCTTCTTCCTTTTTTTTTTTTTAGATTCCACGTATGAGTGGTATCATACAGTATTTTTCTTTCTCTTTCTGGTTTACTTCACTTAGAATGATGATTTCCAGGTCTATACATGTTGCTGCAAATGGCATTATTTTATTCTTTTTTATGGTTGAGTAGTATTCCATTGCATAAATATACCACAACTTGTTAATCCAGCCATCTGTTGATGGATGTTTAGGTTGCTTCCAAGTCTTGGCTATTGCGAATAGTGTTACAATGAACATTGGGGTGCAGGTATCTTTTTGAATTAGAGTTCCCTTTGGATATAAGCTCAGGAGTAGGATTGCTGGATCAGATGGTAAGTCTAGTTTTATTTTTTGAGGAATCTCCATGTTGTTTTCCATAGTGGCTGCACCAAACTGCATTCATACCAACAGTATGGGAGGGTTCCCTTTTCTCCACACCCTCTCCAGCATTTATTGTTTGTGGACTTTTTAATGATGACCATTTTGACTGGGGTGAAGTGATACCTCACTGTAGTTTTGATGTGCATTCCTTTGATAATTACGATACTGAGCATTTTTCATTGTGACTGTGATTCTTGTAGTGAGTGCCTGCTGTGTTCCAAGCCTCCTTCTAGGTGTTGAGGCACCACAGTGAAGCTTATTACTTGTGTCTCACAGTGAATGAAGCAAGGCTTCAAAATCAGGAAAAAAAATCTTAGGATATTAAATTTGCAAATACCGGTATTCCCAAATCCCTGTCATTTTTACTCAGGATTAGAATCTCTCCACAAACTCCCAATTGTTAGGAAGAATTAACCACTGTAAATAAAGAATCCCCTGTTGCTACTCACTTCAGATGAGTGTTGCTACTCACTCACTTCATAGAGCATGCTGTATGAAGTTGAGCACTGAGAGCAGTTTAATTGCAAAAGTACATCCATCATTAGCTGCATCTTTCATTGTGACAGTTGGTTGTGGATCGTACTTGGAACGACTGTGCTTTCTCCTACAACGCGGTCTTGCTTTGTATCTGAGGCGTCTCCTCTAATTGTGGTCACATGTGCCTCTTGTACCCTGGGGTTGGCCGCTCTGGAAGATGGCTACCTATCTCTCTTGAAGTACTCCTCAGTCCCTAAAAGGAAAATTTGGGTCAGCCACACAGTGCACATTTGAAGTCAGAGTCCCAAGTGTACCATCCACATTTTTCTATTTTTTTAAGACTAATTTCATAATATTATGTCACATTCCAAAAACTAATACCTTATTGTGCTTGTTAGGCAACACAGGTCACTTTAAGGCAGGGAATAGATGATGTCACAGAAATAAAGACAAGTGGCTTAGGCAAGATAGAAGTTTTTCTACCTCCTAGTAGTCAGGTACAAGCAGTCTGGGGCTGGCAAGGTGGCTCCTCAGCAGTGGGGTGCTGAGGGCTGTCTTCTCTCCTCTCCCCAGACCCCCAAGAGAATAGTTGAGAGTCTCAGCATAAGAGAAACCTGAGGATAAATCCCATCTCTGGCCAATGCAGTCAGTAAAGGTTGCTTTTGGCTACAAGTGGTTCATTAAAATGGCCCAAGCAGTTCAGTAAAACATTTAATTACTTTGCCAAGAGTAGGCAGAGTTGGGCTGGCATCTCTGTGAGTTCATGAAGAATTCCAGCTCTTTTCTCCCCTCTATTCTGCCTTCTTCGTCCTGTCAACTTTTGATCCTTGAGCTTGTCACTTTGTGTTTGAAAAATATTCCCAGACATTATAGCCTCACACCAGTGCCCCCAACAGGTCGGGAGGTAGGAAGGGAGGGAGCTTTTCCCCTGTATCTTCCTCTTTTGTTTCCTTTTTAATTAGAGGAGCAGAAGTTTCTCAGAAGCCCCCAAGAAAACCTCTGCTATGTCTTTATTTTTCAATTTATTTAAACAAAATCAAAAACAGTTCACCATTTCCTCCTACCCCTTACCTCCTGCCTCTGGCAACCACAGATCTGTTCTCTGCATCCACGAGCTTTGTTTGTTTATTTATTAGATTTCATATAAAAGATAGGTCATTTGGTATTTATCTTTCTCTCTCTGACTTATTTCACTTGGCATAATGTACTCGAGGTCCATCTATGTTTTTACAAATGGCAATAGTCCATACTTTTTTTTTCATGGCTGAATAACATTCCATTGGGTGGGATCGGTCAGTCTATCCATCTATCCATCCATCCATCTATCCATCCATCCATTCATCCATCGATGGGCACTTAGGTTATTTCCATATCTTGGTTACTATAAATAATAGTGCAGTGAACAGAGGGAAGCATGTATATTTTGAAATTAGTGTTTTTATTTTCTCTGGATAAATACCTGAAAGTAACATTGCTAAGTCATGTGGTAATTCTAGTTTTAATTTTTTACTGCTTTCCATACTGGCTGCACCAATTTACATTTCCAGCAATGGTGCCTCAGGGTTTCCTTTTCTCTGCATCCTCACCAACACTTGTTATTTGTTGTCTTTTTGATACTAGCTCTTCCAACAGGTGTGAGGTGATAGCTCACTAAAGTTTTGATTTGCATTTTCCTGATGATTAATGATATAGAGTCTTTTTTCTTGTACTGTCAGCTATCTGTATGTTTTCTTTGGAAAAAATTTTTACTTGGATCTTCTGCCTATTTTTAAGTTGTTTTTATTCTTGCTTTTATATTGTATGAGTCCTTTATTTATTTTCAATATTAGCCCCTCATCAGGTATATGATTTGCAAATATTTTCTCCCATTCATTAGGTTGCCTTTTCATTTTGTAGATGGTTGTGCAGAAGCTTTTTAGTTTGATGTAGCCCCACTTATTTATTTTTGTTTTGTTGCTTTTGCTTTTGGTTTCAGATTCAAAAAAGTATTGTCAAAATCTATGTCAAGGAGCTTTCTGCCTATGTTTTCTTCCGGAAGTGTTATGGTTTCAGGTCTTAAATTCAAGTCTTTAATCCATTTTGAGTTAATCTTTGTGGAAGGTGTAAGATAGTGATCTAGTTTCATTCTTTTGCATCTGGCTATCCAGTTTTCCCAAGGCTATTTATTGAAGAGATTGTCATTTCCCTATTGTATATTCTTACTTCTTTTGTCATATATTAGTTGACCCTATATGTAGGGGTATATTTCTGGGCTTTTTACTCTCTTTCATTGATCTATGTATCTGCTTTGATGCCAGTACCATACAGTTATAATTATGATAGCTTTGTAATATAGTTTGAAATCAGGTCATATGTTGCCTCCATCTTTTTTGTTTTCTGCAAGATTGCATTGTCCACTCTGGGTCTTTTACGGTTCCATGCAAATTTTAGAATTGTTTGCTCTATTTCTGTGAAAAATGCTGTTTGAGTACTCTCCAAACTTTGTGAAAATCTGATCAATTATTTTCATATTTTCAGACACAGACAAAATATCTCATTTACTGAAAAATGTGTTTACATGTTATTTCGCTAGAATTAGCTAATATATCTTTCTTCCCTCCATACTATTTTCTGTTATTCCCTTGACTCTCCTTGACTGGGGAGGCTAGACCACAGAAGGATGCAGAGAACAAGACTCGAATGATTTTACTGAAGTTAAGGCATCTAGACGTGATGGGGCTATTCTGGGCAACTATGAAAGAACACCTGGCAGTAATTTCCTTGGGTCAATGACCAAGGATAAAAAAGGAAGCTGATGTCTGAGTAGTTACCATTGCAGATAAATGGTGTCAGATTCACTCCCTACTCTTTGGATTGTGGTACAATTATGCTCCCTCCACAGGGTGGAAATCGGACCTAACCTTGGGAAACCAGGACCATGGGGAGGGCAGGTAAGGATAGATGAGGGATGTGTCTTTTAAATTTACTGAGATGACATTTCCATCACACAGTTATAGAAACATCAATATACAAAAGTAATATTTCTTGCCCACCTAAGTTTATGGTCTGCAATTTGAACCTGGCACTGCACATTCTATATATTTTGATTTAGTTACAATGGCCTCTGCTAACAAGGACTGAAAAAGATTGAGCAGCAGCATGGCTTGATCCAAGGCTAGAGAATCATGAACTGTAAAAATCTTACCATAGCTTTTGTAATATGCTGTCATAAATTGAGAAAAAAAACCAGTACACTGTTAACTACTGGCTTTCTGCAACAGTGTGAGATGATCTGATATATAAACTTGGCAAATGGGGGCCTGGGGAGGGGGTCATATACAATCTTGGCACAAATGGGAAGGTAACTTTTATTAGTTTTCAGTTTGGTGAAGTTCTGATCAGGATGAATTTATTAATTTCTCTTCAAGACTTGAGATTAACATAAAAATGGGAAATAGCTAAATTTTAGGGGAGGAAGTACTCAAAGGAGGCCACTGTTTCAAGAAACCACTTAACAAGAAAGAAGCTGTGTTAGTTTTAGAAATTAGCCTTGGGCTAGATGGCCAAAATCACACTGCATTTCAAATAATCCATAATTAGATCAGCCCGTGTTCAATTAAATGATGCCCTTGAAATAGAAATGTTCCATATAAGAAGTCTGACAAAAATTATTAATAAAAAACAAAGTTCTTGGAGTAGTCTTTGGGGACTCTTAGAGTTATGAATCATACCAAGAAAAACAACCTGTATATTAGAACAGTGTGACAATTGATAATAAATGTGCCTGGTAATAACTAAGTAGTGGCTAAAACCCTGGGCTTTGGATTCAAGTAGATTCTGATTCAAAGGTTGTCTCTACCATCTGGTATCTGTGAGCCTGGGCGATGCACTTCGCCTTTCTGTAAAGTGGGAATACAAGCACAGCTCCATCATGTTGTTGTAGGTGTTCGATCTGATCATGTATTTAATGTGCCTGACAATGGCAATAATTTATATTATGAAAAGTTTTACTAATTGGATGTTTTTAGCAGTCTGACTTGTGATATAAAATGTTCCTTGTTGGTTTAACAAAACAACTTTAAATACTGAGACATTATGATTTTTTGCATTTCCTATACAATCTAATTTTTTTATACATTAGAAATCACTGATACATAAGTAAAAGCTTTCCTATAGATTTTCATAAAGGAAGGCAAAGAAACCATGGAAAGTAGTGAATGAAAGAATAAATTCTTACCATGAAAAGATAGCAAATGAAAGAATAAATTCTTAAGACAATATTCTTTAGGCTTCTTAAGCAAAATAGAAAAAAGGAAGATAATTTTGATGGCCTCTGGCAGATACTAACAATAATATTAATGTAATAGATGCTACAGTAATTTATATTCTATTTAGTAGCATTCTTATATCAGTTATCTGGAAGATTTTTAATGAAATGAAGCAGCTTTTGTACACTAAGTGAGAAAAGAAGAGGTTGTTGTTATGAACTTGCACTGAGGAAAACAGAAATGCAGAAGAGTTAGAAAGTCCGGGGGATATCCTCATGGAATAACTCTTCTTTCAGACCTCCTGTTTCTGTTTCCTTTTGAATGCAAGCCCTACTTAAGACAATTATTTTAGTTCATTAATTCAGAATCCTGAAAATGTTAATGTTCCTAAACTATAATTAAGAATACATGGTTTAAAAAAATCTTTAAAATTCATTACTTTATTTTCAGTTTTTTGAGTCAGAATTTGGTGTATTTGGAAAAATAAAGTGCAAGCCAAATTTAGGACACTGGCTGCATTTATTCGATGTTCCCTGTGGTCATTCTTCCTTTTTTACCTTTTGCCATTCTGAGGAAATGATGTCTCTCTTTTTTTCTAGTAGCTTTTAAACTCTGATTGGTCTTCATTCGCAACTGTTTATTTTTTCTTTTTAAAGAAAATACCAGAGTTATTTTACACTTTTATTTGAACTGCAGAGTGACCTAAATTTTTGTTTTGCTTTTAACTTTTTATTAATTACTTCTATTATCAGTGATGGATAGAGGGTGAATCTTCGCTGTACATGAAAGCAAAAATCAATGCGTGAGGAGAATTAAGAAATCTTTCTTGTTAGGGATTTTGTCCTGATCTTTGTCAGGGAACAGCACAGAGGGTAATCGTGAGTTGATAAAGGATGGGTATTATTTCTTGAGAGCTTCTTTGCTGGTGTCAAAAGGTAGCAGCGATCCTTGGGAAACAGAACGCTCTACAGCAGTAAAAGGGAGCTCTTTTGCAAGTCTTTCCACTGCTGCTGCTGCTCCTGACGGGGAAGCTATTTTAACTTTTAATTTGCTGAAAGGCAGAGAATGCAGCTGTTTTCACAGTAGGAAGTTAGGGATGAAGGTTAGAGACACAGCTCTATTTTCATGTAAATTAAAGGAGGATATACTAAAGGAAAGTTTACTGTTACGCTCCAGACTCTGAGCCAGCAGACCAGTGTCACCTTTAGTGATTCTCTTATGCTTTCTTTTAATTTGCCAAACACATGAGATCTAAGGGCAGATTTTAGATTCGACAGAACTGAAGCATCCCCTTCCCTTTTGCCTTTTCCTCTACCTGCCCAAACACCAAAACCCAGAAAACACTTTTGGATGATGTATAACGTCAAGACTCTACTTAGTGTTTTCATTAAGCCTTTTATTCTCTTCTTTATGATATTCCCTTTTATTGAAGCATTTTCCGAGAGGAATTGAAGCACGTGAAGCAAGAACTGAGATCGCACCTGTTTTTCACGAAACGGGAGCTGTGTTGGCAACTTCATCAGCGTTGCCCGTGATCCACTAATGGCCACAGCTTCTGGATGAGTCTGTTTGACGTTGCCCTCTAAAGGTCTCACCAGAAAGCATTACTCTCTGCATTATCCCCTTCTGACTTCTGGTGGTTTCGTTTTATTTGGCTATTGATTGGTATTACACATCCCTCTTAATGCTAACATTAGATAATGCCCTTATAAGAGCACTTAGTGGAAAATTACTGTATGCAGGGAGAAAGTTCATCAAATAGGTTGAACTGTGTGTCTGGGATGCATCATCAGCCAGATGTATGTTCTGACTATAGGACCGATTGGGAATTTTGGTAAGTTGACTCATTTAACTTATCTCTGCCATACTTTTTGTCTTTTGTAGTGTAGCATGCATTATTTAGATGAACTCAAAACTCCCCTTTGTTCTCAGTGTAATACATTTTTAATGACTAATGATTGTATGGATATTCTCATATAGGGGAGCAAGAGCATTTCCCTTTGGTTATCATTATAATTTTACTTCTGAACAAGTTAGAAATGAAATCATCACCCCTGTCAGAAATGGGCAAGAAAACAAAGGCGTATTAAGGATTTGCTTTTCCCCATGGTGAAATATATTATCAATAATCACTGTAGTTCATAATGCATGTGGCTCGGCATGAAGTATTAACTTGTGCTGCTTTTATGGTGTAGAAACCATTTTTGTTTTACATTTTCCTGTCTGGGGACTTGCAGTAGTAGTCACATATCTTCAGTAAATGAGTTTGCATCCTGGTATTCACACTGAGCCTGGCTGGTGTAAGGAAAATAAAGATTAAGAGGTTTCATTGTCACTGTTGAAAATAAGGGAAGATATTCCCCTTTTCTTTTTCTTAGAACCTTGACTTTAGAAAATCTGCAGGTACTTTCTCCTCTCTTGGAAACATGTATAAATCCTTCTGAAAACTTTCTACACCTTTGCTCAGCTTTATAAGCCTGGAATACCTTTCTCAAGGGCCTGGGCACTGTCCCTTTGAAATGTAAACATGAAGAAAGATAGAGGCCCTGTCTCCTGTCTGGGGTGGGGGTGGGGGGAGATAGGAGCCGTTCACCAGGTTGCAAAACTACCTCCTGTAATAAAGATATGATATTTTCCTCCTCTACCTTTGGGGAGAGGACTTCTGAGTTGGGAAAAAATTTTGTTTTTAATTACACTTCTCCAACCATGGTCATGAACTATTACAAGAAGTAACACTTTGACCAACTTGTGCCTTGAGTTGTGCTGTGTCTTTCCCTCTTTAATCAGATGTTCAATTCAGAGAGAACCCTTTTGGCTAAGATCCCTGAAGATTAATCAGAATTATGTAAAAAGAAAACAAGACTGTTTCATTAGCTTTTTTTTTTTTTTGGCGGCAGAAGAACAGCATTCCAAATTCAAATGTGAAAGCTATTGTGAAGATAGAATTAGTTAAGTGGCATGTTTGTCACTTTTTCTTTTAATTACTACCTAAATTCTCTCAAACAATCTATTTTTAGGCTAATTTTATTCTATTAAAGTTATCACTATTCATTTTAAATACCACTTGCTTTCAATTACATTGCTTGCAGGATCCTGCAAAATGTGAAACCTGGCATTGCTAACTCAAAGGTGACTTGTGGCACCAAAATGATTTATGCCTGTGGAATTGCAGAGGTCTAAAAATAGGGCTTGATGTTACATTAATATGTACTGTGGTATACAGGCACAATAGGGTTACAGAAGGATGGGGTTCTAGCCCTAACTCTCAGTTTTCTTGCTTTTGTCTCTGAGTCTGAGCAGCACTGGAATAATTAGACATTGCTCATTTGTCATTTGCATCATTTTCCATAAGAGCATACTATCCTGGCCCTGCCAGCTCCCAGGTGTTTACGAGGCAGTGTGTAGTCTGTAAATAGCCATTCTGTACAACTCTATTTGCTATCTTAATTTGAAGATATCCCTCCATCTATTGGACTGGACAATAACAGACCAGCTGCTAGGTTCTCATGGGGTAAGTGTACAACTTTGACCTTAGGATGAAATCAGAAATGAAAGTGTCCAGCTAGACATACAGTAAATATTACAGATTCTAAGAAGGTGTTTCGGTTAGCAAGGTGAATGCCAGCAGTTCTGGGCAAGCAGCATTTCTGAATGGACAGCAAGCATTTTGGTCAGTGTTTCCTCTGGTTTGATGCATCTGCTTTAGGCTATTGTAAGTGTGAGATGTTAGTGTAGACAGATGCTTTTCTTGAACTTTTTCGAGTATGAACTCTGATCTGATGGGTGGAAGTCACGTAATTGAGTTCGCACATCTATTGTTGATGGGTGTAGAGGTTGCATGAGCATAAGGGTGTGCTGTAGAAAGAGACATCAAGGCTAGTAGCATTCAGAATATATACGAGTGATGTGGGAATTGGGTCGTTTATCTCAGGGGATGGACTGGAGTGGGCTGTGGATAATACAGATAAAAAGGTGATGGAGCCTGGTGCTCAGGACAACCCCAGACCCTCCTTTGATGAAATCTATGAGGATTCAACATGGTAGCTGTGGGTTTGTCAAAAAATATCATGAGTTGCTAGCTTAGTTTTTCTCTATCAGAATATATTTGATAATGTTTATCTTAACTTTAAGCTGATGGGGCCATTGGGTCCAGTCTATGTTATTGTCCTATAATAAAGGAACTGTTTAGATTTCGGAAATAGCTCTGGAATTCCATAAAGCTGTGGTAACTTAGAGCTGTTCTGATACTTGCTTAGTAGGTGGCTCAGCTCTTGAACTTTACCGGAATAGATCTCACGGATCACCATCTCCACGATGATGTTACGTCTGTGTGATGGCTTCTGTGCTGCTGTGGTGTAACAATGTGGAACATGTTATACTAGTCACCAGCTGCCAATTTAAATACACACTGGGGAGAGTAATCTAATTTTCAGGGAGTATTTACTTGATCTTAATAAATGTTGATGTTGAATTTAATTGTGACCTTTAAGTTACGTTTTTGAAGCAAAATGTCCCATGTTTTCAGAATATGAACTGTTGCAAAATCAAGATACTGTGACTGATTTTTTAATGGACCTAGAAAAATAGTTTAAATATAATAGTTCAACTTTAAATATTTTTAATCTAGCCCATCCCATTTTAATCCAAATAACAACCTAGGGAATCTCCTCCGATGATCTACTTTAAGCTCAAAGGAAATATTCATCAAAGGGGGACAAAGCATTATATAATGAGAGCAGAAAGAAAAATTTTCCCTTACGCACATAATTACACAGGAAGAAGAAGCTTTTTCCTACTGGCTCTGCCTCAACTTCTTAACCAGGCAAACTCCTACTTGTCCTTCAAAACCCATTATACCAAATTGTATACACATATAATTACAGCTACAGGTGATTCTCTGTCTCCAATCCTGCTTTCAGAATTATCAGTCCTTTAGGATATAAACTTCACTAGAAGTAAGAAAATAAACTGAGGAGGCTTCTGAAATAGTGGTTTCAAAGACCTTACTATGAAGACATGGAATTGGCTTTCTGGATTCTTCCAGAATTTTATGACTCTTAATAAGCCTATAGTTCTTAAACAACATGGTAATCTTGTTTCCCCATCCATAGCAGATTGGAAGAGCCAACTTGACTGTGTGTGTTTACATACGTGTGTGTGTGGAAAGCTGCTCTTAGGAATGCACAATACACAATGACAGCAGGTAGAATAATCAAAAGCATGACCTGAAGGGGTGAAAAAGAAAAATGAAAAAAAAATCCCTTCATATGGATGATTATCTCTGACACCTTAAGAAAATATATTCAGTATTTTCTGTTTTAAAAGGAAACTCACATCTAAAAATCTTTCCCATTTTATGACCATTTATTAACTAAAATGAAAAAATTGGGTAGCTCAAAGAAGATAGCATGGTGTGGTGATAGGACTTGGCTTTAGACTGGGTTTACTTTCCAGATTCACTTCTTTTGTTTAAGTGATGCGGGCAGGTTAATTAATGCTATGAGGTTCCATGTTCTTATTTATCTTCTCCCTAAAGCAGAGGTGATACTTCCCACCTTGCAGGGGTGCTATGAGGCTGGGATGCTGTTATCTGTGTGAAGTGCAGCCAGCAGGGACCTGGTACACTGATGCCTCTCAGTGTAGTATTTGCCTCCTTATCTGTTTGGTGAAATTTATGTATCTAAAACACCCCATTCTCAATGAGGTTTCACTACGTTACTGATTCCCTGACTGGAAACTAAATTTATAATTCACAACTCAGACAATAACTAGTCACTGACCTCAGTAATTATAAACTTTGAACGATCTAGGTACTGCTAAAAGGCTGCAGGTGGGAGTCTGTTGCAAAGTGCTCAGGAGGTCTAAGTCTCAAACCTTGGTTTCATAGCTTTATGAGATTTCTGGAATGTTATGACTGTCTAGGATGAAGGAGACAAAATAAATTTTATTTATTGGCAGTGTTACTGACATTAAGAAGACTGATCACATTCTTGTGTTAAATGCACTTTTAATATAGCTTGGATAATGATTCTGGGCTGTGTTACAATTCACTTTTATTCCAGTTACTTGTAGGTGCTGCTTGTCATTATTACATATCTTATTGATTTGGAGGCTGTTCTAGAGATTTACACTACTGACTGGGCAGTGTTTCTGTGTTTTGTGATTTACCAGGTTTTGCTCCTTATATCATTATTACTACTAGAATCAACTTGAAGAAACTCACAGATCCTTTTCTATCATGAAATTTTTAGAGTATTTTATAACATATATGATTAAAGAATTTTATGATAGCTGCCTAATTCCTTTAAATTTACCTAAAATGTGCCATCTGCTTTGTAACCTCAAATGATCTTATGGTTTATTAGATTTATTAAGCAAACACTTAATGTGTAAATATAATTTAATAAGCTTTCCACAGGTGTCTAATTGGGTTTTAATTTCTGCCACTAGAATTAAATCCAATAAAATGTATGTCAGGTCTCTCAGTCATAGTAATGTCTCTGAATGTTAGCTGGTCAAATACAAATTCGTATTTTGGTCCAATTTCAGTTTTAATATCTACAAATCCCTGTTGGGCTCTGACATCAGACCACTACATTAAAGAGATAATTCTGAAGCTTTAGGGTGGTTATTTATAAGCCAGAACTAACTTCTCTTGCAAGCGACAGAGAACTCCAGCTCAGACTAGCTTAACCAAAAGGACTGATCAGCTAAAATAACTTGGAAGAATCCTCGGGTAGATCTCAGAATTGGAAGAGGAGATACAAGAACTAGACCTATGAGTGGAACCAGGGACTCAGTGATGGCAGAAATCTGCCTGTTTTCTTAACCCATATTTCTCTCTTCATGTGTTCTATTTTTGGAAAGATTTTTCCATTTAGCAGGGAACATGGCCATTGCAGCTCAAACTTAGCAACTCCAGTGGAAAAACAGTTTCACGCTCATTAGGTCAGGGCCGGAAGACTGCTTGGCCAGGCCTGCGTCAGGTGTCCGTGGGTGATGGGAAAGCTTGCTAGGAGCAGGTAGGTTAACCTCAGTCACTCACTCTTGAACTCGACTGAAAGTCTGATGAATGTCACAGTCCTCTGTAGGAAAATCTCTGAAGCACAAATGCATCTAAGTATTTATGTGTTCCTTCAGGGAGCTAGTTCATAGTGTCTCCTTAGTGGTTTATGGAACTCAGGTTAATAACTCCTGTGATAAAATGTTAAGGCAATGTGGTTCATCCTTGAATTAAATTTTTGAATATATTCTTGTACTTCCCAAATAGTAAATTCTTTCTGTTACAAAAGTGTGATAAATACACACACACACTATCCCAGAAAATGGACACTTGTTTGAAAAGACTCTTGTCTAAGAAAAACTGTGTCCTTTTTAATATATTTTTCCTTGACTGAAATTTTAATTTATGGTTGAGATTTTGCTGGAAGCCTTTTGCATCTACTCTAGACAGCGAATCTTGGCGGTGATTTCTGATCTGCGGCCCCTCGGTATGTTTGGAGCCCACGTGCCACCTGTGTGAGGGCTGGGCCTCGCTGATCCTCTGGTTTGCACATTGTTTGTTATCATGACCCTTTGGAGATCTTTGTCTTTGTAGTTCTGTGCTTCAGGGGAGGTGTTTAACTTTCTAGTGATTGATGATTGTTGGATTTTAAAATACCAAAGCTCTTTTTTTTTTGCTCTGTTTTCAAATAAATCTCCAGAGATTTCTGGAAACTACCTCCTTGTAATACAAGGGAACATAAGCACTTTGTTATCTGGGGATCAGCTTTGCAATCCAAAGTTTTTAGGCTTTAATGACGAAGCCACTTCCAGGAAGAGTGAAAACAGCTGAGAAGAGTTAGATCATTCCTTATATTAATGATTTGATTGCCACATGAGGAATCCCAGTGTCTCTAACAAGTCAAGCCTTTCCATGAAAAATCAGAGTGAGGTGTAAGGGACCAGAGGAGACAAGGAACTCACTGGAAAAAATGAGGTTCCCCTGCACTCCTGCTACGCCTCTGTAATTGGCCTCCTGTCTTCCACTCTTGCCTTCTTTTTGGTTCTTTCCCAGGGGATGGAGCAATCATTTCAAATAAAGTCAAGTTGATCATGTCAGTATTGGCCAGTCCTTGTCCTGAAAACATTTACCATGACCTAAAAGCCATGATCTGGCTCCTGCTTCTTTCCCTACCTCGTCTCCTCAGTTTTCCCCTTGGCTTTTGACTGGCCTTCTTCCCATTCCTCACATGTGCCAACTCTGATTGATCTTAGACCTTTAGCCATGTTGCACCTTATTTCTTAAATGTCTTCTGTCCACTCTTTTCCTGTCTGTCTCTTACTTATCCTTTAGGTTTTGATTTAATCATTATTTTCTCAGAAAGGCCTTCTGGAACCCAAGTCTCAGTGAACTCCTTTCTGTTCCTGCCCCAATAGTATTGTGTTACTGCAGGTTGTAAGGACATGCTTATTTAATGTCTCTATTTATTGCAATAAGCACTTTGTGATCAGGTACCACGTTTGTTTTGTTCAGTTGGTACCTAACACCATGTTTGTGAACATAATTCTTCTTCAATAAATTATTTTTGAATAATCAGTGAAGAAATGGAAAGCGAATAGTGGTGACTAGAACCAGATGCTGCAGCTGACCACAAAGTTTAGAAACAGCACAGGGGTGTGACAACAGTAGACATTCTGATGGTGGAGTTACAGAGATATTTACGTGTAGAAAGCCCATGAAACAGCACTGTGGCCAGGGGCATGGGGCTGTGTGATTTCAGGCATATGCCCCGGGAGGACATGTGCTTTTTGCTCAAAAGCTCCGTGTGAGTCAGGGTGACATCTGGGAGGTCTGGTGATCAGTACAGCTTAGCAGCCTGGGAACGGTTTGCACGCTGCCTGTGAGTGACACCCTAGGCCATTTGTGCCTGTGTTGTCAACACTGGCTCTGCTGGCAGATCTGGCTTCATTTGTAGCACTGAGTTATCACTGTTGAAATATCTGAAATTGTGTTGTACATTTTAGGAGGATTTTCATTAAAAATAAAGGCAAGATTTGATCATTTACCTTCTGGGAATATGTACTTAGAAAAGGGGAGACTCAGTTGGGATTTATAATCCTGGATACTCAATTTAATAAATCTCTTTTAAATAAACTTTATTTCCCTGCTTTTTTGGCTAATATTTTGCATTTCCTTATCTATGAACAGGATCACATTGTGATGAACTCATGTCTTTTTATTTTTCTCAGCTTTTTGTATTAGACAGTTTCCTTTTGATTTGGGTATAGTTAGAGCAGAGCTCTCTCACCTTCCCCTGTTTTCCCTGTTGTACGTATGTGATTTTAGTGTTTGTCGTATCGTGATATGTGGATGCTTGACTTTTGAAAGAGCACATCTCAGTCCAAGCAATGTCTTTGGCATCAGGATAGGAGTCCCCAGATCCATCTGGGGGCCTAGGCTGTGCTTAAAGATACTGAGGCTACCAGCAGATAAGATCCCCAAATGAGAGAACCAAAGTCATCCCTCTGCTTCTCTTGATAATGGTTTCCACATCTTCTCACAGGATGCTGACTTCATGGTAGTGGGAAGTGGTAATGTGCAAAGGTATTAAGAGAGAGATGGCAATATAGAGAGGCATTTTCCTAATATCAGTCTTTGTAAAAGTTGACTCTCTGAACCAGATCTTTAATCCCCTTTTTCTTGGAGCTTTGCATAACTGCTGTCTTCTCATCTTTCAGATTTCAGTTTGAATGTCACATCCTGAGAGAGGCTTTTCTGAGGCCAGCTCACAAAGACTGCTTCATACTCGAGTTTTGGCAAGAGGAGACTCTCATCTTTGAGCAGTGTTAGTTGTCTTTTGTATTGCTGTGAAAGAAAAAATAAGCCATGCAGGATACATGTGAACTTAACAATACAGTGATGCCGATGGATGCAAATTACTGGAACCTCCTGTGTTTTTCAGAGGCTCCCCCAAGGTGTGGTAGAATCAGGTGTGAAGGGCCCTTCAGGTAAGAGGGATTTTTGCCTTTCAACCCCTGTTTAGGCTAGTTTGAGAGATGGGCGTATTAACTCGGAGGGGTCTACTTTATTAAAAGAATTTAAATTGACCTGTGCTACTCAGATATGGATACTGGGTTCATAATTTCTCACTGTGGCACATCTACATCTTATTCACTGCTGTGCCATCTGGCCTTCCAGGTCTCAGTGTGTTGGGCCTTAGTTTTCTAGAACTTTCTACCATCCCTTTTATGTTCTGCCACAGTGCCGTGTTTATTTCCATCGTAATTCAAATAACACTCATTTATTTAATTTGTTTACTTGTTTCTTGACTGTCGCCCCCTTAACTCCAGCAGGGTGGTGGTTATAGCTCTTCTCCCAGGGGCAGCCTCAGCGCCCCAGCCCAGTGCCCAGCATTTTAAAGACCTTGTGTGTCTTACCCTCATGTCATGCTTATGGTGCTCCGGTGGTTGTATGTGTCACGAGGTAGGAACGTTTTGTAGGAGAACACAAGCCAGACACTTTGACTACATCTCTGAAGTCAGAGGCATGGGATCTGGAGATAGGTAAGCAGGTACTGACACTGCTACAGACATGCTGAGCACTCAGAAGACTGGGCAGTTAGGAAGACCGTGCTGATGGCTGATGTTCCACTGTTGTGGCTCCTCATGACTACAAATTTGATCACCTTTGAAACATACATTTTCCTAATTTGTCTTGATAATCTGGCCAATATTCTAAGCAATATAGCACTGTCGTTCAGAGAACAAGCTCTGGATTGAATTGCCTTTGTCCCTGTGCTAATTCTGCCTCTTTTGAATTATGTGATTTTTGGTGGTTCCTTAATCTCTCTGATTTCAGTTTTGTCCATTTTTAAAATGAAGCTAATAGTAGAATATATTTTATAAGATTCTTATAAAGATGAAATAAATTGATATGTTCAATGTGTTTAGAACAGGTCTGGAAGAGTGTAAGCAAATAAATAAACAAGTAAATATATTAGATAGTTTCAGGATAAAATTCAGGGTTACATATGTTTTGTTTTTCCCTATGTTAGGCATCTGCTTGAAATTTTAAGAGGTAAACAAACTTCTTTCTGAAATTCTTTCTTAGTAAAGCCGGTGGCTACTTTATGATACACGTCTTTTTAGCACTGGAAGACAGCACCCTGAGCAGGATAAGGAAGGCTGACTCTTACTTACCTAAATTTGCAAATATCCCCAGGAAGGAAATTGTAAAACACAGAAGTTTCTGAAAGTATAATCAGAGTGATTGATATCTTTCAAAGTATTCACTCCTGGAGGCTGCACACATTTCAACCCTGCTGTAATTGCTCAGTGCATGTTAATATCTTTTCCTCTTTTGGGCTCTCTTTCAGAGCAAAGTTGATAATCTTTACAAGGACATCTGCCTTTTTATTTTGCAGTTAAATCTTGTTTTAGATTCAAGATAGTATTACTCACTGGATTTACTGGACCCGACACCAAATACTTCTAATTGCTTAAAAAAAATTCATCCCCAAAGTATGAACATATTGCCCTCTGAGGACAGAGTGTGATGTGGGTTTTGGTGGTGTTCTGAAAGTGGAGTTCCAAAAAATGTTTTGAACACATGGCATCATCATTGGAAGATCATGCAGCCTTGCAAGGTTACCAGTTTGAGGAGAACAGCGTCTATTTGCATGTATGATTTCTAGCAGTTATTTATCTTTATAGCTAAAATGTAGACTATCCAGAAGGTCTCATTGATTCTTTTGCTTTTAAGATATGTGACAACTTTGAAGCCAAAATATATCTGAATGTGTAGATTCTGTTAGTTAAGGAAAATCTCTAGCAATGTCAATACACAGTCTATGTTTGTCATTACTACACCTTACCACTAAATGTTCATCACTCTAATTACTAATATTTGAAATCTTCACTTCCATTATTAATACCACCTTGACAAACCTACAGCATGCACACAAGAGGGGCTTCTGTTAAAATATATATAAATGTAGTAAGTCTTTACTTTTTATCACAACACATTCCTGAAAATGGTTCTAGAAAGCAGATAATATTTCCCCAAAGGAAAAATACTGTTGGAGGTTGTGCTCCTAACCAATGACAGGGAATCAAAAAATCAGAGACGTAGCAATAATGCATTTTAAATGCAAAATTATAACAGCCAAGTCTAAAGAGTCTAAAACAATAAAGTTGTATACTAAGTCCTATAAAGTATCCATAAATATACAGGGCATATTGATTATAAAGAGGACATAAGTGGACTATAAAATTTTAATATTGCAAACCAAAACTCTATTCAAGTGTAAATTTGACTGGAAACTAAGACCTGACCAATAATAAATGGTAATTATTCATTTAATTAAAATAGTTTAAAAATTATATGGGATTTGGAGGGAGATGATTTGGAGGGTTCATGTCTCTGAAATGGTCTAAGGAAATTTAAACATTATGCCTTATCTCCCTTGATAGAATAGTCCCACAACAGGAAGATATGTTAAAAAAAATTAACCGATTGACTGCAGAGCTATGTCCCAACCTACTTTCGTAGGTTTTCAATACATTTGTTAATGATATTGATTTATTAATTTATTCAAGAGAGGTATGTTAGACATCTACCATGTTCCAGGCCTTATCCTTGACACTGGGTTACTAGAAGCTGGGGAGTTGAGCAAGAATCATCAGTCAAGGAGGCTAAGAGGAGTGGAAAGCCAGGTGAGAGTGGCATTCTGGAAATCAAGTGAGGAAGATATTTCAAGGAAACTGGGCTGATGAGTCCTCATACTACTGCACACCAATTAAAAACTCACCATGGAATTTATCAAGGTAGAGGATTGTTTGTAACCTTGATAGGAATGGTTTTGGAGGAAGTGAAGTCCTGTAGAGAACTGGAGGCTAGACATTGGAGAGAGGAGTTTAAACAACTTTTTCAAGAGATTTGATATAAAGGATTGTAGAGAAATGAGGCAATGAGAGATGAAGGTACAGGGGAGTGGGTTCAAGAATTTTGAAAATGGGAGAAATCACAGCATGTTTGTGTGTCTATCGTGGTGGTGTGCTAGAGTGACAGTCCGCTCCTGTAAGAGTGAGGGGAGAAGAGCTGGGTCAGTGCTCCTCAGCAGGTGTACGGGATGGGATCTAGGGCACAAATGGAAGGTTGCACTTAGCTTGGAGCCCAGATGGTTCCATGTTATCAAGAAAGAAAGTAGAGTGTGTGGGCACAGATGTCAATGGATAGATATTACTTATCATATTAAAAGTAAATTTGAATGTTCAGAGGAATCAGTATTGTTGCCCAGTAGCGCACCAGATGATGATCAGCTGAAAAGAACACGTCACTCAACTTGAAACTCTGTTGATAGTCATTAGAAAGCTTTACTCTGTTGGAAACTCATTTAAAAACACTTAATAGCAACTCTTCAAAATGTGCTTCAAAATCTCTTTCCTAGACCAGGCATGAGACAGTCTTGTGATTGAGCTTGCACTTTGCCTTCGATTTGACAAATCACTGAATTTGTAGGGGCTGGAATCCGCTAGATGTGGCTGTTAATTTAGGTGTGCCTTCAAATGACTGCTTTGGAGATCTGAGCAATGGGAAAAAATGGCAAATAGCTATATGAGATATGAATGAGCTGGTCAGACCGTTGATCGATCTATCAGTTCTTCGTGGGTAGTTTGATCTCTTCTCCACCCCTACTGAGGGGAAGATTGCAAAGTGTACAGCATAAAAATGTGAGACCTGTGTCTGGAGAAACATTGCACAATGGGTTTCCATGTATTTACATAAGTATATATGTTATGTTAAAGGAGATGTGTATTTACTATTCTTTTACTATGCCAAGCTCAATAATGATGTTATTTAATGTCAAATGGACATTCACTGCCTTGAATTAAAATAAGAAATACAGACATAAATGCTGTAGTTGCTTAGGAAAAAAAATCACTGTGGACTGAAATAGTTGCAGAAAACTTGGATGAGAAATGTTGAACTTGCACTGGGACTTCAAGCCAAGTCTTTTTCTTGGCCCCTGAGATTAAAAAAAAAGAAAAGAAAAGAAAAAGCATGTATCTGCACCTAGCAAAATGCTTGGTGCATGTTAAGCACTTAAAAATGTCTGTTTGATGATTAATTTTGCTACATTATGTGTGTGAATATTCAAATCTTTGGTTCATATTTTCTAAAAGTGGGGAAACAATGGAGAATAGGCTTAAACATCTCTATTATGTAATGAAGAATCCAGCTTTGCCAGTTATTCAGTTGTAATTATTGGAAATCTAATTGAGGTCCAAACTGGCTATGCTCTGAAGGATTTATGAAATGTTTTAACAGAAGTGGCAGATTTCTGGAAAGGACTAAAGAACCAAAGAAGAGAGAACTTTACTCATTCATCTTGATCTAACTGGGAATATTTTCCCTGGAAAATGAAGGTTGCAATTGGGATTATCTGTTCTTCAGAAAAAAAATACTTGTCATGCTCAATAAGAAAGAAAAGGGGGCAATTAAATGTTTGTGGAAAGGAAGCAGAGAGTAGACTAGTTTTTCAGTTGACCTTGAGGCTCTAGCCCTAGAATTGGTAGTGACTCTGTTTCAGCTTCCAATTATCCCTCCGTTGTCAAAAGAAAATGTCTTATTTACAGTCTTGAGGCAAACTCTTTCTCTTTCTAAATCAACAGATTGCTTAAAATACTGCCAACTGTTTTGTTTAGAAACCTCACTATTCTTCAAACTGTAAAATTATGCTTCTATTTTCCAAAGTAGAAACATTTTATTTTCTGTTTTCTTTGATTTTGCAGTATAATTTTGATAACTTTGTGGTGGAGTTTGAACATTTTTTAAATTAGATTATGGATGTATAAATGACTGCCAGGAGATTTTGTTTAGAGTCCAATTTCCTATAGCTCGTCACTTACTTGTAGAAACAGCTTTCAGTTCAGTCCATTAATTGAAATTCTTGAATAAATTTCCCCAAGAGTTTAACTCTATTGGACTAGAGGTTAGAGAAGATTTTGAAATCATGTTGAAATTTTCCCCACTGAAAAAGCCAGGATCTGAAAGTGAACCGAAACCAAGGGAGACTCAAATATTCAGTAAAATGAGCAGACACTGAAGGGCCTGGAGGTAACTGGAACATAATATTTCAGCAGTCTTGTGAGAATTGATAATATTTAGGTAGCATATAACTCATAAAGGACAACATTGCTCTGATATCCCTCTTAATTTTAGAGTACAGGATAAAATGATGAGTGAGGGTTGATGGATCTGTGGAAATATCTGTGATTAAGATACTCTGTTAAAGGGATAAAAGCAAGTGAGGGTGGCAAGATTAATGATTCTTTGCCTGGGCAAAAGCTTCATCAAATACATTTCCCCCAGTTGTTGATCTTGACAACCTGAAAAAACAGTGGACTTCACCTAACTTTCAATTCCAATGACTCGTTAGCAATTCCTTGTTTCAACTCTGTGGTTTTTAAAAGGTCATCCAGAAGCTTCTGTGAACCAGATAGTTTTAGAAGATCAGACCAAGTTAGCAGGAATATAAAACAGATTCAGTTGGCCTAAAGGGATTCCTGCTCTCTGCTGTGGCCATACCCTGACCCCTCCCTCGTGCATGTTGTACCCCCCACCCCCACCCCCTCCAGTAATGGTACAGTTGAATTTAGACTCTAGTTAATTCCTATTGGCTCTTCATATCCTGTTTGGCTTATCCTAAAACTGTCAACTGACAAAATTACTGAAATTAAAGAATCAGTATTGAGTCCTTGGGCACTGCTAGGGTTCTTCAATCTAGGGTAATACTGGAAATCATAGTCTGTAGATGGTTCACAAAACTGAGGCTTAACAGAGCCTGGAAATGATGGGTAACAGGTGAGGTACACCGATTCCCTTTGAAAGACAACTAATCTTTCTTTGTGCTTCTTAATGCAGATCACATTCACTGACAGAAACCAGTGAGTTCTCAATCACTTTAAAAAGTATACTAGTTCATTTTGTAGTTGGAGCTTTTCATTGTCACTGATTGAACTTCAAATGTTAATAAAAGAGAATAGTTGTGGTATTAAGTTTTGATGTTCATTTGGCTTAACAGTTATCTTAGGTGTGGTCTGAAATCCTTCCTTGGCCTTGAGGAAATCTGTTGAATTTTAGAATTAAGAAGAAAACTTTAGAAAAGTTTTTCATAGTTGCTGCTTCTCGAACTTTGGCTAAAGAGAATGATAAAGCAATACTATTTCTTCAGAGTTTTGTTTTTGTTTTATGTTTTTCTGTGAGAAGAATGGGTAAGAAGTATTTCTTCAGGCCGTATCAGCCTGTGGTTTTTTTTTTTTTTCTTCCCTCCTTGAGATGATCTTAGGAAATGACAGCTCCCAGACTATCGAGACCTACTTCTTGACTTCCAGTTTGACACAGGGCTGACTCCACCCCTGCTAATTATTTAGATAAGAGGTGTTGCTGTGCCAGTAACCTCCTTCTAAGGAGGGAGTATTATGTAACTTTATTTCCTCACTTCTGATGTGTTGTCTAACCCAGTGCCGTTTTCTGTGGAGCACATAGTCTGTCTTTAGGACTTTTCCCCCTAAGGCCTCCCCTCAATCTTTAGTGTTATAAACCTATTGGAGGCTCCAGGTTCTGGGACAGAGTTCATTCTACCAGCTTTGCCAAACTACAGACCCTCTTCCATGATACTTGTCTCTATATGAGCAAAAGGACTGGGGCCATCATCAGAGCTACTCCTGTACATGCTGTTCCCTCCTGGAATTTGCTCTTTTTTTCTTTATTTTCTGGCCAGTTATTTGATAATCTAGTTGGCTGATTCGATTTGCTTTATTATTTTTTTTTCTACTGAAGTTTTGAGATACATACATATCTACTGAATTGGAATGAAACGAAGAACAGGGGCTTCTTGAATAATCATGGACAGAAAGGTCTCATGAATAAAACAAATGGAATATAGGGTTCTAACTATATTCTTTCCTTCTTTTTTTTTTACATTTTTATTGATTCATAATCATTTTACAGTGTTGTGTCAAATTCCAGTGTTCAGTACAATTTTTCAGTCATACATGGACATATACACACTCATTGTCACATTTTTTCTCTGTGATTTATCATAACATTTTGTGTATATTTCCCTGTGCTATACAGTGTAATCTTGTTTATCTGTTCTACAATTTTGAAATCCCAGTCTATCCCTTCCCACCCTCTACCCCGCCCCCCCTGTATATTCTTTCCTTCTTTAATGATACTGTTAGTATGACTGTCTTAGAAACATCAAAACCATGAACTTCTAGTTGCCCAAGCTGAAGGGTCATCCTTGATTCTTCTTTTTTCTTTATTCCCTGTGGCTGGGGCAACTATATGATTTATAGTTCAAACTGGGATAATGTTGAGAATAAAAGAGGCATTAACTGTAAGGAGCACCGAGACATGAGAAATCAGTTTCACCCCAGGTGAATGGGAAATATGACTACCCTACCCATAAGCAAATCAGCAAGATTTGTTGGCTTTACCTTCCAAATATGCTGAATGAACTTATTTGTCTCATCTCCACTGCTATCATCTATTCAAGCCGTCTCCATGTCTACTCTGTACTATTAAAAACTGCTAATTGATCTGCTTTGATTCTTGCCCTCTTAGGGTTCACTTTTTGCACAGCGGCCAAAGTGATCTTTTACAGACAAATTTGATCACACAATTCACTTGCTCCAAAACCTCCCAAGGTTTCACAGTGTCCTAAGAAGAAAATCCACTGCTTCTGTGGCCAACAGTGCCTTACCTGTCTCTTGTAGGTCATCCAGTATCAATATTCCTAGGACTCAATCTAGTAGGCTGCTTTCCTAGTCCTTTGAATACAAAGCTCACGCCTGCTTCAGGGACTTCGCCTTTGTTCTCTCTGATTGAAATGCTTGCCTGGGGACCTGAGGGTCTTAACTTTCTGACTCTTTCTTTTCATTCAGATCTCAGAAAAATGTCACTTCCTCTGAGTACTCTAACTCATTCTGATGCTGTCTTCACCCTTTCTCTAGTCACTCCCTCATATTATGTTTCTTTATAGCACTTCTCAATATCTGATATAATCTTATTCTGTTTCTTTAAATTGTGGTAAAGTACACATGACATAAAATCCACCATTTTAAGTGTACAGTTCAGTGGCAGTAAATACAGTCACACTGCTGTGCAACCGTCATCACTGTCTGTCTCCAGAACTTTTTTTCATTTCCCCAAAGTGAAACTCATACCCATTAAACAATAACTCCTTATACCTCCCTTGTCCCATCCCCTGGAACCCACCATTTTGTTTTGAGTCTTTGTGAGTTTAACTACTCATACGAATAGAATCATACAGTAGCTGTCCTATTGTGATTGGCTTATTTCAATTAGCATAATGTTCTCAAGGTTCATCCCTGTCAGAATTTCTTTGCTTTTTAAGTCTGAACAATATTCCATGGTGTGTGTGTATACCACATTTTGTTTATCCATTTGTTCACTGAGGGACACTTGGTTTGCTTTTCCCTTTGGGCTGTTGTGAATAATGCTGCTCTTAACATGGGCATGCAGATATCTGTTAGAAAGTCCCTGCTTTCAGGTCTTTTGGGTATATATTCAGAAGTAGGATTGTTGGACCACATGGTAATTCTATGTTTAAGTTTTTCAGGAACTACTATACAGTTTTCTATAGTGGCTCTACCATTTTATGTTCCCATCAGCAGTGAACGGGGTTTTAATTTCTCCATATCCTCACCAACGCTGATTTTCTGTATGGGGTTGGTTGGTTTGTTTTTTTGTTAATAGTTGTCCTAATGGATGTGAGGTGGTATCTCATTGTAGTTTTGACTTACATTTCCCTAATGATTAGTGATGTTGAGCATTTTTTTATACGCTTATTGCCCATCTGTATATCTTTTTTAGAGAAATGTCTGTTTAAGTCCTTTGCCATTTTTAAATCAGTTTTTTGGTTGTTGAGTTACATACAGTTCTTTATATATTCCAAATATATCCTTATAAGATATATGGTTTGCAAATAGTTTCTCCTATTCTGTTTTTCCTGTTTACTTTATTGATAGTGTCCTTCAATGCATAGAAGTTTTTAATTTTGAGATAGTCCAAACTGTTTTCTTTTGTTGCCTATGCTTTTGATATTATATACAAGAAATAATTGCCAGATCAGATGCCATGAAGTTTCCTCTATGTTTTCTTCTAAAAGTTGTATAGTTTCAGCTTATTGAAATCTTTGATCCATTTATAATTAATTTTTGTATATGGTGTGTAGTACCTGTTCTAGTTTTTGATTTCTATTATTCTGATAAAACATGAGTTCAGTGAGCTCATAGGTCATGCTCGGCTTGCTCTACATTGTATCCCCAGTTCTTCCATCAGAGCTTAGCCCACAGTAAATGTGGATGAATGAGCAAAAGAAGACATCCAAGCAAAGTTTCTAAGGCAGATACATGTTGACTTTGTAGAGTCATAGAACCTTGTGCTAGCATGAGAGTTTACTTATTTAATTTTTATTGGTCACCTTCTAGGTCAACTTTCTTCTACTGCTCCTGTTTCTTTTGTGACTACATAGCCTAGAAATTATACTCCTGGAAGCATGGTTAGTCAGACCTAATTCATGTCAGTCCACTAAGACTGGGATAAAACATAATGTAAGTAATGTAATGTAACAAACACAGCATTGAAAAGTCTTCTTTTGTCTAAAGAAGAACTGGGGAAGTGAGCTTCAGAATAGATCTTCCTTTTAGTCTTAAACTTTCGTATAAGGTATCTTTTTGCTTTAACTTTGGCTTGTTTCTTTATTTAACCTGGAGAAATCCAGTCCTCTTTATGATTCTTAACCTATTCTATGACCAATAGTTGAGGAAATGGGCCTAAAAACTTCAACAGCCCCCCGCCGTCAATCATTTATTGCAGGGTAGAGAAGACTCCTCTCCACCATCCCTCCTATTACCTAAAAAAAAAAAAAATCTGCTTCGACCATTTGTAAAAGAATCTGCTGATGGAGATAGATCTGATCAAAGGAAGACAAATCATAGTTTCTTTGTCGACAGAGGTTGAAGGCACTGAAGGGTGGATCTAGGGTTGGTTAGCCTGGGACAGTGGAAAACAGCCTCATCTCAGTTTGGGGTGGGGTAATCATTCTGCTTGACTGTGGAGGGGGGCCTGGGAACTTGAACACATAGCAAAGAAGGGTTTCTCTTGAGAAGCCTGACAAGAGAGGGATTTGACAAGACCAACAACATTTGGATTTCTTAGTTCTTTGTGAAAGCAGCAACTAAGGAATTCCTTCTGGATCCTAAAGCTTGAGGTCATGTGAATGCAGTGGCTTCTAGGCGCCTTAAATAGGTTCCATTTCTCTTTTTGAGGAAAGAATGAGACTTGGATGATATTTTTTAAATTCAGGTCACCAAAAGAACAGAATCTTACATACACCTCTGGCTCCTGTGGCATGGGGGACCAGCTCCTGTGGCATGGGGGACCAGCTCCTGTATCAGGAAAGCCTTAGTGAATGTTTTAATTGAGCCAGCATGTCTTGCCTAGAACTTTTCTCTCTCGCCATCTTTTTTTAACATGAGATTTATTTTTCAATGCTACAGATTATAGTAAAAGAAAACAAAATAAATTCTCAGGTGGATTTAAGAGTATTTCTTAAAGCTTCCATCATTCAGGTGTATGTCTACTATCTCTGTTATTTCTTTGTCCAGTCTTTACCTCTAGGCATGAGTGTTGATGATAGTCTAAGCATGAGGCCTCCTCACTAGGCAGGAAAAATTCAACAGAAGTAAATGAACCACTGGAGGAAGAACTTGCTTTGACTACTCTCTTTTCCCCCTTTTTAGGGAGCAGAATTTCTCTTCTCATAAGAATTATTGCAGACTCATAGCCAGACATTGCTCTCAGGTTTTGGCATTGGTGAATATGCCGAAAGATTTCCCCCATTTCTTTGCACTGCCTTTTTCAGCATTATTTGCATTATGTCTCTACCTTTTGTACTGTACTATTGTAAGTAGAGAAGACCAAACGAAAAACGCTAATGATTGTCATAATTGAGTTCATTATTTAAACAAGTATTAGATCAGCTATTAGGTTTTTAAGTATTAAGCCTATAATTGGGAGGTGATTTTGTGCTCTTAAAAAGCTTTCCTGTAAACTTGGATTTGAAAATTAAAGGAGGGAAAGGAATAGCATAATATGAGAGAAAATATTAGAAAAATGTAGTGCAGTTGCCAGATGATTTTGTCTCCCTTTTCATACCTAGTACAGATTTTGATGAAAGGTCAGCTTTTGGGGGGAAGATGTACTATGTGCTCATACTTAAGCCATAAATCTCTTAAATTTGGAGTTCAGTTTAAAAACACCCTGGGAATACTGATGTATACTCTTGTATGTATCTTTTGAAACACACACACTCAAGCACACACGCAATGAGAATAAAACATTCTCCAAGTAACAGTCAGCAGTGTGGGAAGAATTCAGATTAGAAGATAAAAATTTAAGAAATCACATAAATGCTATGGCTATTAACATAATTTAAATGTTCTAGATATTTTAATAATGAAGATAATCTGTTGAGACTCCAGTACAGCAAAGTACACTCCTATACTGGTTTCTCTACTCTTTATCTGGCCATTGTCCTACAGAAAAATAATATTTTAAACATACAATATTTTAAACACATGAGACATTATCTATCTTCCACTGAAACTCTGGGAGACAAACCAAAGTTCTTAATGGCTGAATAAAATTGTATTTGTAAAAGATGATTTGGGTTTGTAGCTATAAAAATTTTGTTCGGACTCAGATTGACAAAAACTCACCCCTGTTTAATTTTGTTTTGTTTTGAGGGTGGGAGGAGAGAGATGTTCTTAAAAGATAGAGGTATGTCAAAAGATAAAACCTGCTACATTTGGCATGTACTGCAGAGAATTGTTTAGTTGGACTTTGGGGTGTGTCCAGTAAGCATTTTTCCACTTTCTGTATCCCCTTTAGAAATGAAATCTCTCTTCTGCTAACGGAAAGATTAGAAGGAAGAAATGGTCTCTACCATTGTGAAAGTTGTAGAAATTGTAGCATTGTGTTTTCTACCCAAAGAGATGATTCAGATTAGATCATGTCATAGTCATATCAGATCATAACAGGTTCAAAACAGATCAGATTGTTATTTCACTTTATAATCTCCATTAATTAAAAAAAACATACAAAGTAAATTCCCAGTGCCTGGAATTTAGAAGACACTCAACAAAATATTTATTGAGGCAATAGAGTCTACTAGTTATGAGCCTTGATTCTGGATCCAGATTATGAGAGTTTAAATTTCAGCTCTACCACTTAGCCATGAATGATTTTGGGAAAGTGTCTTTTTCTTTCTTTCTTTCTTTTTTCTTTTTTGCTTTAGTTTCCTCATCTGTAAAATGAGGATAGTATTAGCACTTATTCTCAAAGGGCTGTTGCAGGGATTAAATGGAAGAAAAATCACAATAGAACATGGTGGACCCATAGTTACTATTAAGTGTTAACTTCTTTTTGGTCAGTGAATAAATAACACAAATTGTTCTTAGAGGCTGTATTTTAAAATTATAATGGATATTCATCAGAATTCAAATGAAATGTTCCACTGTGATGAGTTTATGACTGGTTATTTCTATACATGATGTAGTTACTGTCGGAGCCCACATCAAAAGACCATATGAGCTCATGAGCTCTATGAAAAGTGGAATCTGCTCTTGGTTCTGTTCCTAACTTGCTGAGGAAAAATTATTTAACCTTTCTCAGACTCGGGTTTTTTCCTCACCTGTGAAATGAGAAAAGCAATACATGCTCTATCTATTCTAAATGGATTTTTAAAATTATAAAATTAATGTGACAATAATTGTGAAGGTAATTTGAAAAGTTAAATTGATTAAATAATTGCAAAGTTAGTTTAATTCTAGAAATAGAAGTAGTACATAGGGGAAGGTTTTAATGCTAAGAGCAAATAGACCATTTGTGAAAATCTAGGAGGCTCCTTTTTCATGAACTGGTTGTATAAACTACTCTTCATGAACATTAATATGTGAAGAGGCCAGTTTTTCTTTTCTGTCACCTTACACATTTTATAATATAAGGGTGTTATGTATGAATGTATAGTCATACAAAGTAGGAATTGTTGTTTTATAAATAATGAAATTTAAGGCCAAAGAAATTCAGCAATATACTAGGTCCACACTGAATAATGTGTACATTTTAGAATTTTGTACATTTCACATATGTGGCAAATCAAATAAGCCATAAGAGTAGCACACATTCTTCTCTCCCATGTCTGTTGTTCCTTTTTCTATATTTTCCCTCCTCTGCCTGCCTAGAGGGTAACTCAATCTAATACATGATTATGTAGTAGGAAAGAACTGCTATAAGTAGGAAGGTAGTGTGGGAGGCAGAGTGTAAAGATGGCCTACAAGCTGTGTCCCCTCTGGTGTATGTCTTTATATAATTCCCTGCCTTCAAATGTGGGCCTGGACTAGGCATGTGATAGAGCTTCAAGAAAGAGAGATTATCCTTGGTGAGCCTGACCTCATCAGGTGAGTCTTTCAAAGGGACCGCACTTTTCCTAGCGAATGAGATTCAGAGTGAGTGGGAATTTTTGACATAAGGGAAAATCTCCGTTGCTTGATTTGAAGATTGATAGGGTCACATGGCAAGGAATGTAGCTGGTCTCTTAAGATCTGAGAACAACCTCCAGCTGACAGCCAGCAAGGAACTGGGGACTCAGTCCTACAACTGCAAGGAATTGAATTCTGCCACAATTTCATATCTTGGAAGAGGAGCTGAGCTCCAGATGAGGACATAGCCTGGCCAACACCTTGATGTTAGCCTGTGAGACCTGAGCAGTAAAACCTATGTCTTTGTGCTTGGACTTCTGACCTATAGAACTAAGAACTAATAAATTACTGTTTTAAGCTGAGTTTGTGGTGATTTTGTGATGCAGCGGTAGAAAATTTATGTAGAGAGATTCAGGCATTGGCTTTACCATTAGTGCACCCCTAGTTTCACTTTCTGTGAGCAGCTTCTGCAAAAAATGAATAGGTTGGACCAGAGTAACCAGTATTCCAGACAGGAATATTGGTTTTAAATCATGGATTTAGTAACAACATGCTATGAAACCTTTATCAAGTCACTGTTGACTCCAAGTCCATAGACCTATTAGTAATAATGAATAATTTGAAATTAATTGAAAATACACGTTTTTATAAAGTTTATTTAAAATTCTTGCTCTTTTTTAATGTCAGTTTCTTATCTGCCCTTGTGACAGGGATGAAGGTGAGTGAGAGTAGATGAGAAACGCAAACTTCGAGTTTGCAGATTTGGAAACTTGTCTATGTATCTGTGCATGTGTGTGTGAGAGAGAGAGTTGAGATCAGAGATTTGGATGTTTCTGGATGTGTGAGACTGACAGTTTGCCTAGGCTTCTGTTTGCACAGGTAGGTTTATTTGGAGGAAAGGGTATGGCTCCTGGAGAGCTGAGTTTGGAGAGAAGGGCGGTTGCAGATGATGACATGACACTGGAAATAATACAGTCTGACTCAGTGGACTACACTTGACCCTGTAGAGAGAAAGGCTATAGTTGCAACTTAAGGAATTGTTTTCAAGACAAATTTGTGAAACATGCATATAAGCCGGGCTGCATGGATCTCCTGGGGCCAAAGTGAACTCGAGTGGAGGATTTAGTGTCCTCCCCTCTTCCTTGTGAAGCATGGCATTGCTCTGATGATATGAAGGCCTTAGGTGCTCCTGGATGTCCCCAGAGGGACTCTGACAAAGCACTGCCAGGGAAAACTGAAACCGTTCACTGAGGGAGGGAACTGAAGAGGGTAACTGATTATTTGGGTGTGAGTGAGGGAGTAGAGATAGTAAATTTGGAACATGTTGATTTTGAAGTCCCTGGGATATAGAAGCAGAGGTTTTAAAATATGAATTGGGAACTTAGAATGAGGTTTGTGTTGAAGATGTGGATTTTGACAATCAGCATATTGGTGAGTTGAATTCATAGGTGTGGATGAGGTCATCTTGAGGGAGTATATGAGATAATAAGAAAAAGCTCGAGACAGGCAGGCAACATGGGGCAATACCATTAAGTTGTCAGAATTTGGAAGAGAACTGAAACAAAGTGATACCGTGGCTACTGAGAGAGAAACAGGTTTTATAGCTTTATAAATTTTCTTCCATGCTTTATAATACTGGTTGCATCGCCTTAGAGGAATTTAATGACCAATCACTAAAAATAAATTTCTTCTCAGAAATCAACCACATTTGATGCTGATCCACAATCTAGAAAGAAGTTACCAAGCATTTCCTCTTTTGTAATTAAACAATCGTTACTTGCTCATTTAAGAAAGTACTTTAAGTTTTAATTTACTGTATGTAAAAGATAGCTTATGCAATGACTTTGAGCCAAAATATCAGTGAATATTTGTCAATTAATGAAAACAGAACACAGAGTAAAAGCATCTCATTAAGCTATGTTCACATGTTTTGCCGCTTCTGAAGTCACTGGTGTCAAATTAATTGAAGTTTCTTTAAACTGTTGGTTTTGAGGAAAGACCTAATCAAGTCAGCCAACAGTAATTCTCTAGGTTGGTTATTAATGAATTTAATAATTTATCTAATGTTGAATAATTCCTTTTATGGTCGATGAGTCCATAGTAATTATCTAGGATTAGAAGAACATGCAATGTTTTCATATATATTAAATAGCTCAGAAAGTTAACACATGAATCTGGATTAATATAATGGAGGAATCTAAAATTCATTGAGGCTTCATTTCTGCAAGAATTTCACTTTTAAGCTTTCTCCTTTTGAGAGGTTCCCATTTCACATTATTTTTTCCCAGAGACTTTGATGCTGCCCTGAATGCCTATTTATATCTTCAGGGCCTTCAGAAAAGCTGTCTTATCTAAATAATGTCCTTACTAGCCCATGAGGGTACTTATGGGGATGAGAAGTTCTCTTTTTATTCCTTCTGCTTTGTATATTGTGTAACGCTAAAACTGCTGGCTGATTCTGTGGAAGAAAGAATTGGTGAAGGTTGTTTTACTCCCTTCCTTTGGGGAGTTAGACTATTGTTTAAACGTGATGGGAGATTGAGTCCTGGAGTGTTGCTGGCCAATACACACTCGTAGGTGGGGTGTCAAACCTTAGCAAAAGGAAAATCTGGGAGACTTAGGAGAAGAGCATTAGATTTTATTGAGGAAGGTACCTGGAAAACCCTAAGGAAACCTTAGGAAGCAGAAAAAATACAGCTCTCTGAACTATCATGTCAAGAATAAGACTTTGCTGAAATCCAGGACAAAGTGATTTGCAAAAAGGTTACTCATATTTTGCAGTGAAAATGTTTATTTATTTTAAAAATCAGTTTTTGTTACTAATGCCTTAAATCTCTTGGAATTACACCGCTCACAAAACCTAAAGAAAATCGGGAGACTCATAACTTTAAACTTCTTCATTTTCCTTCTTCTACTTCTCCACGTAGGTCTTTTGGATTTTTTCAGAATAAGCCAGATTGTACCAGACATGCTCAAATATATAGAAGTAAGAAAATCAGAGCTAAGATGATTTTTTAAATGATTAAAATTTTGTTGTTGTAAAAAATTTTTTTGGGGGGGGAGGTAATTTGATTGATTTGATTGATTTTGACAGAAGTACTGGGGATTGAACCCAGGACCTCATGCATGCTAAGCACACACTCTGCCACTAAGCTTACCCTTTCCCAAACACCCTGCAGCTTAGGTAATTTTTAATAAAACAACACCAGGCAAAATTCACTTCTCTTTTGATATATACAGTTTAAATTGCTTGAATTTACCAAGGCAAACTTGAGTGGTATCGTCACAAAGGGGTGATCCAATGCAGTCTAACGAGGACAGATTTCTGCAAGTTGAGGGCCGTGTACTATTTGGCAGGTCACTCAGCTGCTCTGAATCTGTTTGATTAAGTACAAAATAAAAGGACTGTGCTGGGGATCAAGAGAAGATGTTTTTGGAAATGTTTTGTAAACTGTAACATTTATGTACAAAACCACACAACTGAAATGTTATCATTAGCGATAATAATCAGAAAACAGTAGTCTCATTTATAGCTCATGTGGATGTTCTTGGTGTTTTGGCCTGTACTTAATCTTAACCTGCAAGCATAAAAACAAAAGCCTCCATTGGTTATTGACTATAAAACACACACATAGATATATCCATCCATCTATCCATCCATCTACACGTATGTGTGCTTATGATACATTAATTAGGGTAGCTAAGCTGCTGCAGCAAATAGACATCAAAATAATGGTTAAATAAACAGTCTTAAGTGTTTGCATCTGTTGGCAGCTCTGTTCCTTATAGTCAATTAGGAACAGAGCTGAAATGGCCATTGTAGCTATGAGAAGTGGGAGAATGTCTAATCTGGTTACACTGATTTCCACCCAAGCAAGTGAGGTGGATTGTACACACATTGCTTCCACCCAGATGCCATTGGCAGGAGCTTGGACACGTGACCACATTAACAGTAAGGGAGCCTGGGGATGGACATTGTCTAGCTTGGCATCTACATCCCACCTGGAACTTTATTACTGTCAGAAGAACAGCTGCTTTTGGTAGACAGCTAGCATGTCCACCATGATGGGCACTGCTTTTTCCTTATTTCTCCCTTAATGGAATACCTTCCAAATTGAATGCTTTACATATTAAATAAATATGTAAACAGTACTTTTGTGTCAAACATACAGTAAGTATTCAACTGATAGCTGCTGCTATTACACAAATAGTTCACTTAATAACAATGAGCAGGAGTGTATTCTTGCTACAAAATGCTTGGTATCTGAAAATGACGTATGTCTGTCTTTCATCTATAACAAGTTTCTTGTAGTCATTAAGTACTAAAAAGTCACACAGATGAAAGGACTCTAGTTGTACTAGATGTAAACATCGCATATATAAGCTTGCTTAATACTGTTTGTCACGAAAATAAATTGATGATTGAAGGATGTGGCTTCAGAAGCAAGAAGGAAATAGAATTTGTTTTCGAAGTGTTCTATGTCTATGGATTTGTTTGTTATGAAGAAAAAACTTTGACATATATAATGTTTTATTGCAAATGTTCCCAGATTGACAAATTTACCGCCATCTAATAAATTTCATGAACTATGAATTAGATCATAAGACATGTCACTCCCTAAACAATTAAATTGCATTAGAGAATAGAACTTGAGAGATTTTTTAAAAAGCCTTCATTTTAAATAAGCCCTTCAGTTTCAAGATTAAGTATGGAAATTTTTGCAACACCAAAAAATTTACTTGATGACATATGCTGGGAGAACTTGATACCTGTGCTACCCTGTTGGCTGGAATATTGAGCTGCCTGGTAATCTCGACACTGTCTGAGAGCAGAAGTCTAAAGCTAACATTGGATTTGCAATACTTAGCTTTCCGTGTGTGTGTGTGTGTGTGTGTGTGTGTGTGGTGTGTTAATCCTGAGAAGTAAAGGGATAATAATAGAATAAGTCAAATCACTATTGCATTCATCAATGATTATATATTTAATGAAAAACAGATATTATTACAAAATTCTCTGCTAGCCAAGTCAATCAAATGAGAGCAAGTTTGCATCTACCAACCGAACTTCAAATTCAGCACACATACTTTAAAAGGTTTCTATCATAAACACACAGTCAAGATAGGAAGAGATATAATTTGCTACAGCAATGTGCAAATGTGAGGGCTCGTTTTCTCATGAAAGTAGTCCATGATCTATCACCATTCTATAGAAAGATTCATTCTTGTCTGTATAGTCATGCGTAGGAAGATCTCAGTGCCACCTGAGTCCACCTGTCACTTTATAATGGCAGGTAATTGAAAATGTACTGTGTACCTATTGTGTAATCAGAAGTGTATCTAGCAAATTTTGAAAAAAAAATTGAGAGGCACTAACATGCGTTTTGAAATTAACCAGAACTGAAGTCAAATCCTGGCTCTAAAATTTACTAATTGTGCAATACTACACAGTTGCCTTTTCTGACATGAGTTTTCTCATCTATATAATAATACTTACCTCGTAGGGCTTATGTGAAGGTTAAATGCACAAAGATAAACCAGGAAAAATGTCTAGCACAGAAGAGAATAATACTAGAGTAATAGGGAAATCTTCAGGCAAGACTGTTTAGGATACGATATTTGTAGCATTTTTCTTTCTTTTTTTTTGTAAGATTCCAGTCTCTCTCTCTCTCTTACTTACTTCTGTCCACTGGTCTGCATTGCTTGTTTTTGTTTTCCATAATACCTTAAATGGAGTGTTGTATTTCTTGGTATCAAAAGCAGTATCTTGGGTTAATTTGTTCTAGCCCTTGCCTTGTTCTCTGTTCTGTTCTGGTGGGAAGGAGTTTAAAGGTCTCAGTGGCTTCAGATGAAAACAAGAATGTCCAAGAACTGTACTTGGACAGTAATTTCTCTTTCAAATGACACCGTCTCATTGTACAAGAATGACCAGTTCTGGGATGAAAGCCAGCCTTGTTAGTTGATCAGGAGATTTGTGCTCTTTTTTACGTTGCTCCATCATTTTGGCCATTCAGTATTTTAACCTATGGGGTGGGTCATTTTTGATGTTTAGGGTACAAGATACTGTTGCCCAAGAATGTTGGTCCTCATACCCACTTCACATTCCAGCTTTACCCATCTTTCTCCAGAGATGCAACTTTTTCTGAGGCAGAATATTTGGTGACAAAATAGTGTCTAAAATGTAATGTAGAAAGTTTAGTTTCCCTGCCTTTCATGGTATTACTAATTTTTATAAACATTAGATTGGTGAAGTATGTTGCTCGATAAAACACCAAGGCCTGGTGTGCCTACGTGTCTGAAACAGAACACCGTTGAAACAAAACTGTATTTCCTCCACCCCTTCTGGTGTTCCCCATTTCAGTACTAGCACTGCCATCCACCCGATACTTGTTCAAGCCAAATAGGGGTTAGCCTTGCTGCTATTAGCCAGTTATGATTAACCCTATATTCAAAACACATCTCAAATCTGTCTTTTCTCTTTCTCCTAACATCCTAGTCCAAGTCAGCATGGTGTCTCCTTGGAATCCTTTCTTGGACTATTGCTTCCCCAAAACTCATCCTCTGTGGAGCATCTAGAGGAATATTTTAAATATAAACAAGATCGTGTCGCTCTCTTGCTTACGAGCCCTTTAAAGCGCCCCATCCCACTTAGTAAATCCACTCTCCTTATTTGGGTTTACGAAGCCCTCCATGACCCGCCTACTTCTCTGAGGTGCTTTTGTCATCCTGTCCTCACCCTAGCTGTCTCTGCTCTAGCCACATGCCAAACTTATTTGCACTTAAATCTTGTGCCCTGAATGGTCCCTCTGCCTGGAAAGCTCTTCCTCCTTATCTTCATAAGATTGTTCCCTTCTTGACATTTCAGTTTCAGCCTAAACGGCACCTTCTCAGAGAGGACTTTGACTTCCCTTCACGTCATTACTTGGAGTATCTGCACAGCATTCAGCGGCCTCAGACCCGTTAGGCTCGGAGCCTCTTTATCCCTGTAGTCACAGAACCTGCAACAGGGCCTGCCTACCATAGATTCCATACACATTTATTGCAAGACCTTTGTTTTGCTTCTTGTTTGAGTAGTACTCTTGGTAGTTTGTATCTTAAATAAGATTTAACTTCACAATCCTTACAGGAGGGCACTAATTCACTTTAGGTTATATCACTTTATTTCATGTGTTCAGATTTGATTGCTCTGTTTGAAATTTGGTATAGCTGAGACATTTATGGTTTATAACCAAGGTGGACGATGAAATTATAATAAACTACTTGGACTCCTGCAAACATAGATGTGAAAAACAAGAAAGAAAAAAAAAACAACAAGAGTGCCCTGATACTTCATGATGTACTAAAATGATATTCATGATTATTTGAGCTTTGAGTGGCATATTCAGAGTACAAGATAATTAGGGGATTTTTCTATAGGTAACTGTGGGTGCTATTTCTTTTGAACTACAAATAATTTCTGAATTTGTTATCAGACCACCCTTAACTCATTGGTTACTACAGGTGTAGCCCTGCTTACTACAGACAGGTGTAGCTTTACCAGCAGAGTCAGGAGAATGGAGCACTGCCATTTCCTCCATCAGTCTGGGAACACTCAACATAAACTCCTTAGCCAGAGCCACCACCAAAAGTCTTTGGGTTTCCGTTAAGTCAAGTGAAAGTTTAGACTGTTGTCTGTATTCGCTTTTAGGGTTATTGCTTCTGGCTCATATATTTTAAAGCCCTTTTTACAATATGTGTTTGGTGAGTTTCATAGCATAATCTCTCTCTCTGTCTCTCCTCTTCCTCCCCGTCTCCCCCTTTCTCCTCCTTCTGCCTCTCTCTCCACTCACATCCTTTCTTGTCCTTGTGGAAAGAATTACATCCTTTGAGGCTGGCTTTAAAAAAGTTGCCAGTGGTATCAGTGTTAGAAAGAGATGAGGAAATTCTCTGCAGTCCATTGCTATGATTATATGTCATTCAACACACCTTTTAAACTCAAATTCCCCAATCATGTTCTAAAAATAAAGCAGCACAAGCAATAAATATCTTAAAAAGGAAGCTGCCTTCTGTATCTTTGGAATTTCCTCTAGCTCCCTGCTGAGAGCTGGTCTCACATGGCTCATGAAAGAATGAATGAATGGATGAATTAATATTACTCTCAAGACCAGCCAGCAAGTATATAAATGCCTTTGGGAAGTCAGCTTACCCTGCAGCATTGTATGTGTTTGAAAGAACTCAACATATATGCTTTGGCCATGAGAGACATGATACTTAATCCAAATAAGCTTGCTTTAATTTTAATACGTGGTAGCAGATCTTTACAACGTTATTGAAGAGTGCAGTGGACATGCATGTTGGAGCTGAAGCAATATGCATGGTCGCCATTATGTTGTTCTTGTCACGTGGAAGAACTAAAATTCAAACATCTAAGGGTGACAGGTGAGTCCTGAATAGTGATAGATTATTTGTCTTTTTCCCCCAAGTAAAAGAAATAAGCACTTGAACTCAACATACATGTGTAAGGAACCTATTTACATGTTTACCTGGCACTTAGTAACTAGTCAAGACACATTAGCTAGTGTCATTATCTGGTTTAAGGCTTTTCTTTTCTATAGTTTCTGTTCCTCTGGAAGTTGTGGATGCTACTAACATACAATCTGGGTGAACTCCTGGGGAGTGTAGCTTCAGGGTGGCTGTCTATCCAGAAGGCAGTGTGAGCCCTGGAAAGCTATAGTTGAGCGTGTTCTTAGTTTTGGTAATGTACTAAGTGTGCATAGAACAGAAGATCAGATACTGTCCCTGTCCCGTTGGACTCATAATAAGAACACCAGATCAGTGATTTCCAGAAAATAAACAACACCGACCTTTAAAGAAACCCCTGTTTTGATTCTTTCCTGCCCCTGTGCCATTAGGGATTTTCTGTTATGGCCAGAGATAAACAAAAAAGGGTAACTGGCTGTTATGGAGCAAGGAGAAAGGAGCCAGCCTGGAGGGCAGGAGACCGTGTGCAGCCCAGAAGCCATTTATTGGTGGCTTCCAGAGACTGCGTAAGTTAATCCCCCCCATGACAATTGTGACTCAGAGTCACTCTGCTTCTTTTGTGATTGAGGCTTTCAAGCTGGCTTTGTTCATTTTTATAGAGTACATGCTTTGTGTTGGCCCTAATTAAGAAACTTTTAAGACATGGAGAAGATTGGTGACATTCAGGCTCAGAGTTTCTGAGTAGCAGCTTCCATTTCTCTGGGCACTGCTGTTGGTAACACTGATGCGTCTGTCCCACCGGTAGGAATTCATCATTTCTATTTTTAAGTAATTACCTACGGTCATCAATATTTCTGGCGGATCCAATCGTGCAGACTGCAGGTTCACATTTCCCCGTGATTCTTAACAATGGCCAAGTAGTACCAAACATCTGAAATCCTCTATATGAAGTTAAAGATAACATTGGACTTGGTGAAGGAGAAATCCTCTGAATTGAATTTTTTGAGTCATATTTGGAGTCTGTGAATTTTTCAGTTTCTGTCTTCTAACAGAAAGTGAGCCCATCCGATAATTTGAGTGGCATGATAACTGAGCCCCTGCATAGCTCTTGTAAGACCTAGTCCAAGGAGGCAGGTGGGAAATGAGATAATTGCTCTTAGGGGTGCCAGCAGGAAAAATAGCTTAGCTTTGATACTTCGCAGCTTTTCAAAAGAGAGCAGAGGTGAGGTTATAAAAAGAGAATCCCATCTCATCTCTTCCTCCCACAGCTCCATCCTACGACTTTGTTAGTGCCAAGCTGTCTGTGTGGTGGATTTGCACGGGTAACTGAGGGTGTGCCAGTGAACAGCAGAGAGGCCACTGAGAGCACAAGTCAGCTCACGTCGGGGTATTGGTCATTGAAGATTTCTTTAAGGTTAACTTTGTAGTTCGAGCTTCCTCCTTTCCATTGTGTTTATAAGCACTTTCATCACAATGTTTCCTGTATTAAAAAGAAATAAAAACATAGAGATCTGTTCTGAGTTGCATTGGCGTTTGTATTTTCAAAGGGAGACAGATAAATAAGCCTTATTACTTCTATTTTTATAGAAGCCAAGGGCAAAGGAATTATCATCCAGTGACTGCAGAATTGAGCCACTGGAATTGTGGAATGGAGTTTGTAGAATGGAAGCTCTGATAGTAATCATCTTCCTTGCTGATCAGAAGTTACCCGAACACATCAAAAAGTAAAAGCAAAAATTACTGAAAAGAAATAAGGAGAAACATAGTCAAGTTGAAATAAGTCACTTAAATAAATATATTAATGCAAACCTAATTGTGAAATCTGGTCTTTTATTTGCCTTTTCAGTGATACTTGGCTATTTAGAAGACACCTGAATATTTCTCGAAAGTTCCTTTTGGTATTCTAAGGAGAGTGAAATTTTGTCTGATGCTTTGTCATTGAAAAAAAAAAAAGGACTTTTTCAGGAAAAGTGAAAGGGTTCGTAGCCTTTTATTTGTGTGGGGGAATTTTCCTGTTTTTTTTTTCAGTTACTAATTCATAGTGTCCTTTCTCTATGAAAAACGGCTGATTCTTATCGCACAGAAATGACAGTGTTTATCTCAAGATGTTCCTACGCACATTGGCACTCTCTCGATTGCATTGACGTTAATCGTTGTACCCAGTTGTTTTATAAAGTGATGTGGTTCTGGAGGCTGTTGGTGTGTTTGCAACTGACATGCCAGAAAACACTTGTTTTTCTTTTATCGTTTTGCTGATGATAAGGCCGAGCACAGGTGGAAGTAATTATTTTGGGATGAAATATCATATGAGCAGAACCCAGATTTCTGGTTCCACCCTTATTAATCATTAATACATCCAAACACATACACAAAGTCAGATTTTTAAAATCACATTCCGTAATGCTGCTTGGTTAATCTAACTAAATGATCTTAAAAAATTGACCACACCTGATGTCTTTTGTATGCTACAGAGGCCAACTCTGAATAAACAGAAAAAGTTTATATTAGGCACTGGGCCTGAACCCAGATACACGCATTTCTCAGTCTGAATGCTGATTTTGCCAGTCTGGATATGATTTAAGGTTTTCAACGCCACATTTTTCAACGTTGTTATGGTATTTTTATTGCTAAGACTAGGCAGAGAAACAAGAGCCTCTTATGATCAGTGATTGTTTCTTCAGCCTGCAACACATTGCTGAGTCTTTGATTTTTGCAGTTTGGAAATTCCTTTTCCTGTTTGCTTCCCATACAAATATTGCTGACATGTTGATTGCAGTATGGTTTTTCTTGCAAGTGAGGTGTATCACCTTAATGAGTAGTTTCTTAGTAAAATACTTACATGTGTAGGATGTTCTGATTTCATGCAAAGCTTATACTCATTATGAAAATAACTTGCAAAAAATGCTTGCATCATGACTAGTTTGTGGAATCAAATTCCTTGGAGGGAAAACAAGACTGTATGATTTGCTAATCCTGAGGGAGTGCTTTCAGGCATAATGCTAAAATATAGCAAAAACAGCTATCTAAAGTAATATTATACATAGCACTCAATTAGGTATGCACAGACCTCAGACCCCTAGGTAAAATAGAAAAATTAATACTGGTGACTCAGAGAAATACAGACAACAGAAACTGGACTTCTATTGAATTTGCTCTATCTTTTGAACTAGAAGACTTATGGCTCGGATTGTCAGTGGCATTTCTATAGTGATGGTTTTGAAAGGTCTGTGAGTTCTGTGCAAACTCTGCGCAATTGACTGTTGTTATCAGCCACCATTTTGAGGGGAATCTTGCATGATACCATTCCACCAGCGGCGCTGTTGGTCAGCCACCATTTTGTTTCAGGTTTGCAGATGAATTAACATATAATGAACCAACATGTATCAATGTCATTTATTAGGGAATACAATTAAGTGATATAAGTAACTTTTTTTCTAAAGTCATATTATATATGAATCAAATGGAAAACTTAATGCTTATGTTGAACAGAAACATACTTTTACTTGGATAATTGTTTTAATATTTTGCATTTTCCCTGCTGAATCCCTGAAGGCAGATTTGAAAACCAAAGTCCAACATGATTGAGTGATGTATATTTTTCCTTTTATTCTCCTTTGATTGTTTTTGGCCTGCATGCTAGCCCTGAGTTCCCTTTTGTTGTTGTACTGGCAATATGTTAATAAGAAAGCATAGGTAAGTCATTTATCGTCTGACAACTAGTTTTTTAGACTAATACATAAACTTTCTTTGTCTACGTGTACATACAACATGGCAAAATGTGTTACAAAAGCCCACAAAATATAAGTATCTTTTCCCCAAGAAGTTAAAAAAGTGATAGTGTTTATAAATGTCAGCTAAAGTTTTCAGTAAATTTCAGAAAGATCATCAACTTTGAACTCAGTCTCAGATTCAAAAATCCCAACTCTGACACTTTAATTAGGTGTTTGAGCTTAAGCAAAGTTTAAAAAAGGCTCCCGAGCCTCAGTTTCCTCATATCAGAAATGGTCGTACCTCACAAACGACACAGCTCTTGTTAGGAACGTGTTAATGCCCGTCAAGCCCTTGCACCATCTCAGGAACAGAGGAAGTGAAGAGTAAGTAACAGCTCGCGTTCGCATTTCTCTGCAGAGTTGCTTTTCTCTTCTTGCCCTTGAACAAAAGGACCATCCCACCTGTTTTTGTGCATGCCTACCACCTACTCAACCTCAAACGATTAACTTCCTTTGTATTTGGAATCATTTCTGGGATATCATTAGTGATGATTAAACTTTGTTTATAAAGGTTTTTGATTATAAGTTTTCTGTATGTCACATATCTCTATTCCCCATAATATTTGATGTATCAAAATACTTTATTCCCATTTGGAAAATGAAGAATTTACTGTATGAATAGCAGTCATTGGGCAGATAGAGAGATGGGGAGGTATGGTTTGGTTAAGCATTAATATGAACACTTCATTGCCTCCGTATCTGCCTTTTGATCAAAGGTGCTTTTTCTCAAGCTGCATATTGAATGGATTTCATTGCTATAGAAAGATCCCAAAGGCACTGACTAAAGGTTAGCCAAACTATTTATGGAATATGTATTTCTGTTTCCTCAGATAAACTTCAGGAGATACATAAATAAGAATTTTATGGTAAGATGTGGCTTCTGCATTTACTCATAACACAAAGAGGATGCTTAACTAGCCCAATTATTATATTTATTGGCTTAGATTGGCCTCAGAAATTGTGGGATTATTTCATGTCAAGATTTGGGGACAACTTCAGGAGTAAGAGATTATAACCAGTTTTCCCTTCTACAAAGCACATCACTTATAAGAAGGCTAAAATGACTAAGTAATACTGGAAAAGAAATGAATCTTCTAATGGAATAAGTAAATGTGCTCTGAAATCACAAACAATTTAAAATTTTCCCTTTCAGGATGAATTAATGGAAAACACTTACATCACAAAAAAGGGCAATTATCCTGAAGTGATAATGTATGACCAGCATAAATCTAGAGAAAGAAAAAAATGTATTGTCATTATTAAAATTTTTATGGAAACAAATAATAGTTCCCTATTGTGACGTGGTTTGGTATTAAAGATTCGGATTATTATTGTTTCATAAAACATCTTGATGGCGTGTAATAGGAACTTAACAGTACATAGCTTGCGAAGTTGTTAGTTCTGTATCACAAAACAAGTCCACCCTAATAGAAAATTCTATTCTCATTATTTAGGAAGTTTATTTCTTCTTTCAAAACTTTCTAAAATCACATTTATATAATAGTAATTTAATTATAGCAATAACCTGAAGCCTCCCATTTTGTGCTGTGCATACAAAAGAGGCCAGTAATAAACCTTTTCCTCCTTCCCAACCCAGCCTCTGTAGCCAGCACGACTTTCCTGCTTAAGGACCGTCATGGAGTCAAGTCACTCGGGCTGCGTGGTAGGCACAGTAATAGATCCCTAAGGACGTCTGTGTCCTGAGACCTCAGGACCTGTGATCACGTTACCTGCCATGGCTGTGTCAGCCACTACAGCTGCTGTAACAGAATGTCGTAGCCTGGGGGGACTCAGGAACAGCAGGAACTCTCTCTCACGGTTGAGGAGGCTGGGACTAAGGTTCCAGTGAGGACCCTCTCCTGGGCTGCAGATGGCTGTTTTCTTGTTTTATCCATTCATGATGGAGAGGGTGAGAGAGAACTTTGTGGGGCCTCTTCTATAAGGCACTAATCTTGTTCATGTGGGTTCCACTCTGATGATCTAATCACTTCCCAAAGGTCCTACTTCCAAATATCATGACACTGGGGGTTCAGATTTTGACATAGGAATTTTGGGGGGATGCAGTGCAGCCAATAACAATGGCAAAAGAGTCTCTGAAGATGTGATCAAGGGTAAGGGTGAGGGTCATGGGTAAGGTGGGAGACTTTTCTGGATGATCTAGGTGGGCTCAGTCTAATCATATGAGTTCTTAAGAGTGGAACACCTTTTCCTGCTGGGTCAGAGAGAGGAGACAGAAGGAGGGGGAGGAAAGATTTGTGGGAGGGGCTTTGAAGATAGAGGAAGGGGACTCTGAGCCAAGGAATGCAGTGGCCTTTAAAAACTGGGAAAGGCCTCTTCCTATAAACAGCAGGGAAATAGCTTGATTTTACAACTGCAACTAACTGAATTTTGTCAACAAGCAAGAGATGGGTTTTCTCTTAGAGCCTCCAGAAAAGAATGCAGCCTACCCACACCTTGATTTTAGTATGGTGAGCTACAGAACTGTAAGAAAATAAATTTCTGTTGTTGTAAGCCACAGTGTTCATGGTAATTTGTTGTGGCAACAACAGAAAGCTAATAAACAAGAGGGTTTACTGCTCCACGCCATTCCAAGCAGACGAAGACAAGGGGACAGTGGTATTCGACTTTTTTTTTTTTTTTTTGTAAAATGGAATAAAGCAGTTGCTCTAATACCTTGCTGGGTGATTTTGAGGACCATGAATGAAAACCGCTGCCTATGGTACAAACACCAATGGAAAATAGCCAGGTCCTTCAGTAAATCAGCATAGTTGAGTGAAGAATCTGTACCAGAACCTAGTTTTTCTCTTCACTAGCCACGTGATCTTGGGCAGTTCATTTGACTTCCAAGTCTTGGTTTCCTCACTTGTAAAAGAGGTATGATAAAATTCTCTGTTTCGTAGGGTTGGACCTTATTAGATGTGACGTCAGGGTGGAAAGAGGCTGAGTTGGCCTGGACCCTATACTGCTACACCCTTGGCCAGCTCTCCACCACAGCTGCAGGGTCTCGAGGAAGCTTGCAGAGTGAGATACTTTGATGTAATGACTCCTGTTGTCATTACATGTTTTGGTTCCAAACTCCTGGCCCTCATAAGTTGGGTTGAACTGTGTGTGGGCTTCCAGCATTCTTTGTCTTTCCAATGTAAGGCCTGGACTAAAAACAAACCCCATCGTACTCCTTGGCCCTTCCCCCAGGCCCACACTTTGAACTTGATCCATGTGGTCTCACTACCAAGATAATGAGTAGGGGAAGATGAACCCAAGGAAAAAAGTACCCCATTTCCTGCTGAGGTTTAGAGCAGATCTAACTGGCCCACTCGGTCCACTCACAGTTGTTGTCAGAGTAGGGCAGGGAGAGAGTCTCCCCAGTGAGGCAGCCTGAAGACTGTCTTTCCACACTTACTGCGTGGTAGCAAACACTTCAAAATAAAGCTGAGGGTCAAGAGAGCAATATTCTTAAAAAAAAAAAAAAAAGGAAAAAAGGAATTCAGAGTGGTAAAGGACACTCCAAGCATAGGAGGAAAGGCCTTTGCTTCTTGTCAGGTCGCACTGGAAGCCCATCTCCTGTTCGAGTATTATTTTAAGTTTTATCCTCCGGGGGTGCTCCCCATCCAGATGCAAGCAGCTTGAGCTCCCCCTACAGGACAGAGCGTGTTATTAACGGACATAGCAAACGTTTTAAGATAATGACTTTTATCTTGAAAATGAAGGATCAGATCTGGTTTTCAGTCAAGTGGCCAAGTAGAAGAAGTTCATGAGTTTACATCTCTTTTGTTCTGAGCCTTCCTTGGGCCTCTTGCTGCCAAAGAAGCTTTTCCACTCTCACAGTAAATAGCTTCATGTCTTCATGCTTAATAATATGCTAGAATGCAGGTTTCCTGTGGGCACAGAGATTTTGGTCGGTTTTGTCTACTGATGTGTGTCTAAAGCTGGAGAATATTCTGATCTGGTACCCTGTGGGTGCTCAGTAAATATTTTGTTCAGTTAGTGTGTAAGTGATGCCTGCTTCTTCTGGCACCTTATAGCTTTCCTATTCCTGTGGTGCCTCCACTCTCTAAAGTTAATTCTTGTACCTCACAGCGTCAGAAACCTCTTTGTGGCAATAGAATTAACTTATATTAAAAAGAGAATACTAAAAATGTAGCATTTTTTTACTCAAATCTTGTGACTTCCCTTTTACCACCCCATTCACTGTCGAATATATTTAATACTTAAAACATCCCTAAAGGCATTTGCCTCTAAGAACTGTGCAGTAGCTACTCAGGGCAGAGGACCACGGCTAAACCTCAGACCCACCCCAAGTGGGCAGTTTTAGAAACCAAGTGATGGAAACAAAAGTAAAATCACTTCAGCTTTCTTAAAGAAAAATAGCACACAGTATAATACAGGAATAAGCCCCAATATAATCACTGTTTAGAAAGATTCTCACTGTGAGCCACCACAGGATCCTGTATCTATCTCCCTGTGCTACACAGAACAATCTTGTTTATCTATTCTACATTTTGAAATCCCAGTCTGTCCCTTCCCACCGCCGTCCCCCTGGCAACCACAAGTTTGTATTCTATGTCTATGGCTCACAGCGAAGGAGAATGTGACAATGAATGTATGTATGTTTATGTGTAACTGAAAAATTGTGCTCTGCACTGGAATTTGACACAACATTGTAAAATGACTATATAACTCAATAAAAAATGTTTTTAAAAAAGAAAGATTTTAGGTTTTAAGAGATAGGATCAACAAAACCAAATTTGTTTCTTTGAAAACAATAGCATAACAAGCAAATCTAGCAAGATGGATCACGAGAAAAAGCAAGAAAAATTAGTAAGAATAAAAAAAGGGACATTCGTGGGAAATTAACAAGATCAGAAAGATACTGTAAAAAACTGAAAGGCAGTAAATGTGAAAACTACAGCAAAAATGGAAAAGGTTTTTAGAAAATCAGTCTACCAAAACTCAAAAATAAATGGAAAACCTGGAAAGATTCTATAAGCACTGAAGAAATTATAGGCTGTTGATATTATAGGCTGTCATTCTAACATTCAAGAAACAAGTAATTCTAATATCCCGCCACAAACTTTTCCAGAGAATAGCAATGCGAGGGTATCGCACAATCTTGACACTAAAATAAGAAAAGGACAGTATGAGAGAAGAAAGTTGCCGGCCTTTCTGTCTTAGGAATGCGGATGGAAAAGCCCTAAACAGAACAAATACTAGCCAATCTTGTCCTGAAAAAGGATTAGAAACCACTTCTTCGTGCTTCTAAGAAAAGATTTGCCCTTTTTTTTTTTTTTTTGGTTATATAAGAGGCAGGCAGCACCTGTTCAGCCTGCAGGAGCCAGTATCTGAGGTGGTCCTTGACTTCCATTTTCTCTGGGTGGCCAAACATTTGTGACTTCAGGAATGAAAATTTGGACCTTAATGCGAAGAAAAAACTTTCTGTATTTGATCAAATGTTAGATGTTGTGGAAGTGTTTAAAGTTCTTGGTTTTGTGTGAGAAGTGAATTATAGAGATAAACTGTAAGCAAGAGTCAAGAATTTTACATTTTACTTTTGTACTTAAATTTACGCATAATAGTTCTCTATTGACTTTCAAAGGTTTTCCACACTTACTATAATAGGAAATAGATTTGAATTACAACTCAGTATGCACAAATACATAACTGAAAAAGGTATTTTGTGAAAAGATACTTCTGTTACACATACTTTAATATTTCTTGATATACTTTCAATATTTGAATATTTCTCAATATTCTGTATCAATGTTTGAATATTTGAATATTCTGATATTTTCAGTATTTTGTGATATATAATATTTCTGTTCTATCATTTAACTAAAATCACATTGTGAGCCACTAAATTTACCTTCGGGCACATTAAGTGACAACATGCAGTTTGAAAAATACTATGTAAAATATAATTAGATAGGTAGTATCTCCTTAGATAACTATTGATGTCTTTAATTGAATATTATTTGAAATCATTCTTTTCCCCCGTCCTTGGATTACTGAATTCAGATTTGGCTGCTCATCACTCAAGAACCCAGTACTGAGAGACAAGTGTTGGGTAAGAAGAAAGAAAGCTTTATTGAGGAAGCTGGCCATCCTAGGGAGAAAGTGTACTCATGTCCCAAAGAACCAACTTCCAGCTTCCCAGCTTTTGCTCAAAAATTATGTAGGGAAAAGAAGTGGGGGCTGTGTGCTGGGAAGAGGGTAATTGTCTATTTTCAGAGATGATTATCTCTACCACGAGGTTCCAGGTAACTGTCAGGTATTGCTTGCGGTTGGAACATTATCTGAACCATAAATCTTTGTTTAGCTGTTTCTGGAGAGTAAGGGATAAAGGTGAAGCTTACAGAACAACCTGTCTTCAGTCTCAGTGTGCATCAACAGCTTTCTCCATCAGCAGCAAGACACTCCAAGTTAACGGTGAACTAGGGTGGAGGTCAGGCATGGGAAGCACAAGATCACAGCCATCTCATAAGTAAGAAATAGAGGTGGAATAACACTGAGGAGCTGAGTCCCTAGTTACTGGATCACTGCCTCAGTTACAGTCCCCACTGTCAGATTTTCCTTCCATTTCTTTGGAAAATGAGCAAAGGTCTGCCTTCAGTAACTTCTTCAAGCTGAGCATTGGGCAACGAAGGGTTCTTAGAGTGGAGGCATCTGACACGGTGTAAGAAAGTCTTTGGTTCCCTTATGTGCCGGCTGAGATTCCAAAAGAAGCATCTCATCACCACCCTTTCTAGTAATTCTTTTGCAAAGAGTCATCATGCCTATTATGACCCCCTTGACTAGAAGATAAAACCCCACAGTAATTAGTAAAAGAGTTAGTCCCAATCTAAGGATTCCTTTAAACATTGGCCTAATTCCAGAGGGAATCCTAGAAAACAGAAAATAAACCAATCTCATCCACCTTGAAATACGGTAGTACGATGGTCTGAGGTCTGTTAGAGCCAGGTGGCCTGTTGTCCTATCTTTTCAATCCTAGTCCCAACCTGTGAGAAGGTCTTTACATAAGAGGAGCAGGTGGGGGCTACATGCAGAACAGCAGGCAGCTCCAGCAATTCTTGAAACTGGTCGCGCGGGGGTCTGGTCAGCGTCATCCTGGTGCTTTTCAGCACAGTTAAGCTTCCGCTCCACGGCCGATTTGTTCCCGTTCTCTTGAGGCCACTTTTTGGAATTGTGCAAGCCCTGCATTCAGCGCTGCTCAGGGTGAAGGGCTTACGTCGTGGCTGCAGCGTGGTCATCATGCAGGTAGCTTTGTCCCTCTGGTGGCAGTTGCAGTACCTGCAGGGCCACTCAGGAATGTGCATCAGACACTGTTCCCTGTGTTCTTCCGGGAGGAACTAAAGATTCTGTGACTCTGTCGTGCTCATCCTGAACTGCTTGGATGAGCTCTTTTGTGACTCAGGGGAGGCCTAGGAGATGACAGCTTCTCTACAAACAGGAGACAAGGGACCTGAAGGGGTTTTTGTCCCTGAGAGGGCCCCCTCAGTGTCCTGTTTGGTTTCACTTGTAGTTTGTCCTTGAAATGGTAGCAGAATAGTAACTGTGACCTTCATAACACATAATCAGCTTTGATAAGTTTAATTCTGCTGCTTAAGGTCAAAATTAATACCAGTGGTAACTGAATGTGGAAATATCTATACTTAACGTTGTAATAAGCTGACTAAATGGTATGTGGAAAATCAGATGGAAAGGCTCTTTTTTTCCCCTTCCAGCTTTATTGAGATATAATTGACATATGCCGCTGGGTAAGTTTAAGGCATACGACGTAATTACTTGACTAACATACCTCATGAAATGATTACCACAGTAAGTGTAGTGAACATCCATTATCTCATACAGATAAAAAAATAAAAGGAAAAGAAAAAATAGTTTTTCCTTGTAATGAGAACTCTTAGGACTTACGCTCTTAACAACTTTCAAATGTGACTTTTATATGTAAGCAGTATTGATTATATTAATCATGTACATTACATTCCTAGTATTTATTTCTCTTATAACTGCAAGTTGTGCTTTTTGGCCACCTTCATCCAGTTCCCCCTCAAGAGGCTCTTTTATTGTAGACATTTGAAAAATCATCCCGGAATGTGTGAGTTAAATATTAACTCTTACAGTGGTCCAGGAAAACCTATTATATGTGTGAGAATAATTTTTATTCCTTAATTATATTTAGAAGATAAAAATACTATTTTAAAAATATGGTTCTGTGTTAAAATCATAATGTTCCCATACCTTAAATTGGGATACTGTTTTATGCTTCTTTAGTTCTGACGTCACCAATAAATGCACGTCCAGAAAACAATGCATTTTAAAATACCATGAAGTGTACCAGAGTGTTATATTTAGAACACAGCTTTATAGACTAGAATGTTGTTTTATGTAAAGTAGCAGCTTTCACACTTCAAGTATCTGGAAGAGCTTTATAAAACAAAGCATTAACTGTGAACTACTCCATTTTTATTCAGAGTTTATGAGATTCCAGAAGTACTGTTATATTGCTTTTGCTTTAAAGTGCAATTCAAAGTAAAATACACCTTCCCTTTCTTTTTTAATAAGTTTCAGTGGCCTAAAGCTCAAAGTGTCTTGTAACTTGTATCCATCTCCTTCAGGCTGAAGACATTGAGGTGAATTCAGATTTTTGCCTAGTCTGAGGCTTAGCTTTAAGTGTTCTGGAACTTTATTTTTTTTTTGAAATGTTGCTTTGCTGACAACATAACAGGCAGGTCTTTATGTTATATCTAAGGTACTAATGATAAAAAGGGCTGAAAAGGCAAGGTATAAACCTTTTACTGTCATGCCCATATCTGAGTTTGTCTATACACAGACACACTTTCTGTAATTGAGTTAAGGATGTTAACCATCGAATCTGTTACTATATATACTTTTGTTTTTGGAGTTCTGGTCTGCTTGATGTTGCTGGCTGAAAACATTTCTTGGGCATCCTGTCTGCAGTGCTCTGGACCCACCCGATAGCTATTTCTAATCACCAGAAGTGCACAGCTGCATCCTATGTATTGAGTCGTCCTCTAGTGTGCTTCTCCCATCCAAACTATGTGCCTCCAACTATCCTTTCTATGTAGCCATAGTCTTCCTGTTTGAGTTTGCGAGGTCAACTTGTAGTAAATAAAATGACATAGAACAAAGAAAAATGAACATTTTATAATGGCTAACATTTATTCAACATTTTTTGTGTTTAAGCTCTGTTGGATTAGTGGATCACAAATATTCTCTCACATAAGCCTCACTTCAACTTGATGAAATAGGTTCTAATATTATTTCCATTTTACGGGGGAGCAGATTGAGACCCAGAGAGAGAGAGAAAGTAACTTGCCCAAAGTCATTCAGTTACTAAGCAATTGAGCCAGAATTTGCATTAGGAGAATTTAACTCTACTGTGTGGGGAGCTTCTGAACTTGCAAAGGAGTGAAAAAGAAGAGAGTACACCTCAACTTTTCTCTAATAAATTGAGTTACTGAAACCTATTTTGTTGGCATTGTGAATGCTTTCCTTTATTTTACGTAAAAATTATTTGTTTTAGTGGAAATAAATATTTCGGATAGGATCATAATAAATAGCTTAAGTTACAGAAATTTTGGTCTATTAATTTTATTTCAGAGTTAGTAAATTATTGATTTATTAGATTCATGTAACACTCTTACATACTCTGCATGTTAGTTTCTGTATACGGGGTCTTTTTTTTTTAACATTTTTTATTGATTTATAATCATTTTACAATGTTGTGTCAAATTCCAGTGTAGAGCACAATTTTTCAGTTATACATGAACATATATATATTCATTGTCACATTTTTCTCTCTGTGAGCTACTGTAAGATCTTGTGTATATTTCCCTGTGCTATACAGTATAATCTGGTTTATCTATTCTACAATTTTGAAATCCCGTCTATCCCTTCCCACCCTCTGCCCCCTTGGCAACCACAAGTTTGTATTCTGTGTCTGTGAGTCTATTTCTGTTTTGTATTTATGCTTTGTTTGTTTGTTTTTGTTTTTGTATACAGGGTCTTTTCATTTTCCATATGTGTAAAGTTACTCTTTCAAACTCACAATGAAAAAATAAGTAAGAATATTCTGAAACATATACCAGAAAGTTAAATATATATATATTCAGAGCAGCATCTTAGCTGACCTGATAAGTAAAAATCAACTACTCAGAAAATACTAATCTGAGTTGTAGTGATACACATGAAACTTGGAGAAAGGAACCATTAGTGCTTGGAGAAAATGTGCTGTTTGCTTTGTGTGTGTTTTCATGATTTTGATTTGGATGACAATGAATTAAATTAACTTTCATTTTGGAAGTCTTAGGGGACCATCAGTAATTGGTCCCAGGAGATTAAATTTTGAATCTTTGCCATGTTTTAGCATATTGCTCAGTTCAGAAATTTCTGTGTAACAGAAGGAAACACTAACCTTTCAACCTTTTCTCCCTGTTACCTTTTACTTCTTAAATGAGCCAGTCCTAGTGTACTTAATGTATGAAGGAAGTCAGAATGAACTATAAACTTGCTCAGTAAACTTTCCAATAATACCCAAGTAATTAATTTAAATACATTATCAATTTTCAACCTGTACTCCCTGTGTAGCAAACAACAAATGTCAATGCTTGGATACAATCTTATTTGCAACTAATCTCTTTACAAAACCCTCAGGTTCTCTTAAATTCTACTTTTGCATTTATATGCTGGGTCAGACCCTGAAGTTCTAGAACAATTAGAATGTAGGCAGAGCAGCTCTCGTCATTTTCATGGAACCAATAGAACTAGTTACCTAAACTGAGGGTTTATTCATCGCCAGGTGCTAGGCGAACTGATAGAGGGCACACAGGCAGAGGACTGTTTAAAGTAAAATATTAGTATATGAAAGTATCTGATCAGCAATCGCTTAGAATGCGCATGTTAGGACTGTCTTCCCAGAATGAGGAGATAGTGGTAAGTCTCAGAAGCACCTATGAAGATGTTTAAATCAACTCAGTTTTTAATTGAGATTGGCATACTATGGCCTGCAGGCCACATCTGGCCAACTGCCTGTTTTTGTAAATAAAGTTTGACTGGAGCTTGGCATACACATTATTTTATGTATTGTCTGTGGCTACTTTCGTACTACAAAGGCAGAGTTAGTCACTGCAACAAAGACCATCTGGACTGCAATGCCAAAGATATTTACTAAGATTTTTTTTAAGAAAAGATTTGCTGACTCCTGGTGTAAATTATAAATGAAAATTGTTCTCAAGTTCCCTTTAAGATATTGCATATATACATGTAAGCTGATGCACTGTCATGTACCTTGAGCATCGTGATCTTTTAAAAATGCCACACTGCGTAATTATTAAATTATTTAATAACATGAAGAGATATATCCAGGAGCCATCTTTAGAAAACCATTTTTACTTTAAATTTCTGTGATTCAGCTCTTTTAAGAACACACTGTTGTGTATTCCTTTGGGTGAGATAAGCTTTTGTATAGTGATTTAATTCTTAGCAGTTCGATATTTTAATCACGTCTTAATGAAACTGAAGTATTTGTTATTCCAGTTTGTTAATATGAAATAAACTATGTTTAGTTTCTATTTTGCTTACTGCATTTGATATTTTGTTAATGGGAGTTAGTATATATTTTCTCATTTACAGAAGATTTAAGTTGATTATAAATTGCAGGATATTGGCTGAATATTGCTTTGACTTGACAGCAGTCTGTGGCATTAGTGTGTGATGTACATAAGTTTCATGTTATATGACAACCATTAATATTATAAAATGCATCTAGTGGTTGAAAGAAGAGTGTTCTATTGGTATAATTGGTTCTTTCTTTGAAGAGGGCAGAGAATTATTTTTGAAAGAATGCCAGCTTGTGTATGTTTTAGTTTTATTTAATTTACTTAAACATTTTTTTCTGACCATACAGGATATAGTTGTGAGAACTAAAGTGTACCTTACTGCTAAGTGGCGTTTTACATGTGGCTCATACTTTAGCATAACTTCAGTGATTGCATATCTGCTTCTCTTACTAAGTTTCTGTATTTTTATGGACAGGTGAGAGGTACGCCCAGTGCCTGACTCACTGTGGTCGCTAAGTGAATTAATCGCACTGCATTGACGTATCCATGTCATGAGAAATTGAGTGTTGTTGAAATTCTCTTGGAATCCCCAAACGTTCTTGCTGTTCCTATTCTTACTTAAAATAAATGAGGAAGCAGTTGTTTAGATATCTGTTTGCCAGCTTGAACTTAACAGCCCTCCATACGGAGGGACTGTGCTTGACTCATCTTTCTATTGTCAGCACCTGGCACAGAGCAAGGAGCACAGTCTTGTGAAGCAAGGTTATTAGTAATATGATTGGCATTCCTTATCACAAAAAATGGGCAGCAGTTTTGGGATCTGGGTAAAGCCTTTTTGCACAAAGCAGGCAAGAGGAGGAGGAGTAAGGAGTACATCTGAATGCCTCACTGGGTTGAGGGTCTGAGTAGTCAAAGATTGCTGAATGGATGAATGGAAGAGTGGTAATTAGACTCTAGCTGTCAGGAAGCACGGAACTGAAATATTAGAGCAATACCAAAAGCTGATTTAGCAAAAAAGTCTCTTTTCCCCTGGTATAATTTAGCAACACTAAGGATGCTGTGAAGGTGTGTTCCGTTGGAGAGGGTGAACTTTCAGATTTGAAAATGTTGGCATTTTGGAAATCCTGGAGGACTCTTCCAGACTGAGAGATGGGAAGGGGTCCAAGTCTGCTTTTTATAGCCCTGATGAAAGGAGGCTTACGGTTGTGGTGGGCTAGTAAAGGTTTAACAACGCTTCTCTAGAAGGGGACAAAACTCTGATCTGCGGTGTTGTCCAGTTTCTGTGGTGTAAAGACTCCCACCATGGCTGTCAAACTGTTGACTTGTCCTCACTGAACATGGAGTTGGGAAGAAACACACAAAACCAGCTCTTGGGAGCCAGCGCTAGCCAGCTCTAGCACACAGCTTGTTAAAAATCACTTTAGCTCTTGGTTGTAGGGATTTACTGCCAGGTTACTAAGAACTACATGGAGGTGTTTCATGTTATTAACCAGTAAGTATGGATGTGACCATTTGTTTTACATATATGAGTGAATGTGGAATTGTGAAATGTTTGTAATGAAATTTCTATTCTTTTTATCTTTGTGACATCTTGGCAAGAGAGGCAATTGTAACCTTCAAAATGTATGTCTCTGAAAGATCAGAGGGCACAATCTCAAGCATTTCCTTTGCCCTGCAGAGGTGGTAACAGTAGAGGCATTTTGCAATTCTGTTTCCAAAAGAATGGGCTGTCTCAAAGATACAAGGAATAGATGGCTTTAGGAATTTTCACTGTACACCCAAACGAATCAGCGCCATGCAATTGCTCTAGCCACCATTAGTCTGGTTTTACACTTGGGAATCTCCACATTTTCTGCAGGTGATTTGCTCTTAAGTAAATTATTCATTTTGATGTTCTGCTGACAGCTTGGAAGTTTTCCCAAGCTGCTTTCTTTTACAGGCAACTGCTAACAATGCTTCCCTGCAGCACAAAAGTCAATCCTGTTTGTGTGCTAGGTACAGAGGGTTTGCTCCGTTTGAAATTTCTTGGTAAGATTCTGATTGACTCTTTCTTTGTGTTGCTAGTATGTCACTCAAGAAACTAAACAGCATGTATACATAATATATATATGAATTGACTTCACCTGGCAACCTGGTTTTCATTTCCTTCTATTTTTCTTATATATGTTGACTTTCTTCTAATGCTATTATAACATTTAAGATGATTCATAGCCAGTCTTCATGGAAAAAGGGTTTACATTCATCTCTTTTCCATAGCCTCCCATGTCTGCCTGAACTCAGTGTTGTTTAGCTCTTTGGCCAGTTATTCAACTGAAAATGTTTTAGCTACAGACACTTTTCTCCCCTTGTCTGTGTTCTCTCTGCGACCCCTCCAGACTCCATGCCTGGGTTCAGCTGCTTCCTTTGCATCCTCCCTACCACTGACTGGGTTAGGTACCGGGCACGTCTTTCCTGGGTGATTGCAGTTGTCTTGAAGTGTCTCCCTTCCAATCCACAGTGCTGCCCGAGTGCGTTGTCTAGATGAAAGTCCGATCGTGTTAGGTGACATTTGGCTGCTGTGGTAGGGCAATAATTTGGTGCCCCTTCTAGAAAATTTTCTTTCTTTCTTTCTTCAGCTTTGATCTGGAAAGACGCCAGTGGAGGGAGCGAGGGGCAGAGGAGGGCTTTGGAGACTTACTGAGTGGATCCCTGCCAGCTTCCCTAAGGCACATCCCCAGAGTTGCTTGGACCCAGGCCACTGGAGGAAATGCTCCGCCTTATTCTTTGATACAGCGTCTCCTTGAGAGAACTTGGTGTAAATACAGTTTTTTCCATCTTGTTAGATATGTAGTGATAGTTTCTTGGTAACATGAGCAACTGCATGGCTAATCAGCTTAATGTGGCTCTGCCTACAGATATTTTGTATAAATTATGAAATCTTTGGTGATACATGTGGCCTATGTAGTCTCCAGTTGAAATGTTTACATACTGCTATCCTGTCCTCCACTATGAAATAACTCAATTATGCTAACGAGATTTGGGCCTTGGATTATGCAAAATCACTTAGTTCTCCATTTTATTAATTCTATTATTTGGACAATTTGCATATTGAGTTTACACATAGTATAGCTTCTTTATAATAAAATGAAGCTAGTGGAGGCAAAAATAATAATGAATTTGATATAATAGCATTATGATAAAATGTTGAGCAGTATATAAAGGGGTAACTGATGACAAATGAAGATTCAGAAAGTGGGGAAGTGTAACTAGGAAAATGTGGACTGCTAAGTGAGGATTTTAATTTCTAGTATCCCAAGGGTATTGTTACTGTTTTATATTTGCTTTTCCCAAAATTGTTCAATGCAGATATTTGAGAGATAATTTCTCTGATTAGAAGCAAACTCTATTTATCTTAAGGTGATCACCAAAAAAAATAATTTAAAAAATGTGCTTCAGAGATCACTTTATCATGGCACATTATTTTCTTTAAAGTAGGAATGGATATAGTTGTGGTTTATTCTCCCCGTGGTATTTTGAAACCCTACATATCAAGGTCTTGTGAAGAGTTTCTATTCAGAAACTTTCCTACTGAGAAAGTAATTGTCCATTTTCCATTTTACTCTCTAGTTAGACCCATCCTAGTATTCCAGGAAATTCAGAACTAGATTATTCTTGAAGGACAGTAGACAAAGGTGAGATTAAAGTGTTGTTATTTATTTTTTAGAAATCTCACCAAAGCAGCAAAATGCCAATTGCTTTGCATTTGTGGCTGTGCGTACTTCAAGAAAAGAAAATGATTCATTAACTATGTGATTAAAATAAGTTTTTATGTTTAACGAGTATTAAGAAAAAATGCCAAGCTAACACTTTGCATAAATAAATTTGCAAATCTACATTGAAAATTGAATTAATGAAACTTAACAGTACTGTGATCAAATAAACCCAGCATTTAATCTAATTTATTCTTCATTATTTCATACTGTTTCCTCTGTTGTGCTGAATATTGGTAGTAGTAATAAATTTATATTACATTGGGCTTTATCATTTATGAAGTGATGTCACCTGCCCCACCCGATTTAGCCATCACAGCGCTCCCAGGACACAAGCTGAGCTCAAATATTAAGGGAAAATTGAGTTTGAGGGAGGTTCTGACTTGCCAGATACCGCACAGCTTAGCAATGGAGGATCTGAAACCCAGGCATTCTGACACCTGGCCTTCCTTCATCTCTCTCTTCCCACTCCCTCCCTCCATCCTGACCTTATTTCTGTCTTAAATAAGACTGAGATGCTGAATAGACATGAGAATTTGATCAAAATTTCTTGCTGAGACAGTTGATCATGTATTAGTAAGTCAGCACATTTGTTGATGCTTCAGTTCCTGACCTAATTGTTATAATTTCTATTGTACTTTACTAATTTTAAGATGATCTTAGTCTTCTCCCATGCATTTTCTATGTATCTTAACCTAAGGAATAAAAAGTAAAACTGAAAATTCTTGGGATTTTGCAAATAATGTGTTGTAGTATTAACATCGTCTAATGAACAGAGCAGTAATCTGTTAAATAACTGTTAGACCAAGACAAATCCCTCAGTCCACGTGGTGTTAGTAATTCACGTACTGATCCTGACCATAGTTTTTGCCGATTAAGGCGTAGGCAATTAGCACGAAGTGGGCCAAATAACAATTACAGGATTCGTATTTACTCAAATCTTTACAATATTCTATACTTGTATAAATATGTTTAATTTACGTAAGTATCTTTTATATTGAGTATGTTTGCTCTGTCAAAATAAGGGCAATTCTAGCTTCACTTAAAAATATTTTTATCAGACAGCAGTACACCAAAATTCAGAAGGAACATGTTTAAATGTTAGCATTTGTTTTTGTCCTTTAACACTTGAAGTGATTTATAACCCATATTAAATTAGGTTCTGCATGTTTTTTTGTGTAGTCAGTTGAGATAGAAGATTGCAGAAGTTTTAGCCTTTATAGTATCTTTTCCCTCTAATCTTTGTTTCTGATCAGTGAGCCGGGAGCTCCCTAATTGGATGGCAATAAATCACAGGAACTGACTGAGCTTGACTCATTTTTCTGGCTCCGATGTACAACAAACATGGGAACAGGTTGAATTTTAGGGTCAAATAGTATCAGAAACACACTTTAATCTTTTGGATCAGTCTTAGTTTTTATAGAGCAAATTACAGAAGGATTGCCTTCGGAATCCATCATTACAGCCATGGGCTACTTTGGTCTTTGTATCCCCATGTAACTGGGGCCCTTTGTTTCTCCGGTTAGTTTTCTTCCTTTCCGATGTCACCGTTCCTCTGCTTTTCTCTAAGATTTTCTTTGGATCCCAGTTTTTATCCTTAAGTTGTCTGTTAGCTCTCAGGCCCCTTGCTCTGGTCTTCCTTACTGCAAGGAGTTTGTATTCTTGGCTGTCTTTTGTTGATTGTGCATGCAGTCGTGGCTTCGGAAGCCTCCTTGCTGTCTGCTATCTGTGTGTTGTGAAAGGTGAGGTTTCTCTCATACTGTTCTGGTAGCCATTGTAATTTGATGATCCGGGGAAGGGGAAAGGGAAAAGGAAAAATGTCATGTTAGATTCCCACACATGCAGTAGTTCTCAATTTTTATAAATAGGAACATTACAAACAGCCCCAGGTTAATACCTTGTTTTTCAGTAGAAGACATGGCCAAAGTTTGTAGAGCACAATTGTGAAAGCATAACATCTTTACCTGTAAGTAATTTGTTGTTTTTGAATATTTTAGTTTTGGCTGAAATTTTCAGAATCCACATTACTTTGCTTCGGAAGAAAAGGACCATCTCTCTGGGGAGTACGTTGTGCACTGTGTGATGAATCTAGATTTGTCTCTTGTAAGTTATTTCCAGGAGAGCAGGGAACTTGTTTTTATTAGTTGGTCAGATTCCAACCAAACACATACAGTGTTTGATGAATAACTAATACAGATAATTAACAGCTTAAGAGAATGTGTGAGGAACAGAGGAGTTAGGAAGGACTTTATCAGCATAAAAGTCTTTGGAAATGGACAGGACACCTGGAGTCTGAATGTAATCAATTTAATTTGTGGGAACTGTATTTCCTTAGAATTACATTCTCGTTTCTTACTCCCTATGACTTAGACTACGTCCACATCGAGAGTATCCGTGTCTCAGGTCTGCCCACTGGGCTAGTTAAGTTTCTCCGTAAAGAAACCCATTGCTACACTGGATGAATGGTTCAGTCTGTTTTTCCCTCTAAAAAGAATGTCATCTCTGGTATTCAGGGCCTTAAGATGTCCGGCAAAGTGATTTTCAAAGGGCCCAAGGAACACAGAGGGAGACACTTTAGGTCAAATGTGAGGAGAAGCAGAAATCAGCCCAGCCATCTGAGGGCTTGCTCAGTTCTCACATAGTTTGGAAGCTTGAAGGAGATGGATTACTTGTCTTCCCTTCCATACCTGGGAGAGATTTTAAGTCCAGCTGTTCAGCCAGCATTGGGAAAGCGGTACCTCAAAAGGATTAAAGATAAAGATAAAAGACTCTAATTCTCATGAACTTTTCCAATAGCAATTGGTCCCCAGGATGTTTGGCACAAGGAATAGTGTCTACTAAAGATGGTTAATTTACCAGCATGTGGGAAGAGGAGCCAGATGAAAGGAGGATGAGACTCAGCCGGAAGTCCCTCGCCACCGCCGTGTTTATTATTGGGCTGTGCTATGGTGATGCCTTCCTGGTATGAGCGAGACCCAGGCCTTTCAGGCTTTCTCCACATGTAGAAAATGCACGTGACTGGCCTTGTTTTATCCCCAGAATATGTTGTCCTTTGATGCCTTTTGGTGGCCCCTTTCCCAGATGCAGATTCCTGCTACCCTCATGATCCATATCTCTCACCACTTCATCTGTAAATAGAGGGCTTTTGTTACTCTAACTTGTATAAGCAAGACAGCACCTTTCAAGTATTAAAATTCCCAGATTATCTCCAGTTCTACTAGTATGAAGAATGTAAACTAAAAAGCTTTGGTCAGTTCAAACAACAGGAGGCACATGATGAGGGAGGAGATTTTTGGAATCCGAGTTTTCCTGAAACTTAAAAAAAAAAAAACCAAAAACCTCACAGCTCCTTAATACCCTCTGTATCCACTGCCTGCTCTCCTTTCCTTTCCTTTCACAGAAGGAAAATAATGTTACTTTAGGATCATACTTTTAGTGTCTTCTCACGTACCTCTGTATCTGAAAATATGCATTTCCAAGAGGAAAACGGTTGGGAAATTGTGTGGAACAGTCAAAACTCTCATGAGTAATTAGTAGAAGCTTTTTGAATGGAAGAGGATTCTATTTGCCTTAGAATGTTAGAACCAGTGCCACTTGTTACTTTTTAGTGCTTTCCTTTGTTTTTCCAAAGTAATTATCGTAATTGTTAATACAGCATTCTACCTCATGGCAGCAAAGCTTTAAAAAATCGTAATAAAATGTCCTGGCATGTGGTTTCAACCAATGTGTAGGGATTTATGGGTTTAATATAGGATGAAATTATCACATGTTACATGGAAGACAAAATAGACTTTTTCTTTGAAGAACAGACTCCTTGCAAGGTGCTTAATACGTGACACAGTTCCAAAATTATTTGCAGCAAAACAAGACACCAACAAGTGAAATTTAAAGATTCCTGTAATTAATTCTGGAGATTCATTTCATTTTCATTAAGTGCAAATTTGATTTATCCCTCTGAAGTAAGGCAGAATTTTAAAACATATATTGAAATATTATTAATTAAAATAGCATACTTAAAATTTCTATTTTGGAATGATAAACATAAATATCTGTTACTTCTTCCTTTATCACTTATGGCTGATATCTCTAGCTCCTTTTTTGCGGATCTAATTTTTATTGGAAACCATTGAAATTATGAAGTTATCAGGACAGTAAAGAGGGGAAGGAAAGTCTAGGTGCTGACAGCTGTGTGCTTAGGTGGCTCCAAGACGCGATCACTCTAATAGGTTGCGCTCAGGACTGGGCTGATTGAGCACAGTTAATCTTGGCAGGATAGTGTGTACTTGAAGGCCACTTCATTAGAATGGAACAAATGGTAAAATGATATGTGTGGTTCAACATAGTTGATGAGAAGCCGAGCCCACCATTAAAAAGTATGGCAACAAACAAAATAAAGGCTCATCACGGAGTTGTACGTGCTTTGATGGGTAAGATAAAGTAATAGCATGTAAGTCTTTAGGAGTCCAGGCAGACATGTAGGCTGGTAGGACCAAAGAAACCATTCTTCTCATTCAAAGTTCTCAGCCACTATACTGGAATCCAGGGCAAGACTCAAATCCAGCAAGGAGACCTGCCAGATGAAGCCAAAGTCTCGGTTATAGAGGAATATATTCACGATACATGTTACTGAAAGAGACTTGAGTGTGGAAACTACCACTAAATAGAGCTGATCAGAATTTGGGTACAAGCACCTGAACTGAACTAGCAGCCAAGGAGACTCAGGCTGCTTCTGTTTGATTCTAAATTTGGGGCTAGGGTGTTTTTATGATGTTTCTCCATGAGATCAGGATCCTAAACACAGGGGCAGGGTTGAACCTTCAAGTAATTTTGGTTGTGGGAAGAAGAAAGCTTGGGGACAGGTAGGACATCCTATGAAGGACTCTCCTCTCTCCTGGGAATTCCCTTGAAATATGGGGCTGGGTGCCTTGGTGAAGGCCACCCTCTTAGAGATTTGCCATCACGATCACCATTTCTATAGGGTATTAAGATAAATTAAATGGATAAATTACATGGATAAATTAAATGCCTCTTGGCCATCTTTTATAACTCGGTGAGTCCAAAAATAAACATTTAATAATAAAAAGAGTGCTATATCATTTGCTCTTCTGGATTCTTGGATTTTAGGCAATATTGGAATCTTTTAGAACTTAAAGATGAATGAAAAATTATCTTAAAATGAAGTAGGTTAGTCTTTGGAAAAAAACCTCTTAGGTCCTGTGACAAATCTTTATTAAACCATAGAGCTTTATTGAACCTTTAGTGTGGTCAGAAAACATGATGTTACTAAAATGCTTAAATTTTGCATTGTAACGTGCCATAGGATTTGTGTCCTGAGATGACTTTCCAACCTTTATCAAGAAGAATAAGAACACATACACATAGTTCTGAATGTAACCTCCAAATTCTACCTTGAGATTTCCTAACCACATAGCCAGCTAAAGTTATTCACCTGACCAGAAAGTGCATTTTACTGATGCACATTGGTGGGGAATTTATTTTATTTTAGCAGCAAAAAACTCTAATTACTTCTGTGTAGCTGAATTTTCTTCAGCTACTCTATGCATAAAGGTCTCTAGGAAAAAATATCTTTTAACTATTTCTGAGGAAGAAATATCTTTTAACTATTTCTGTAAAATTGGGAAGATACAGTTTCATAAATCCACTTTCAGCACCTTTCTCATTGTAATAATGATTGGGAAATAATCCCACTGGGAAAACCAGGTGGTCTTATGTGAAAGAATGAAACTGGACAAGTATCTTACACCACATGCAAAAATTAACTCAAAATGGATTAAAAGCTTAAACATAAGACCTGAAGCCGTAAAACTCTTAGAAGAAAACATAGGTGGTACGTTCCTTGATGTGTGTTGGCAATGATTTTTTGACGCTCACATCAAGAATAAAAGCAAAAATAAGCAAGCCAGGGCTACATCAAGCTAAAAGGCTTCTGCACAGGAAAGGAAATCATCAACAAAATAAAAATAACAACCTACTGAATGGGAGAAAATGTTTGCAAATCATTTACCTGATAAAGAGTTAATGTCAAAAATACATAAATAACTCATACAACTCAAAAACGAAAACCAAGTAACTTGATTTAAAAATAGGCAATCTGTAGTCTAACCAACATCTAAAGAAATTAGGAAAAGGACAAAGCCCAAAGTTAGCAGAAGGAGGGATCAGAGAGTAAATAAGAGACAAAAAATAACCCAAACAATAGGGAAGGTCAGTGAAGCCATGAGCAATTCCACTTTGGGGTATTTATCTAAAGAAAACAAAAACATTATTTTGAAAAGCTATATGAACCCCTTTGTTCATTGCAGCACTATTTATAATGGCCAAGATATGGAAACAACCTAAAGGCCAATTGATGGATGAATGGATAAAGAAATTGTGTATATATATGAAATGGAATATTATTCAGCCATAAAAAGAATGAAATCTTGCCATTTGCAACAACGTAGATGAATTTCAAGAGCATTATGCTAAGGGAAGTAAGTCAGAGAGAGTGAGACAAATATTTTTGAAGCCTCTTAGACATAGAATCTTAAACAAAAACGTAAATGGATAGATTCAGAGAACAGATGGGTGGCTGCCAGAGGCGGGGGTGGGAGGTGGGAGCAATAGATTGAAGGGGGTCAAAAGGAAAGAAAATATTTATCTACTTCTGTTTTCAAGGTCTATCTCATTTTAGTAATTACTGCGTGGAGTCCAGCCATCCCCATGGCGGTCTTGTATGGTGTCGTGAAAAGAACATGAGTTTTGGGGGCAACAAATAAGAGTTTGAATGAAACCCTTTCTAACTTCTTACCAGCTCTCTGATCTTGGACAATTTATTTAACATTTTTATATTTCTGCTGTGAAAGTTGGATGACATTTCCCTCAGAAGATTGTTGAAGATATTAAATAAGGAAACAGTTAACATAACACCTGCATGTTTATAATTTCACGTGAAGTTTAGCTTTTTTTTCAGTTCCTAATTAAACAATGGAGGCAACGTCTACCTCATCAGGTAGTTCTGAGAATCAGTGATAAAAATGTTTTGAACAGTAAGGTCCTATAGACATGTCAGGGTTCGTTATTATTCTTGCAGACAACTGATGTCTCAAAAATGTTTTGAAGTTTCTTAACCACGTGGCCTGTTAAAGTTGGTCACCTGACCAGAAGGGTCATTTTAGAAAGACAATGGTTTAGGTAATTTTGGTGAAATTCTTACATGTTTGTCTTTAATTCAGTTCATCCTCTTTCCCTCTTGGTCCTATGGTACCACACTTCTCTCCCTCCACCGATGACCTCTCTCGCACTTCCTTTTGTTCCTGTAAATATTGGTGTATTAGTTTTCTAGGGATGCTGCAAGAAAGTACAAAAAAACTGGTGTCTTAAAACAATGGGAATTTACTGTCTTATAATTCTAGTCACTAGAAGTCTGAAATCAAGATGTCTGCCCAGCTGCACTGTCTCTGAAGGCTCTCCGGGAGAATCTTTCCTTCCCTTTTCTAGCTTCCAGCCATCCTTGGTGTTTTTGGTTTGTAGAGGCGTCATTGCGGTCATGTGGCCATCTTCCCCTGTGTGTGTTTACGTCATTTCTCCTTTGTGCAAGTCTGTCTCTATGTTCAAACGCCCATCTTTTATAGGAACATCATTCATATTGGATGGGGGCCCATCCTAATGATCTTACTTTACCTTGATCGCCTTTGTAAAGACTCTATTTCCAAATAAAGCCACATTCTGACTCACTGGTGGGAAGGTGGTTAAGACTTCAACATGTCTACTTTTTGTGTGTAGGGGCACAACTCAACCCATAATAGTTGGTATTCCCAAAGGTTCTGACCTCAGCCTCTTTTGGGTCCTCTCTTTGTAAGTCATTTCATCTCCTTGTGACTTTAATGACAACTGTAGTGTAGTGGAATGAACATGGAGTCAGACTGTCTTATGGTGATCCTGGCTAATTTGGAGTCAGACTGTCTTATGGTGATCCTGGCTAATTCACTTTCCAGTCACTTTAGCAATCTAAACGTCATACTTACAGGGGCCTTTTGAATGGTCAGGTGATTCTTCATGCTTTGCAGGTTGAGAAGCACTGAATTCAGTTGGCTATGTACGGGCCACTGTGGGCATCAGCTGTGGTGACGGCAGTGGGGTTCATGGGTGGACTGCACAGGGCGTATTCGTCCCAGGGTTTTCTAAGCAACAGCTGGAGGGGCTCCCCTCACCCTTTAAGTTCCCCTTTCTTGAGTTCTCAGCAGCATCCTAGGCATCCTAATGGCGAAGATGACGTTGATACGGAGGTTGTGTAACATTAATCTCATCTGAATTGCCTTTAAAAGTCCTATTCTAAGCTCCATTTGGCAACTGATCTCTCTCAACAGTGCTTAATGCCCTGCTCTCAACCATCAAATTTCTGCTTTACAACTGCTTGTCCAGAGTAAGAGTCCAGTGAAAGGCATTTCTTTTTTTTTTTTGAGGAAATGTGTTATGCATATCTGCTTCTTATTATCCTCTCCAAGGGGACGTGTGCAACATAAATTACAGTGATTTATTAGCAATGAAGAACCTATTTGTGTGCCCTTAGTCAGCGGTTTTCATGGAGTGCTCTGTAAGTGGGAGATTATTTGTCATTTTGGGATGGATTCAGAATAAATAAAACAGAGAACTAGTCTAAGATGCGTAGAGTTGAACACATCAGATGAATTTGTGTATCATTACAATTCAATGCACCCATTGCATTTTGTACCCGCACATTAGTAATTCTGGTCCTACGTTTTTTGTTCTGCATTTTCTCCGTCTTTGAGCTACTGACGTGCTACTGACATCTCCACGAGGAGGGATCTAGAATATCCTTTGTGGGCCACCTGTGGCAAGGACAAAGACTGTTACCTTTTCCTGAAAAGATGCCAGCATCTTCTGAGACAGATGTTGCAAAAGTGTGATGCAGTGATGAGCAGTCAGGTCAGCATCTGGGGTCCGGGAGATGGCCGGGGGCTGGGTTGGGAGTAATCAAATTTCTTCCTGGAAATTTTGCGACTATCATGTGCAAATGGCTTATTTTAATTCCTTTTAATAATTGAGACTCAAAATATACTCATGATGGAAGGGATGGGTAAGAGGAGTACTCATTCTTCCTGAGAGCCTGGTGTATCGTGCTCACATGCATAGCACCTCTAAGTGAAGAAATGAAGAGCCTGGCTTTTTTTTTTTCTCTTCCTTTGCATATGTCTAGAAGTTTTCCTTATATACAAATGAAATAAGAAAACTAATTAAAGTTGATACTTACCTATGTAGATATGTATGTATTTCTTTCTTTTTCTCAAATTTATTGAGCATCTGCTATATGACTGGACATGCGGTAAAAGGTGATTAAAATATTTTGTTTCCTCCAAAGAGATTTCAGTATAGTAAACTGTCAAATCATCTGGGGTAAAATAATTTGTCATCAATTATATTTATCCCTGACCAAATCATAATTAACTGTTAGACCATTACTCATTGTTGCTTTAGTCTATAAAGTAGTTATTCTTAAATTTTGGTGCACATCACTATTTGGTATGCAGATTCTCTTGGGGATTTTTGTTTTTAAGTGCAGATGGTCTGCCTGTGTCTCAAGTTAATTTTATTCCATAAGTCTGTAGTGGGTCCTGGACATACGTATTTATAAAAGGCAGTGCAGGTAATTGTGATGCCAGCCAAAGCTCGTGAACCCATGCCCACAGGCGCTTAGAAGCAGACATGATACACATTATTTACCTGTGACATGAATGGATTAAGAAGCAGATGGTTTTGCAAAAATCAGGAATTTGCCTGGAACTTTGAGCCAGAATTTCAGTGAGCAACTTAATGACAGCATTGGCCGTTGGAGACTTCAGCTGGCTCATGGGTCAGAGGGAGTCCATTGGCAGTAAGCAGCCCGGTAGAGTGCTTGAAGACATTGACTTTTGCTTCTTGGTTATTGGTTTGAATGAAACTCATCCTCCACAGATGGGCCATGGTTTGTGAGCACAAATAGAGGAAGAACAGTGAGTTCACTGGCAGAGCCCACACATGGGAAAGACCAAGAGAGAAAAAGGTACAGGTTGAAGGTGAAGGCACTGAACAAAATTAACTTTCACTTGTTTCAATGTTATGACAGAAAATGCTCCCTTCTCTTATGGCTCTTAATGAGGATGTACATAGCAAGTCTTTTAGAAGCTCATCCAGGTTTACCTTATTTATTGCCTTTAAATTGCATGATAGATATCCTTCAAGCACTCACTAAAATGGAAATAACTAACAATGCAACAGAATGGAAGTAAAAGGAAACCTCAGTGACAAATTACATGTGTTTTCTTAAAGAGCAGAAGGAACTGAGTTAAGGGTGGAAACAGTTGACTGGCATTCTGTTCTAACCAATAAAGATCTCAAGTTAGTACAGCCATGGGGCTTCAAAAAAAAAAAATGAAGAAGAAGAAGAATTACTGCTTCTGGGGGCACAATGTCTTCATTTTCAGTTTTGATATTTGCTTTGGTTTTGACATTTGAGTTTTTTATGTTTGTGACAAAATACACAAATGAGGATATACTCAAAAGAGCACAAAATATAGTCATTGCTACACATTCTACATTTTTATAATCTTCATTTAAAATTTATTCCCCATACTATTTTTACCTGAGTCCCACCCCACACCACTACTGCTAGGCTGAATGATGAACCCAGATGCACGAAAGGTCCCTAAAGTCTAAATGATCCAGATAAGTGACTAGACAGTGAGGAAATAGCAGGACCAGGGGCCCTGTTTCCACTGTCAGCAAGGCAGCTTAACTAATTCAGAACATCTTGGGAGTGGTTGATCAACTGATCCCCCTTCTCTTCTGTGGGCTCGGAGAACTCTCATTTCTCTAGTAGATGCAGAATTTCACTCTTAGAATTAATTTCCCCTTGCCCTACCCAGATTGTTTGAATAAGCAAATGACTTAAGTATTCAGTGTCTTGTCATTCCTTTTAGGATAAAAGCCAAGCTCATTAACATCACCTATAAGGCTTGATGGCAGTGGTTCTTAATCGGCTACCTTTGTCCCCAAGGGTACGTTTCGCAAAATCTGGAGACATTTTTGGTTCTCCTGGTTGGGGTGTGGGGAGGTGGGGAATAGTGCTACTGACACCTAGTGTGTAGAGGCCAGAGATGCTGTTAAGCATTCTACAGTATGCTGCAGGTCCTCACCGTAAAGATTATTGACCCCAAATGTCAGTAGCACTAAGGTTCAGAAACCTTGCGCTGTGGTATCTGGCCCCTGCCTGTTTCACCAGCGCCATCTTGGTCTGCCCTCTCACTGCACTTTCCACTCCAAGACACACTGGTTTCCTTTCAGTTCTTTGAATAGCCTCTGTTGCTTTTTATTTTTTTGGTTTTTGTATTTGCAGCTCACCATCCGTGGGCCCCCTTCCCACTTCCTTCATCTGTCTAGTAGGAATGAACTCTGAATCCTTCACAGCTCAGTGAATAGCACTCCTCAAACATGCCTTCCTTACCTCTCCCACTAGGTGAGAGGGCCTGATGCCCGTAGAGCACCATGCATTCCCATGCCTCTGACCTTAGTAACACTCTGATTAAATAACGTATTCCGTAGTTGGTTGTTCATATCTTACCTCCTTCATTAGAACATAATCTCCAGGAGGGCAGGGCCAATTCACTGTCATATCCCCCGTGGCCAGTGTAGGGCTTTATACCTGGTGGTCACTCAGTAAGTATCTCTTGAACAAATGAATCATCAAATAGGATAAGTAATTAAAAAAGAATTAGACCTATTGCTGTTTTTGACACATTAGCTGTAGGTGACTTCTCTCTTCTAACTCTGGAAGACACTTTTTATTTAAATCACATGTGGTGCCAATCCCATATTGTTTTGTATAGTTCTTATGGGCAAAGTAGGATATGTGTGTAGCGGCTCTTTGGATTTGGTTGTTTTGATACAAGGGCAGAATTACTCTCTTTTTTTATCAACATCTCTTGCTCTCCTTACTCTGTCTCTCTCACTCCAATTACAGCTGACTCTCAAGTTCTACTTTATTTTTGCATTGTTTTTTTAAAAATTAATGAATATTGCTTTATATTCAGAAAGATGATTAAAACTTTAAAATTTTATTGGAACTGGACTGGATTCTAAGATTGTATCATCCAATTCTCCAAGCTATAATTTTATAGGAATTTAATAACAGTAACATAACACATAATATAGACTATGGGGAAATTTGTGACAAATTTAATTGAAGACTAAGTATGCAATTTGGAGTTGAGAATAAGGGATCACATTGTGATCCAAACATCCTGCTTGGCTCACTGTCTAATATATACTCAGTCAAATACAGTTACGATAATTAGGCAGCCTACATAAAGCAGAGGTGTTCGTCCCCTAGAGTTTTCAAAAAGAAAACAGCCTGGATATCCTTAATAAATTGACCAATCTATTTATTACCTGGAACATATCTGAATGAACATTAGAGGTAAAGAGAGTAATAAGAAAGCTTGAATTACAGATTATTATATACGAACAAATTCATGGAGAATGAACTGACTCTGGCTTCTCCTGTTGTAGTCAAACCTAGCAGACGTTTGACTTGTGTTCTTGCAGTTTGTCTGCCAAATGGTGCCAAACCTTCCTCATGTTCCTACTTAGGATGTGGGGTCTGCAAAGGGGATTGGGTTCAAAGAGAGGTGAAGATGTCCACTGCTTACATTGCTTGGTAATTAAGAAATGTGTGGTCTGTTTTTAGCTGCCCTGGAGTGAAAATGCATCAAATTGCGGCTTATAATGTCAAGTTTATACACATTTGTGTGTTAACTAGATGTGATGGTCTATAAATACAAGGACTTTGACCTACCCATCTTTGTTCCCACCCTCTTTCTATCTCATGTTAGTCATTTAATTTTTCTTGAATGAATGTATCAGGTTGAATTACATGATATTGTCAATATTCAGCTGTTTTTGACCTACAAAAATGACATTTTCATGTGATTCTGTTTAATATAAATGGAAGAATGGGTGAACATTGGATTTACTTATGTCTCATAGAAATTGTGTTCTAATTAAGAATGAAACAAATTTGAAATAATACTATTTGTTTATATGAATAATGATTCAAGTAGGGTTGTATAGGCTAGCCAGGAAACCCAGTCATTATTTAAAACTATTGATTCTGTAGGAAAATGCATGCCAACTATGAAACTCACCTTACACATGAATGTTTGATACACAGTGTATTCATAGATTGGTGACATAAATCATGACACCTGTAAGAATTTTGTTCATATTCTGACAGGATCGCTGATAAAACTTCCTTGCTAGTTGTTTGATTTAGGACTAGCAATTAGGAATGGGTAGAGAATTTAAGTGATAAAGTCAATGTTTCTGGAGTCTGTATTGTTGTCTTTTTGGGTGGGTATTTATCTGAAGGTTACAAAAACACAAATTCGAAAAGATATATGCACCCCTATGTTCACTGCAGCATTAGTCACAGTAGGCAAGATATGGAAACAACGTAAGTGCCCCCTGGATGAATGGATACAAAGACATGGTGTGTGTGTGTGTGTGTGTGTGTGTGTGTGTGTGTATGCATGCACAATGTGTCCTTTTCTTGAGGCACTGAGTCATTAGTGGAAACCTTTGTCACTAGGAAACTAGGTCTTTGGAATCCAAGGAAATGTAGCAAAAATGTGCAGAATTTTTTTAAGCAAATCTCTTTCCTGGGGACTGATGGATTCTGTATCGGTGATCTGCAGTGAGTGAGGTCATTTTTAGTCACTATTTCCTGCTCTTAGGCTTTGGGGAATTCCTTAGCTCGCGGACTTTGAGCCCTCAGACACATGGGAGTATATGCATTTGCATGGAAAACCTCATGATGCAAGTGGGCATATGGTGGTGTTTCATAAGGAGACACAGGAAACGCAACATTTCTGCCAAAGGGTGATGTAAGCCCCATAACTCCAGCCGTGAAAAGGCAAGGGTAAGAGCTTAGCTCAGTCCTGCTCCACGGATTGGCTGGACTAGCTTTCCAGGTGCCAGTGTGACATGGCAGTAGGAGTGGGCTGGCGGCGCAGGGATGTGCTTCCTTGTAGAGCAGATCCTTAGCTGAGGGAGAGGAAGAGAGAGGCTTGGATCAGACATTTTTATTTACTCTTTAAATCCCTTGAGGCTAAAACAACAGCAGCAATAAAACCGGTGAGGGAATGGGAATCATTGGTGGGGGGAGGACAGTCTTAGATGAGAACGCTGCTTCCCTGTCTGATTTCATTTTTTAGATAAATAGAGGAATATGGGAACTTGTGCATACTTTTCTGTTTGTTTGTCTGATTAATATTGAGCAAGAGAAGCTTACAACACTCTGGATGCTCATAAATATAAGGAGCGCTAAGCAGGTTTGTTTTTGTCTTGTTAAAAAGAGACCTGGAGATTTTTACTTAACGCATCAAGAAGTCTTGTATGGGCTTTTATTTATTTATTTTTTTTTTGAAGGAAAAAGAAAAGAAAACAAAACCCGTCATTACTATGGATCTTAAACAATTTAAAAATCAGATAATGAATGATATGATTGCCAATGCGCATCATACCAGGGGTTCTTAAGACTGTGAACACTTCCTATTGATCAGACTAGAAATAATACTAAAATGATTATTACAGGTGTAATTATAGATATAAATATAATGCTTTGTATTCCCTATAGCCCTTTCACAAAGATTTATTTTGCAAAACAATGTTCAGAACTGCTGTCATAGATTTGGCAAAGTTTGGTTAAATCATAATGTGCATGTTGTGTCAATGGCAACATATGTTACTGGATTCCAGCAGAAAAATGTGGAGTTGAATGAAATGAAGAAGGGTCATAGTTGCCGAATGAAGTTTGGTCTGTACCCTCTCAGGTGTATCTTTTCCTCACCATAGCTATCTCCTCCTGCTTTGTAAGTTCAACACTAATTCACTTATTAAAATTACCAGCAGAGATGTTGGTAATTCCTCACTCACCACTGATCTCTTGGACTAACACTCATTTTGCATTTCCAGGTTGGTACTCTGCCATCAGTAACTATGTTTTAAGTACATTTTCTAGCCAACTTTTCAATGTTATTTACATTATGAACCGTATTTCCCAATATGCTAATAGACGACAAGGAGGGCCTAATTAAAATCTTGGCTAATGTTAAGAAGAATTCACCTTTTGTTTCCCCGTAATATCCCTCTTACCATAGCAACTGTATTTTTTTCTTATCACATAAGAAATTAAATTGGCCTGGAAAATTCACCCTGAAAATGTTAGAATGCACTCAAAACCAAGTAAGATTGATAATAAAGTAGGCCACCATAAATGTTTGAATTATGCTCCAAATGCTGCAAAATAGATGTCACCAGAAGCGACACCATTCGGGAACAAGGAGATATTTGTGCCTTTGTTGAGAGAGGAATTTATGGCAGAGATGACTACTCAGCTTGTGTTCCCTAAGGCCTTCAGGTATATACGCACAGGCAGTGTGCATTCTTTACAATTTTCTGTGGACTTGTCTGGCCTCAGGGACCTTTTTGGTAGCCAAGAAGGCCTTGACTCTTTACCCTGGACCCAGTCTTTGATCTTCATCCTCTGCAAGTTCTCTCTCTGCAGGTCCAGACCCCTTCTCCCTAAAGCAGAGATGACCCAGTTCTTGTAGTCCATAACTCCTTGGCCCGGGAGCTTTAAGTAGAGGGTAAAGTTAACTCTCTCTCGTAAGTAAAATGAGAACCATCGCAGTGCGCGCCACATCGGCTTGCGCACTGGCACTAAGCCCGCTCCTCCCCGTGCCTTTACCTGCACCGCGGAGGGCGAAGAGGCGGCACAGAGACCCGGGCCTCCCGCCTCCAGCACTCAGCCTCACCTTCAGCATCTGCCTTGAACCTATCAGGGCGAATCTTGTGTTCTCAATCTTGTGTGAGTCACAGTAAGAACTTCAAGCTTCCCAGGTCACACCTCACCGTGTCCCATACGCTGATTATTTCAGCCCGTCTGCATTCTCTGTCCTGTTCCCCTGTGATACACCTGCCTGACTCCTAAACCCCCTCCTCGTGCTTTCTAGAGCCCATGGACTGGTATCAGAAAAATGTGTGACAGTTGCAGGCTTTTCTCTGAATATTGCTTTTACTTTCTTTTTCTGACCACTGGCTCTTTCTCACTTTCCCCCCATCTTAATTCTTGGTCATTGAAATGTACACTGAGGTGGGAGGTAAGGGTAGCTCTGAAAGCAGTGCCCTGTGCTAATTCTGAGGTCATTTTTTTTCATACAGTGCTGTGACGCTGCCACTGTGTTCATCCTGACGGTCTAGAAACTTCTCTAGAGTCCTGCATGATATGTTTGGTGTCTGTGAGTGTGTGTCAGAGAGAGAGAGAAAGAGAGAGAGAGAGAGACATCCTCTTATCCTATGTAAGTTCGTCTATGTGGCCATGAGCATGAGGGCTGGAGGCAACTTTCTTCCCCTGGGTTCATTATTCTGGTTACTCCAAAGAAATCTTGACCTCTACTTTAACTAATGAAGTGATATGGAAGTACAGGATGATTGCAATTTATTTTGCCTTTATGGTCCACATTTTTATGCTTAATATTTGTTTTTTGTTTTGTTTCACTTTGCAGGGGTTGGGTCAGGGAAGAACAGTTTGTCTTAACAATTTGGGATGTTCTGCTATATTGTCTGATACTTATCCACCTTCTCATATGAGTTTAAGTTGTTCAGGCACTTGATGTAGAAACTATAATGCATAGTTCATTGGAGTTGGTGGTGGTGCAAGCAGGAGATACCCTAACTATTAGCTGTATGACCTTAGATGAGTCACTAATCTCTTAGAGAGATCATTTTGTTATCTGTAAAATGGCTCTCTGTGGAATGTTATCTGTGATACACCTCCGTAACCAGTGTGCTGTCAGTGTTAGAAAGAAACCACACAGGTGAACCTGCCCAGCCCATCGGACACGTGCTAGGTCTTCCCTCATTTGATGGCCTTCTTCCTTCCTGTCATCTCAACCAGCCACAGCGTTGCTGCCACCAGGTGTTTCCCTTATAGATTAGGTGTCCTAACTGAATGGTCTGAGATCGCGGGCCTCAATGTCGCGCAATCGATGTCACTTGGAAAGAAAACATGAAAGTTGTTTGAAACCAATTAGCTCAAGTTAAAATGTTACTCACCTAATTTTTAATTACAAAATTAAATACATTGACAACATTTTCCATTGTGGGTGTTTAACGTATTATTCAGTCTTTAGAAATACCCATCTTTATGAATATTCTAACGCCCATCTATTAATTACACATTAGATACACATGTTTCAGCCCATGTTTTAAAAGTGAAAATAGTTGTGCTTTGGTGGCACGTTACTGTTACCACAGTGCAGGGAATAGATGGCAGAGACTCCGGTGTTAGATGTGGAGGAGGGGTGAGCGGCTGCAACAGGAACTGGCAAGCAGTTTGCTCTGCAGTTTGTTCTTTGGGGTGGTCGTCCTGGCTGTTATGACAGATGTCCCTTCCCCTGCCTAATAAACAAAAGTTGATTTTACTCGTATTTATTCTTGGCTCCCACCTCGCAACAGGTGGCCCGTCAGCCTGTAGTCGACTCTGCAACTGCTGGCTGTCAGGAGCTTTGAGAGCCTTCTGTGATGATTAAAGCAGCAGTTGAGAGGAAACTTAGGAAGACTCACTGAGTTTACACAATTTGTAAACTTACAATTTGTGTAAACTTCCTTGTGATCTGAGATGGATTCTAGTGACTCACATGATGCTTTTCTTTTCTGCTGTGTGGATGTTTGGACATTTTTGGCCACCAAGTCCTGCAGTGTTAGCTGTGTAGTGAGTACTGAGTAGCTGGCGGCTGAGAATTATTTCATAAATGTCTTCGCTTTGAGCCTTAGGTGGAAGTCTTTTTCCAAGACCTACTGGCTCTCCTATCTTGCAAACAGAGAGGTAAGGTTCAGAGGTTAGTGATGGGGAGAAAGAAGGGGAGAAAGAAGGGGAAAATCAGTGTGGAGGAGTGAATGAACTGTCTGCCTTTCTTCCCCTTCCTGGTCTAGCTCTTGGCAGACAGACAAGGTCCTCAAGCCCGGCCCAGCTTGCTATGGTAGAAGGCATAGAAATCACATAAATCATAGAAATCACATGTGAATATATGCCTCAGTTTAGATTCCTTGAGAACTTGATACGGTGCTAGATTAATAGAGAAATACTTCAGGAATTTTCTCTCTTATGAAAATGAAAACTCATGGGACAATGTCTTCCTCCGTCTATGACATGGCCTCGTGGGATCTGAACCCAACCAGTCTGACAACAGAGCCTGTCTCTATAGCTCTGATGGGTTAGGAAGTAAACACCTAGACTGAAGGGTCAAAACCTTCCACGTAGAAAGGATGACTGATGGGGACAACATGGAGAGAGGACATTCATGGCATCCTGTACCTCAGGGCACCTGGGCTACTCCCGTGGGTCTCCCAAGGAGCCTGGTGATGGAAAAAGCATGAGAGCAGGACAATTAAGCCCGTGAATGCTGCAGACGGACACCGGGATTAGCATCTCTGCTTTACCATCTTCTACCTTTGACAACTGGGCAAATTAATTCACCCCTGTGTTTTTTAGTTTCTTCACCTCTAAAATGGGAATAGCGTCATAGAGGATTTATACTTCAAAAATAGACTTCAAACTGGGGCTGTTGTGTGGCAAAGTGTCACATATGAGGTTCTTTTTCTTTTTTTTTTTTTTTGAGGGAGGCTGGGAAATATTTACTCTCTACAAAGTAGGATAGCATCAACGATCTATGCAAGAAAAAATTCAACTCTTTTGGGATTCTTATATGAAAAGTGCTACACAAATATGAATACTATCAGTCAACACCAGCAAAAACAAACTATGGTTGTTTTCTTGCTTTGCTTGTTGCAATGAATTTGACTGTCTTAGGAATTTAAAATTTGACTTCTCTTAAGGATAATTTAATTTTCTCTGACAGCTTTTTCCACTTCTTTTCTATTGCCCCATGAACAACAGTCTAGTTTATTAATTTGTTTGAGTGTAAACGTGATCCTCTTAGTCCCTATGCTGTGTCTAGGGCCATGCCAAAAAGCTATATCCTGCATGTTAATTCTTTGCCTTGCAGTCACACCAAATGCAGTTCAGAAGAGTAACTTGTATGCAAGTCCTTGGTCCAGCCTAGAACATTTTCATTTACATATTTTAAATTAGTCTGCTTTTAGTTCAATGATTCTGTCCAATTTCATAGTTATAAATATGTGGCAGATGTTGTTTAGCTAAATTTAAAAATTAGAAATAATTATTGTAGAAGTAGTGCTTTTATTTATATCATTCTGTGAACCATGGGAGAGCTATTATTCACAGAGGAGAATTCCCTGGGAAAAATGCAAATGTTGGAGCTATTGGTTTTTAAAGGAAAGACCCTAAAATTATTATGAAATCAGATAAGTTAGGGATATAATTTCCAGCTGTGTTCTGATCTATCTCGTGCTGTTTGATACTGCCACATAAGTGATGGCAGCATGGCCGAGCATTTAAATGCAAATATATAATTCTAAGTGCTCTCCTTTGTTGAAGGCATTCCGTTTAAGCTTGAAATCCCCAAAAGATTTTTCATGATTTTGATTTCTTTCTGCAAATGAAACCTTTGATAAAAATAGAAGATGCAGAGAATAAGCCAAATCATGGCATTATTCATCCAATTCAAAACAGACCGTCTCCCAGGCTCTGCAAACCAGAACAGAGTTGGGTGAGATGGCCCCTGTCTGCCAGCTGATAGAGGAATCAGAGCTGTTGGCGAGACAAACGAGGGAGTGTGCAACTCGAAAGGTCAGGTGGAGTTGGCGCTGGAAAGGGAAAAGCAGATCAATGAACAAATCAAACTGCTCAGTGACAAGGGATGTTTCCAGACTTTGCCAAGAGACTGGAAATTCACATAAGCAAGAAGGAAGCAAACCTATCATGGGTTCACCTGTGGGGAGGCCTGGCAGGGGGGCTTATGTGTTCCTTTCTCTCTTCTTTGTGTGACTTCTTGCACTGACTCCATCCATCTACCCGGGTAAACCTCGAAACAAGTGAGCAATGGAAATCGCACGAGTGGAACACCTGAGCACCCTTCCCGTTTCACCAGTGATTTATCAGAGGGTTAGAGAAAGGCAGTTGACTAATTTTAACTAATCTTTTTGATGGTTAGTGTTTGTTTATCTAAAAAGGATGACGTGAATGTCCTTTCTTATCATTATACTATTAGTAGAGTTTTTATCCCATGAAATATAAATTGTTAGTGGTCCTCATTGATAGGGTCCCTACATGTACTGAAATATATGTGGTATAAAAAAATGAAACAGGGTTGATTGTTTGCTGTGTTAATATGACTGAGTTAAGTTAGAGTCTTGACTACTCATCTTGGGTCACTCTACAGTACACATAGTAGGTGCTCAATATTTTATTAGAGTTTTTCTTTGGGTGAAAACTAGTTTGCACTGCAATTAGGATTAAATAACCAATTTTAAAAAATCAGAGCTAGAAAATAAAATTTGAGCTAGGTTATAGGTTTTTTCCTAAAACGTATTTTTCATTACGGGCATGCCTCATTTATTGTACATTGCTTAACTGCACTTCACTGAGATTGTGTCTTTTATAAACTGAAAATTTGTGGCCACCCTGCATCGAGCAAGTCTATTGGTACCATTTTCCAAGAGTATTTGCTCACTCTGTGTCTCTGTGTCATACTTTGATAATTCTGATTTCATTTCATTTCTGATTTCATGCTTTGTCATTATTATTATATTTGTTATTGTGGTTTGTGCTCAGTGATCTTTAATGTTACTTGTTTTAGGTTGTCACAAACTTCACCCATATAAGGTAGTGAACTTAATCAATAATTGTGTGTCCTGACTGCTCCACTGACCAGCTGTTCCCCTGTCTCTCTCTCTCTCCTTGGTTTTCCCTGTTCCCTCAGATAAAACAATGTTGAAATCAGGCCAATTAATAACCCTACAATGGCCTCTAAGTGCTCAAGTGAAAGAAAGAGTCTCACATCTCTCCCTTTAAATAAAAAACTAGACATAATTAAGCTTAGTGGGGAAGGCATGACAAGAGTTGAGATAGGCTGAAAGCTAGGTATGCCTCTTGTGCCAAATTGTTAGCCAAGTTGTGAATGCAAAAGAAGAGTTCTTGAAGGAAATAAAAAGTGCTACTCCAGAGAACACGTCAATGATTAAAAAAAAGTGAAACAGCCTTATTGCTGATATGGAGAAAGCTGTAGTGGTCTGGATAGAAGATCAAGCCAGCCACAAAATTCCCTTAAACCAAAGCCTGCTCCAGAGCAAGGCCCTGACTCTCTTCAGTCCTATGAAGGCTGCGCGAGGTGAGGAAGTTACAGAAGAAAAGTCTGAAGCCAGCAGAGGCTGGTTCATGAGGTTTGGGGGAAGAAGCCGTCTCCATACATCAAAGTGCCGGTGAAGCAGCAGGTGCTGATGCAGAAGCTGCCGCAGGTTCTCCCGAAGATCCAGCCCAGACCGCTCATGAAGCTGGCTATGCTAAACAACAGATTTTCAAAGTAGAGTAAACAGCCTTCTATTGAAAGATGCCCTCTAGGACTTTCATAGCCAGAGAGAAGTCAAGGCCTGGCTTCGAAGGACAGGCCGACTCATTATAGGGCTGATGCAGCTGGTGACTCACGGTTGAAACCGGAGCCCATTTATCACTCTAAAAACCCTTGGGCCCTTGAGAATTATGCTAAATCTGCTCTGCCTGCGCTCTATAAACATAATAACAAAGCCTGCATGGCGGCACATCTGTTTACAACATGGTTTACTGAATGTTTGAAGCCCACTGTTGAGCCTTACTACTCAGGAAAATATATTCTTTTCAAAATAGCACTGCTCACGGACAATGCACTTGGTCACCCAGGAGCTCCGATGGAGACGCAGAACAAGATTAATGCTGTTCTCATGCCTGCTAACACAGCATCCGTTCTGCAGCCCATGGATCAAGGGGTAGTTTAAACTTTCGAGTCTTATGATTTAAGAAGTACATTTTGTAAAGATATAATGATACAGGTAGTGATTTCTCTGCTGGATTCGGGCAAAGTAGAGTTGACCCTTGAATAATACAGTTTGAACTGTGTGGGTCCAGTTATGCGGATTGTTTTCAGTAGTAAATACTGCAGCACTACATGGTTCACGGTTGATTGATTCATGGTTGCTGAAGGCCATCTCTAAGTTCTATGCAGCTGTGAACTGTGTGGTGGGTTGGCATCCAGAACACCCTCATTGTTCAAGGGTCAACTGTAAATTGAAAACCTTCTGGAGAGGATTCACCATCCTAGATGCCCTTAAGAACCTTGGTGATTCATGGGAAGAAGTCAAAATATCAACATTAGCAGGAGTTTGGAAGAAGCTGATTCTGCTTCTCATGGATGACTTTGAGGCGCTCAAGACTTCGGTGGAGGAAGTAACTGCAGATGTGTTGGGAATAGCAGGAGAACTAGAAGAGAAGCCTGAAGATGCGACCGAATTGCTGCCATCTCATGATACGACTTTAATGAACAAGGAGCTGCTGCTTGTGGATGAGCAAGGAAAGTGGTTTATTGAGATTGTCTACTTCTGCTAAAGACGCTATGAAGGTTGTTGAAATAATGGCGGAGGATTTAGAATATTACATTAACTCAGTTGATAAAGCAGTGGCAGTGGCAGAGTTTGGGAGGATTAACTCCAAGTTTGAAAGTTTTACTGTGGATAAAATGCTATCAAATAACTTTGCATGCCATAGAGAAGTTGTTCGTGAAGAGAAGAGTCAATCTATGCAGATAACTTCATTGTTGTCTTTTTCTGTTTGTTTGTTTTAAAGAAATTGCTGCAGCCACCCCATCCTTCAGCAACCACCATCCTGATCAGTCAGCAGCCGTCAACCTCAAGGCAAAACCCTCCACCAGCAAAAAGCTTATGACTAGCTGAAGGGTCAGATGATGATTAGCATGTTTTACTAATTAAGTGTTTTTAAATTAAGGCATGTACATTGATTTTTAGACATAACGCTATTGCATACTTTAATAGACTACAGTATAGTGGAAACATAACTTTTATATGCACTGGGAAACCAAGACATTCATGTGACTCATTTTATTACGGTTTTTGCTATATGGCAGTGGTTTGGAACTGAACCTGCAGTATCTCTGAGGTATCCCTGTATTCGATGCCTTTAAAATACAATGCTTATTATGCTCTACTAAGTATGATACAAAGCAAGCTAAAGCAGATTTTGTTTTACACTAGCATTAGCCAAACGATAGCAATAAAATGTTCTGGCTAATTTTTACCAGCTCTGCTTGAATATAGATGGTAAGTTTTACGTAGAAACTCTTTCCTATAAGTAAAATCAGACCACAGTCACATTTTTTGGATCTATGTCATACTCAGAAAGCTGTCAAATAGTAGATTTTCCTTACGTAGAAATCAGAACGGTTTCTCAGGTGAGACATTAGCTTCATCCAGCGTGAAGGTAGAAACAACCTGCAGAGGTTGTGTTCTGAGCAAGCAGTAGGCACCTTGACCGCTGTCACAGATTCATTTTAGAGGAAGTTACACACGGTGAGATTCATACCTGTTTCTAGACAGTTATCTAACTCTCCATGGCTGTTTAGTCAACATAATACAGTCAGGGTACTTAGGCTGTGGCTTTTGGAAAGTTGTATTTCCAGGAGCATGTGCCAAGTCTGAATAGAGAGCTAAGGAGAATGAATGCTGAGAGCAGGGAGCTGTTCGTTGCCTCTCCTAGCGTAGCCAAGGATGGTGGTACCAAGTTATGGTGGTGAGACGGGAAACGGGGGACCCATGGAATGTGGGAAGTGTCTCCTCATCTGAGGCAGGTAAGAGGAATAGGAACAGGGTCTCTTCAAACAGCAGAGGGAAGACAGCTGATCTTGATTTCGGAAAACTTAATTAAATGAGACACAAGAAGACATTTTGGGAAGAATCCACACTTCTAATTCACAGTCTTAGCAAGTGTCTATTTACCTCTTCCGCAAACCTTCTATTAGGTAACTGAGGTTGGTTACCCTCTGGCAATAAAGATGATAATTACAGTAAACAAAAAAAAATTGAGAAGTAAATATTGGTGGGAAGTTTTGGGGAGAGACCTAGGGTTTTTCTCTACCTGAATTTTTTTCTCTTTCCCTTATTTATCCCATTTATCAGCAGGTAGAGTTCAGAATATACAGAGTGAACGTAGTAGTAAAGCTATCCATCTCAGGTGAATTAAAAAACACAGAGGTACAAAAAGCTGTAATTCCCTTCCCTCTCAGGGTTGTTGTCTAGTGGGTCTGAAAGGCAGGTTGCTCCTATAGGAAGTCTAGCGGGAATTCCAGATACACATTTAGCATCTTTTTAGTTACAAAATCATGGTTTGTAAATCTTGTACCTTGTGCACAGTGCTCCCATAAAATGATAATTTTCTTGTTTGGTATCTGGTTTTATCTAATTTTCAAATAAAGTGATTAAGCCTATAAGCCTGTGAAATACACCATAGGATACAGGTATCCTAGCTGTGCACATAATTACTAAATTTAGATCTGAACGTGAAAGCAGGTTGATTTAATATAAGCACAATATTTAGAGGTATGAAACATTTTCTGCACCTTTTATGGTATAAATGAAGGCAAGTGGTATGTATCACTGAGGGCGTCCACCTCGTGTTCATACCTTAGCGGGTTACCCTACCCCCGCCCAGGCCATTTTCCCACTCTCTCTAAGCTAGTCACACCAAGTAACAGTCGCTTGTTATTTCATCAGTTTTGCTGTTGGGAAACAGGCCAAAAATACCATGTGTGAAGCACTGATTTCTGTCTCTTTTGGCTTCATTCTCATCACCAATGCTCGTTAATTCTCTTTCTGTCTTTTCTGTCTCTCTTTTCTTTACTGGAACATGCACCCACAAAACTACTTAGAAGGCAGATGCTTTAAGGAGGATTTCAAGGATTAGAGGTGTTCAACAGTGTGCTCCTGGGCTGATGGAATGAACAGTGACTGTGGTTAAGGTCTGGGCCTGGTGATGTGTTGACTTTTCTCGTTTAGCTTTTGGAACCCCTGGGAACTGGAGCTGCGTAAGGTTGTACACCCCTACCCGCCCAGTTCAGCCCTTGATGTATGATAGACACTTGGTGCATAGTTGTAGTGCATGAATGAGTGATTGCTCCACTACCTGTCCTGCTTGACAAAGGGAGTCAAAGTTAACGCTACTAGTGTTCAACATACTCAGCTAGGAGTGGGAAAAAAGACGTGGTTTGAGCACTAGAAATATTTTCATCCAGAAAGTGGTTAAATCTGCTCATGTTATGTCTCCAGTTCAATAGTAATGACTTGCACAGGTCACATGTGTGAGGATTGGATGAGTTAATGCATCTAAAACACTTAGCAAATGCCTGTTATGTAATAACACTCAGTAAATGCTAGCTATTATTCTTATTATCGTTATTTTATTAAGAGAAAGTGAGTAAGAATGGTGGTTGCCTGATAAGAATACTTCTCAGTTCTTCCTAAAGCAAACAGTCCTTATGTCCCAGTGTTGTGTTTGCTTTGCTAGCAAAAAGCAGTAAGTACACTTAGGTATATTGTGATCAGGATGGTTATTTAAAAAAAACCAGGCTGATCATGTCCTAGGTCTTCTTAAAATGCTGCAAAGGCATGCCATTGCTTTTAGCATGAAGTTTGCAGTCTTTAGCATGACAGGTAAGACTCCTCATAATTTGATCGGTTAGTTTAATCCAGTCTCATAAACCTTTCCTTATTCACCATCCCTTGCCACCACTGGGGCTTTGTGTCCCAACCATGTGCTCCTACAATACGCTGAGATTTGATCTGCTTGCCTGTTCATCTCCACAATTAGACCTTGTTTTCTTTCTCTCGTGTAGTAAATGCTTTAGGCTTTGTGAGGCATGCTGTCACTGTCACAGTTACTCAGTCCTGCCATTGTGGCAGCCATCGGCCATATGCAAAGGAATGAGTGGGACTGTGTTCCCATTAAACTTTATTTGTGGACATAAAATTAGAGTGTCGTATCATTTTCATGTATCATGAAATGGCATTCTTTTGATTTTTTTCATCCCTTAAAAAATGTAAGGATTATTCTTAGTTTGCAAGCCATACAAAATCAAGCAGCAGAAAAGATTTGGCCTGTGTGATATTTGCTGATCTCTGGTCTAGCAGAGTGCCTGGTGTTGAAATGGTGCTCAGCCAATACCTCTGAGTGTGCGCTGCAGCTCAGTGACACAGCTAGTTGACATTCCCTGAAAACACCATGTCCATTCCTACCTGTAGGCCGTGTGACTTGCCTTTTTATTAAGAGTGTCCTTTCTTGGTTTTTCGTTTGTTTTAATTTTCTGCTTAGTGAGCTATTACGTGTTCTTCAAGAGAGAAGATGAGCTCTTCACGATAGGATTCAGCTCTTCTCCAGGTAGGAGAGGGGAGACGAGGACTTGGGTGAGGGCACATCCCTCTGTGTTTCTGTGGCGCTTTGTATATGTCATTAGTGCGGCACATTAGTGTCGTAGTTGAATTATCTTTGTGTGGGCTGCCCTTCCCCATCATCTTCTGAAGGGATTACACGCCTGGTGCCAGTACGGAATGGGGCATTGGTAGTCATTTTGGAACAACTTAATAAAAGGAAATATTTTTATATAAAGGTAGATTCCCAATATGCTATTGAAACTGTTCGGCATCCGTTTCATCTACAGTGATGAGCCTGTCGTTCAGTATTGATTGAGAGTCAGCCTCAGTGTGTAACACTGAAATGAATACAACTAAAACTGAATAAAAATATATTACCAAACACTGAAAATAATTGGAAACTCAAGGACTAAAAGCATTATGTGTGGTGTAAAACATTGGTTTTGTAAATTAGTTTCGAACTTAGTTGAACTGAAGTATCTAGATGTATTTAAAAACACTGTCTCCACTCGTCCTGGAAGCAGTTTCAGAAGACGGACTCTCACCCCTTTGCAGCCCCACAGGATTATAGGAGTAAAATCTCTGAGGGGGGAATGAGACAGGCAGGGGGCAGGGCACAGCCATTCGAGGAGTAACACAGCAATTAACACCAGAATGGTGGGAGATTCAACCCCCAGGAGGCCTTGAGGCTCATGACGGTGGGAGATTTGCCTTCTAGCAGACCTTGAGCTTCATCATATGCCCATTGTAATATATTAACATGGTGAATAGCATGCCTGCAGGCACCATGGCGGTCGAGGCTAGCCACAAAAGGTCAAAGAGTGGGAAATGGCCAACTCCCTGGGAGTCCCAGCCCCTGCCCCAGGCTGATTAGACTGGTCCTTCCACTTATTAGCATATGAAGCCATTGAGCCTATAAAAACTGGCAACAGGGCACCCTCGTTCTCTCACCCCCTGAGATAGCCCGCACTCTATGGAATGTGTACCTACTTTTACTCTAATCTGAGCACCCAACCTCCACATCTCATGGCCTTTCTCTTGCCTTTCAATGTATCTCTCTAAATAAATCCACTTTTACTCAAAAACTAAATAAACAAATAAATAAAAATACTGTCTTTAAGCCTTTGCTTAGCTTAGTGTGGATAAATGGTAACATTATTTAACCATATACAAGTATTGCTATTCTTTCCTGGAAAGATGAAGGACCCTGATAGTACCAGGGGTTTCATGGTGAAATAGAAAGGATTTTGACTAATGATCATGTTATTTTAGCAAGTTAACTGCTTTTAAAGGTTTGCTTTGCTAGAGTTTGCCTGGAAGAGAAAGGAGGCGTTTTTATAATATACATTAGTTACAGTGTCAGATACTCTGTCTTTATAAATTCCCTGACATTTTATACATGCTTATTTATTGTGGGAAAACCCTGTACCGTATATCATACACATCTCCCTGTTTCCCTGGGGACATTTCCTGCATTCTCCCAAACTATAAGATTTCCAGTTGAGATCAGTGTTCTGGGTAGATTTCACCATAAATATCTTAGGAAGTCTCACTAGGACTTGAAAGCGCATCGCCACGTGAGATGAGAGGCTTTTCCACTATTGATCATTTATTTTCGTTCATTTTGATTAGACAAGATAGTAGAGAGTTTGGTAGCTCAGGCTGTCATTATAAACAGGATGTCTGGATGCAGGCTGCTTGTTCCCTTTTGCTGAGAGAACTGCACACCAATGACTGGAAATCAGCATGTGTTCGGTTGGTACAGGTGTTATAAAATATATGCCATAGCGATGTGAAAAAAGGAGCAACTGTACTTGGGTGAACTTACTTGCTATTTAACTTCCGAAAGTCATATTTCGCAGGATAAAAATGTCATCTTGCATTTATAGGATGAAACAGTGATGGCGAATATAACAGAATATACAGAATAGGAACATTTCACACCGAACCATAAACTTAGGCTGTTGGTCAACTGCCTTAATTTTAAGATATAAACTCACTGGATTAAACAACTTAATGGTAGAAATTGAGTCAGTATCTTGGTGTACATTGCAGTGCCTGGCATAGGTCTTGTATATAACAGGAACACATTTGCTGAATTAAACTGTATCTATAAACAGTTCAGACAGGATGTATTAAAAAAAAAAGTGCTTTACAATGCTCTCCTAGAATCACTTTTCTAAATGTGTGCTATTTCTATAATAAATGATGGTATCAGCATTCATGCACTGAGAGCTGACAGTATCTAAGTTATTTTTTTACATGTTAACTCATTAAACTTTCAAAACAGTTGTGTGATGTTGGTGTTAATCCTCCCTCCCCCACCCCTGCAAGGAAACTGAGGCTCAAGGAAATTAAATAACTTGAATTTATTATGTGTTAAAAAATAGTATTTACTTTGTATAGTTTGTGAGGATTAACTGGGATGGATTTTAGACGACACTTCGTGGTATGTGCTAAGCTCTCAGTGATTTAGCTGTCATCACTGAGGACATGCAGCTAAAAAGTTGTTGAGTTGAGATTACATCAGAGCCCATGCTCTTGCGTTGCTGTGTTCCAACTCCCTGGCCGAAATATATAATACAAATCATCACCCTTCCCATGATGTGCTCCTAGAGGGCAAGCGATGAGACTTTCTTTTGTATCATCTTCTGGTACTCAGAACACAAAATAATAAATGTTGCCAGCTTGATTGGCTTGGCAGTGACGCTGTTTCTGGTTTGTTTTCCGTATGAATGATTGGTAGGATGCTTGATTCTGAGAAGGACTCAGAGGAGTGCTGTCCCCGGTATGCCTTACATTTTATATTTAAAAAGGTGTTTTTTCCCCTCCAGTAATATACCACCTGTATCTTGACTCTAAATTTTGTTTTCCTTGTTGCTTATATGAAGCAGGGGCAGCATATGCAGGCGTTGCTAACATTTTCCAATGAGCTTTTGCCAACAGATCTCAGTTGCATTCTGCAGTCATTTTTGGTGGTTGTGTCCTGGGGTTTTTCAGAGTTAGGCTTTTTCACTTGAGAGGTAAAATTTTCTTTGTGTTTGGGAAGTGAGAGAATTAAAAAAAAAACAAAAACACAAAACAGAGCTCTGAGTCTCATAGCCCTGGAGAGCTTTACTCAAAGGGAACTGGAATGAAAAAATGAGCTGTCAGTGTCCTTGAGGTTCCTTGCTAGTTACTTAATGATGCATCATTTGTCAAATGTAGCTGTCTTTCTTTCTTTGATGATCCTACTTCTGCTGGTGTTTCTCCATCCTTGTGCTTGTGGAACTCAGTGACAAACTCGGGACCATCCGTCTGTACACGGGGCTGCTGAATGATAATTATTGATACGAGGTACAGCCGCCTTGTGTGACACAGGTTTTTTTTTTTTTAATCCCCTTTGGTTTTTTTTTTATTGTGATAAAATATACATAACATAAACTTTATTGTGTTAACCATTTTTTAAGCGTGCAGTTCAGTGGCACTAAGTACCTTCACATGGTCATGCAGCCATCATCACCATCCGTCTCCAGAACAATTTTCATGCTCCCAAACTGAAATCTCATGCCCATTAAACAAGAACTCCCCTTTCTCCTCTCTCCTCAGCCCTTGGCAAAAACCATTCTGCTTTCTGTCTCTGAATTTGACTGCTTGTTTTAGTTTTGTAACTCCATGACTTACTGGTTTAAATTGAAGCCTGTATTCTTCTGTTTTTCCTTGTGTGGTTACTAACCAATTATTAGGATCGATGTTCCACTGCTAAATCTATGTGAGGATGTGAACTTAACTCAATAGTCTACTTTGCTTCTTTATATAGTAACCTCTTACACTTTGTTATCACATCATGAGGGCAGGGACTGTATCTATTCTGTCCACTGCTATATCCCCACTGTCTTGTACGTTGTGGAAAAACAATAACTATATACAGAATAAACAGATGCTGTTGATCATCATTATTGGAAAAGTTTATTTACTTAAAGAGTCATTAAAAAGTCTTTTACTGAGATTTTCTACTATGTAAGAGACCAGCTAAATCAGGCACTCTTGCCCTTTTTTCTATGACCCTCTAAATATAAAAAAAAAAAAGTTAAAAAATGTAATTAGGGCTTATGCCTTCTAAATTGTTTATTTATTCTTTGACCTATTTCTCCATCACATGAGCAATGCTCTGCGTTGGGTGCTGGCTGTGCAGCGGGGCACAAAGTGGCCTTGATCTTGGAGCTCAGGGAGAGAGTCCTCGTGGGAAGCACAGGCTGTGGAAAGTCAACACACAGATGATACAGTAGTTGTAAATTACATGCAGGAAAAAGATGGGATGCTACTAGGAAGACCGATGAGGGATGGACAGCTTTAAATTGAAGCAAGTGGAGAAATGGTCATGTTTTTCACGTTTGTGAAGAGCTGTGTGCTCACGTAGGTGAGCAAGAGGGCTCATTTGAAAGACTCAAAGAGGTGGGAGGACATTCTTAGAATGCAGATTTTTGGCTAATTATGGAAGGCTTTGCTTATAGAACTCTTCAAAGATGAAATGCACAGCCTTTTCCAGGTTGTCTGTCCTATCACTGGAGCTAGTTAGGCATAGCTTTGTGGAGATACTGTACTCAAGCACTGGCAAGTTGGTTTCCAAACCTAGTTGGATGTCAGAGTCATCAATTTCTGTGGAAAGTTCTGGCCAACTGCGTGATATTTAACAGTTGTGCTTAATAAATGCCAGTAGAATCTGAATTGCTTTTTGGTGTATTTAGTTATGGCAGGCAAGATGAAAAGTATCCAAAGGCTGAAAGTGGTATTAAACTATTTCCAGCTCACAAACACAAAAGTAATTACTCAGCAGCACTGGCTAATACACTGTCTGATTAGGTCTGCACGTTGGTATCTTGTGCCAAATTTGACTCACTAATATTCTGCGTGTACACAGTAACCTTGTGGATGTCGTTGTCTGATCACTTGCCTTTTGGTGCCAAACATAGAATCAAGATTTGTGATGCCAGTAGGGTCTCTCAACTAAATGTGTGTTATAGAACCCAGTGGAATAATGTGCATTTAAAGAATGTGGTTAATTTGTTTCACAGTGTCTCACAAAAGTATCAGTCATATATCATGTATTTAAGGAGCATTTACTGTGTCCTAAGCACGATTCTTGGAAAGTGGATCTAAGTTGGGTCATTTCCACTCTGCATATATTGATGCCAATTGGGTAGGCTCTGTGAGATAGAACTTGTTGCCATTATATCAGTTGTAAAAGTGTAATAGTATTTTTGCTCTTGATGCTATATTTGAAGGTGACTTTACATTGTGACTTAACTTAGAACTAATTTATCGTATTTACATATTGAATCTCCCATAATGCCTAACTGTAGATGGTCAAGATCTAAAGACTGCGATAGTTAAGTGAGTAAGATAGGTTATCAAATGGAATGACCTGGCTTCAACACATTTCACTGAAAGGCAGTTTTGTATTATTGCAGTTCATTAAGTGATCCTGTACAACTTACAGTGCAGTTTAGTACCCTTACACTGTGGTATTGAACTAGAAATAAGGGTGCTTTTCTACAGTAGAGTAAATCCAGCAGAGTGACCATGCCATGTGGTGATGACTTGTGTGGTGGTAAATATCTGAGTGCAGTGTTTGCCTGAATAATTAGATACTGGAATTTTAGACCTAATAGGACCTTAAATCTCAAATGTTAGCTGGTAGCGACAGGAAGTCTTCTTTCCTTTTTCTTGTTGTGTTTATTAATAAACATACTTACTTTTAAAATATGTTAACCAGGAAAATTGTGTTCTACTCAATTCCGTATTAATTCAAGCCTATTAACGTGCTATGATTAGAGATTTGTGGGTGGGTGGTAGGCATTGATTTCTACTGTGCCACCCTTACCGTAAATACCACAAATTTATATGCTGCAAAGCTTGAATTTATCTCACCGATTTCCATGTAGTAAAATTCTACCTCATTTATAGTCTGATAACCTAATCCTTCTCACATAGCCATTGAATTTACTGGTCTTTTGTCCATGAAGTGCAAATGCTCAATAATAGGTTAAATTCACACGACAGAATCGGCAGATAATCTAAATGTTCCCCTGGTGAACCTGTATGATTTTAAGTATGGAACCATGAATTCCTCTTAGGCCAGGAATTAATTTCCAGCATTTTAACAAGAAGGGTGTGTAAGTGTGCGTTGATGCCCTGAACTCTTGTGTTAACTGGGCAAACTGCAGGGTGATGTTTGTCTGCAGCATGAGTGCACTTACATTATTTTCTGCGAAGTATGTTTCCCTTCAGTGATTAGGTTTAAGTGACTTTTCTCTAACTTTGCAATAATTGGGAAAAGAAGGTTTTATTTTTTCTCTTCTGAGTGCATTTTATTGTGGAGCACTTAGCAGTATTAATAGTATCAAAAGCATACTGATTCTCTTTTGTTATTGGTAAGATTAAATTTCAAGTACTATGTTTTAGATTGGATTATTTCCCATTAAATTTCCAAATATTTCTTCCTCTAGAGTAATTTTAGGAATAAGACAACAAAGCTTGAGATGAAATAATTTGGGCACCATTTCACTCCTGTAGAGATAGTTCTTCTTCTGGGCTTAGACAAAATTCAGCAAGAGTGTATGTAAGCAGTGGAAGTTGAATGTGCTGGTAAAAATGGGAGATATTTTCTTTCTGACCATGCCTTCACAAAACATCTACAGAACTTACAACAGTAACAACAACACTATTGTAAGCCAGCAGTTGGTTTTGCTAGAGGAGCTGAGAAATGAGAAAGATGTTAAGTGAGCTTCTCATTGATTTCAATGTGATACATTAACCTTAAGGGAAGTAAAAGTAATAAAAAAAATAAGAGTTTTAATACAGACAGAATATTTTGGTTTTTTTATATTTACCTTAGGAGAAGTACAGACTTACCAACTTTTAATCATGTGATAATCAGATAATATTTATTGATAATTCTCCACATACTTGATGTGTATCAGGCAGTCTGGCTTCTTATTGTCACAGCTAAATCACTTTTATTCAGTGTCTCCTGGGTGTGACTAAAATTAGTCATAATTTTTTTGACTTTGGAATGACTTAAGAGCACTTGCAAATTATATGCAAACATGATTATTTTAGCTTTGGTGTGCTGAGAGCTCAACCAGGCGTTTTACAAATGTGGTAGTTGGTACTCGCTCTACCTTACAGATGAGGCAAACTGGGGTTTCCAGCAGAGCTCGGTGGAGTTGCTGAGATGTTAGCTCTGGTCTACTTAATGCAAACCCTGGAGCTCATTGACTATCTTATACCACAGTTCCAAATTAATGTTTTTGTATAGGTGTTTTAAATGCTGGGAAAAATATAGTAGGAAAATGTAAGGGTTAATTGAGAAGGGTGTGTTTCTCAGTCACATCTAGGTATTAAAATGAAGCTACCTCAATGGGACACTTTCCTTTATGCCTTTGTGGTACTGGAAGAGCTGTTTGTGGGCACTTTTCAAAGTACGTTGAATCATTTTAACAAATGCTACTTTGCAGTAAGGCGTTCCCATCAGTGTTTGAAGAGAGAAACAAACGGAAGGAAGATGAGTTTACTCCATATAGTAAGATAAATTATTACACAAGGAAAAACCATGGGCTAGATGCTGGCAGACGAGGGTTCAGATCTAAGATCTCGTCTTCTTAACTCGTACGTGTCACAGAGCTTTCAGAACATTAGTTCCCTGATACGCGAAACAAGGAATAGAATTCTCTCATTACTTTCTGGGGTGATAAGCGGAAGGGATGACATGATGTATCGCCTGTGATGGCGGAGTCAGTTTGAAAGAACATTGGACTTCTGCATGATTTTTAAAAATGCCTGGAATGGCCAAATGAATGGGTCTAAACTGTTCTGTGTCTAATGCTTAGTTACTTTTTGGCTTTTCTTTGAGCGTTTTTCATGGTGGTAATGTTATCCCCCAAAGCAGAGGTCCTCCCTGCCATGTTATCAATTCTGTCAGAGATAAGGGGGTTGGAACTATGTACATGTAATCTTCATATTTTCAGCAGCTGTTACTTCCTGACACATATTAGACACTCAAGAAGTGTTTACTGAATGAATGAATAGTCTAAAGAACTTGAGGTTTCTCCCTTGCTTTTTGATATCTCTGTAAGAAGGATGGGTGCCAGGGAACGTGGTTTCATGCCGAAGGGGAACTGCATCACCTTTTGGTCTTAAGATATTCCCAAAATTCATTTAATTGATTTTAAATAATTTATTTGTGCAATGCTATGACGATCTAAATTTACACATTCAATATCATTATTTCTGCAAATGACTAGATAATGAAGTTCTCATGCTTTGCCTTGTTTTTTTAAAGCTGATTATATGTGCTACCAGGTTTCCTTTCTTATAATATGTACTTGGATGGAGACTTCATTGAGAAACATGACTAAATATTAACAACTTACTGGTTACAAAAGTTGGTCATTTGAGACGAAGATCCGAGTTTGAAACAACAGTCCATCCTGTCAATTTCTGTCATTTGATTTTTCTCTACTCAACCCCACAATTTTCTTCAAAGGTCATTTCGCTCATCATGTACAATATGAAGCCTAAAATGCTGGCAATAAAATGGACAGTGTCAGGCATTTTTCAGAACACTAAAGGACTGCAATCATTTTTCTTCTGTGTAATCCTGATGCATCCAAAGAGACGGCAATACCAGAAGACCAGATAGGAGTGTTTGGACATGTTAACAATTTCATCGTTTTGCTAATTCCTTAATGATCACAGGTATACTTAAAACATCCATCATAAAATAGGGTTTCTATAGTAGCATTATTTTTAATATGGTGTGATATTTCTTTAAGATAAATTCTAGGCATATCATTTTTGGACCAGGCTTAGAAGATGTTATAGTGTGTGATGGTGTGTTAAAATGTTTCTCTTGTAACAAGTTTTGGCAGTGTCATAGTGGAAAAAATCAGTAGGTACTAGCATATGCTCACACATTTAAAATTTATATTTTTCCTATGTTATCGCTTTTCCTTTTCCTTGAGAAGCATTATTCTATTATAAGCTTAATTTAAAAAAAGAGTAAGTACTATATGAAATATTTAACATTTAACCACTTAACCATTTCCAGGAATGTGATATTCTTATAGCTATTTTTGCTCTTAAAACACTTAATCACAAGGAAAATGTGGAGGAGTCCCCCCTCATTTTGGGGGAATACATTCCAAGACTCCTAGTGGATACCTGAAACCTCCAAGTACTGACCCTTATACATACACACTGTTTTTTGCTATACATACATGCCTACGATAAAGTTTAATTTATAAATTAGGCCCAGTAAGCAGTTAAGAACAACAATAATAAAATAAAACAGTTACAACAATATAATTTAATAAAAGGTATGTGAATGTGGTCTCTCTCTCAAAATACCTTACTGTGCTGTACTCATCCTTCTTGTGGTGATGTGGGATGGTAAAATGCCCACGTGATGAGACGAAAGAAGTGCATGGCGTTGGCACTGGGACTTGGCGTCAGGCTACAGTTGACCTTCTGAGGACATGCCAGGAGGGTCATCTGACTCAGGTGATCGTGGATCATTGAGCCATGATGATGTCGATGGTTGGATGTCAGGAGCAGATGACGACAGTGGTTGAGGGTCCTGGGTAGAAGTGAGCAAGATGACGTAAGATTGCATTATGCTACTCAGAATGCTGTGCTATTTAAAACTTACAAATTGTTTATTTTTGGAATTTTCCTTTCAATATTTTCAAGCCACAGTTGACTGCAAGTAGCTGCATCTATGGCAAGGAGCTGAGGATAAGGGGAGACTACTACATGCAATATGGAGCAGAACATATTTTACGTGGTAGGTTCAGTTATTTAAACATCTGCTCAATCTTTTTTCACCGTGTCCTCAAAAATTCATTGCATTGATTTGTTTCTAGTTCATTCCTTTGCAAAAAAGGAGTAAGAAAGGACTTACTATAAATAAGTCTTGTTTATGAGGACTTCTGAAAGTACTCTCTTAGTAATCAATGGGAAGAGGATGGGGTCTATTTATGCAAGATGATCTTTCTTTATAAAATCACACAGTGGGGCTCTAGAAGTTCTTAGCTTACTCTTCCATTTAAAGCAGAAATTATCTCTGTAACACCCCTGATAAGTTCATTTACTGATTCAGTCAATGCATACTAACTACCTACTGTGAACCAGGTACCCTTCCACTTACTGTGAGCAAAGCAGTGAACCAAATGAGTAAGCTCCTTGTCCTTCAGAGTTTGCTTCCTAGTGGGAAGATATGGACTGGAAAACAAAATCATCCTAATAATAGGAAGTGATAAGTGCTAGGGAAAAATTATCAGGGAAAAAGTATGTGATTTTATATGGGGAGATCAGGGAAGATCCCTTTGAGATGGTGCAGAGCCCTAAACGAACTGGGAACAGGCTGTGAGGCCCTGTAGAACACTACAGTCATAAAGGTCAGTAAATGCAAAGGCCCAGGGGCATGGTGCGCTTAACAAGGGTCAGTGCGAAATGGGAGGAGAGGCGGTCAGGGGACAGATCACTTAGCGCAGACCGTCATCATAGCATGTCTCTCATGCTTCCCGGGCAGGACTTGTTTCTTGACACCCCATAATAAGGGACATGTGTCATCCATTTAGTCCCCAAACAACCTTATGAGGTAAGAAATACTGTCCTGTTTATAGTTGGCATTTTAAGTAAATTGCCTGAGTCCACAGCACACACTTGCTGTGAACGTTTGTAATGGGCTCGGGACCTCGATTTTTCTGTCTTGCAAGCAGGTATTTAAAAAGTTGATGGGGAACTACTAGAGAAAAGCGATAGCAAATGGGTGGGGAGAAGATGTGTTGGTCACTGAATTTGGTGACCTTCATTTAAACAACAGCATAAGTGCTTGCATCGCTGTTCTGCAATTGATAAGCAGTTGACAGTTTGCTTGGCAAAAAATGATGAAAAACTGGAGTGGCTCCGTCTACCTGAGGAGGATTTCACTTTCTCTTCCCAGCTGTGGCCTCTGTTAGACTCAGTAGTAAAACAGATGTAAAAATGCTGAAATAAACATCAATCCTATCATTCAAGTTCAGTTTCTATGCCTTGTAAATCTATTTTCTTTAGAATTTTAAGTGCCTATATTATAATATGATGGTTACATTAAAAATCAATCCTTTGTGGCCTAGTGTATTTCAGATCTTTAGATAGTACTAGATATTCACATAACTTACAGGATCTCTTTGGTTTAAAGTATGATACTTTTCTTCTTTTTACCAGCAGAGGGCACACTTCACAACCCTGTTTCCTTTCGTCAATAAAAAACAAGAGAGATAAATGAGAAAGGAAGGTTTAAAAAAAAACCAACTTTGGAAAAAGATGAATTTTCAAATTCTGTATATAGTTTACAAAACAAAAGCTACCAAATGGAAGGGAATTTAGGATCTAGTCCATACTCCTATTATCAGGCCAGATTTTAAACTGTTCCTAGTCATCCAAGAGAGATTAGAAGTTGTTTTTATATAAATTGAGAGAAGAAAAAAATACAATAATAAATCCTTGCTATGAGCCTTAATGACATTAAAAAAAGAGAAAACAGGTTTGCTGAATAGAGCTTGATATGAAAATAATGAAATGAAAATTTCAACAAATAGATGATTTGGAGGTAGATTATCTGAGGTTTATTTGCTTCATAGTTGTTTCTTCCCAGATGTGACGTTCCACTGGCAGGTGTGCGTATCAGAAAAGCATCGAAGCTGAGTTGGATGCCTACTGTTTGTGCAGCTTAGGGCATATGACCGTCTCTGCCTCACTTTCCTTTTCTGTAAAATGCATGTAGTAATGCCTGCCTGATGTATGTGTGGGTTACTGGAAAGAAAGCAGGAGGGACAGAGAGGGAACCTGCATTACATTTCAGCTCTGTGACCTTAGACAAGCCATTGACCATCACTGGACCTCATTTTCCTGCTTTCAAAGTGAGCAGTTGGACTAGGTTGCCTGTAACAGGTGGTATGTATGTGGTCCCTGATAGCACTTGTATGCTTAAGTCTTGCCTTAAAATGGAAAGTCCTATATAAATATAATTGAATAATATAATATGCATTTCCCCCATATTTTAAAATTAAATTATGTTGTATGTGAGTTTCCAGGAGCGTGTAGGTACTCTGAAGCTGAAATGGATCTGTATTTAAGATCTGATTGGAAGAAGAGAAAGAAGCAGGGCTAAAATGGAGGCAGTATGAATAAAAGTTGAATCCTTGAAAGGCAGCCAGAACGACTGGTCATCAGGGTGTGACACATCTTCCCAGGCATCTCCCTCCGCAGAGTGGAGGCAACCTTGGAGTTACAAACTCACGACTCATGGATTCATTCTCTCGTTCATTGATTCACTAATTGAACGGTTACCTTGCTCGTCTTCCTTGTCTTAAACGCAGTTAACCCACTATCACATTTCCCGCCGGACTTGGAGACACTGTTTTTTTCTCTTCTTCTCTACCCATGTCTAAGCAGAGACAAGATGCTTCCTTCTCTTTTACAATACGATTATTCTCAGCTCAAGTAATTTTTCTTCTTTTTAACACCTTTTGGTGCCTCCTCTCTCCAACTTCCAGCTGTTGCTTAGTAATTTCAGACACCTGCTCTCCTTTACCCTTTCCAGATCTCTTTTTATTTCATTTAGGTGAGTTAAAAAGAAGCTGCATGTGGACTAGAAGCTTAAGAGCAGCACTGGTGATCCACTCTTAAGGGGGGGGGGGAAGCCGTGCTTTGAAGTAAAAAGAGACAGAACAAAAACTCCGTTTCTAGTAACATTAAAAGGGCCTCGAAGTGCCTGCCCTTCAGAATTGTCATAAAAATTTCCATCTCTTTTCTCACTTTCTTTAATTAAACATGGCTGCTCTTAGGTGTTGGTATTCATGTTAATACTGATAATACTTTTATTAGTTGTTTGCTTTGCATTTTTAAATAAAAAGTCAGCTTTACTGAGGAAAAATTGACATTCCAAAAACTGCACTTATTTAATGTATGCAGTTTGCTGAGTTTGGACGTAGGCACACAGCTGTGAAACCATCACCACTGTCAAGGTGACAGACATATCCATCACCTCTGAAAGTTTCAGTGTATTTTTCATTAATTAATTTATATTGGGACGGTTTAATTCAATGTTACCCATTTGTAATATATGACATTTTAGATAACTGTAAAAAATAAATATGCTTTTATAGACTGACTTGTAGGCCTACAATTAGGACATTTGTTACTTATGTGGGGAAAACATAGAAATCAACTTTTAGACTTTACCATATGGGTCAGTTAGGAACTTTCTGATGTTTTTGAGTCCATTTCCTATAGAAAGATTACAAATGAGGAATACGGAAAAGTTTTTACTGCAATCTGTTTTGGTTCTATTGAAATCCAGCAAATCACACACAGAGGCATATTTATGTTTCATTTATTTAAATGTATCTATTGTGTATCTGCTATGTACTAGGCATTGCTTTAGGTACTTGAGATGTACAGGTGGACAAGACAGATCAAACCTTTGTCACTCAGTGAGTCTAAATTCTGATAGTGGAGGAAAAAGGGAAAGACAATGAACATAATACATAAATTATATAGTATAGTAGAGGGTTAAAAGTGCAATAGGAAAAAGAAAAATAGGGCAAGGGATGGAGGATTAGAAGTGCTAGTCTGGGGTGGGTGGGTGGGTTGCAATTTTAAATGGAGTTTCAAGGTAAGCCTCATTTAGAAGCTGAGATTTGGGCAAAACTTGAGGACAAAGGAGAAAATCACGGAGATCTACCTAGAATAAGAGCATTCTAGGCAGAGGAGGTCGTGCAAAGGCCCCGATGCCTGGCGGGTCCGGTGGGTTTGAGGTTCATTCAGGGGACCAGTTGCTGGCCTGCAGTGAGTGAGCAGAAGAGTAGTGGGAAGGGTAGTCAGAGACGAGGGGCACAGGCCATGACTGGGCTTGTTAGCCGTTGTTTGGACTCTGGATTTTACTCTGAAATGGAAGCCAATTGAGAGTATTGAGTAGACAAATGACATGATCTGACTTACATTTTTAAAAGAGCCCTGGCTGCTCTGTTGCAAATAGGTTGTTGGTGGTTAAAAATAGAAGTTAGAGGACCTGTTAGGTGAGATGATGAGATGATGATGGTGAGAGAGGAAAGGAGCCAAGAACATAAGCAAGGAAGTGATGATAATGATTTTCCATGGAATTTTAATTCAGTTAGGAGGGTGGAGAGATACCAGAAGGGTGAAGGACAGTGAAAATTAGTGGGATAATGCTCTGCAAGTTTCTGTGAGTCTGAGCATTGTTGGAGTGAACTGAGGAACTAGAAGGAAGGTGTGTGAAGATGGGAAGTGATCAGGAATGGGATGCATGAAATTTAGGTTGTGGAGACAATAGCAAGGTGAGGCATGTGACTTGGGAGTGAGTGGCTAGGAAAGGGTGTAGGACATGATTACTGGAGGAAAGACATTTGGGAAGAGGCCAGGGTGATGGAAGGCCTGTCTATATATGAATTGAAATAGCCAAAAGTTAAGGTTGGAGCTGGGTTTTAGGAAGTCATAGTAAACTAAGAGCTGAAATTGCCAAGCAGTGGATGGGAATGACTAGGTATCAGTAGGTGACACCGACAGTGAGAGCTTGGAGTGATGGAACCTGCTGAGATTCCAAGCTAGGGAATTTTATGGAGGAGAGATGGAGGATGTCATGAGGAGGACGGATTGTAATATCATCAGAATGTAAGGAGAGAGGGAGGCTGCACTGAGAAGCCAGGAGGACGCCTCTGTCGCTTCCAGGCCCAGCTGTAGGAGGGAAAGCCTTTGTCTTCCTTGAGACAAGGGAAGCAGGGCGGTGGGTGGTGAGGGAGGAGATGGGGTTTCTGTTAGAGGAAGAAGATGAAGGTTACAAGATGGCTGCCTGCTGCCCACTGAAAGAAGAAAGTAAGAAAGGTCTTTTATGATTGAAGTGTATGCCTCATGGAGAACTTCCTCTTTTTTTTTTTTTTTTATCCCGAGTAATCAAACAGACAAGTATTTACTGAATACGTGTAACATCTAGAGTGCCATGTCCTTCAGTCTGTGCAGGCACAATAAAGCCGAAGCCACTGCCAGACGTCACTGCAGTGACCTGCCCTATTGAATTCCTGCCGGTCCCTGGAGACTGTTTCCATTGTCTGGACAAAGGGACACAGGATATGGTTCTGCACAGCAGGGAGAGGTTGGAGGGTTGAAGGTCCCTAGGCTGGTGATAAAACCATCCTCTTATTTTTTCTGTTAACACTATTCTGTTTGTACCACCATGGGATCTCTTATTCCAAGTTTTATCTGCATTAAAACTTTTTTACAGCTTCCTCACTTAAGAGCAGCTAACTGTCACTCCCCATTGTTTCTTCTGATGTTTAAATCGTTTTTAACTCGTTGTAATCATAATGTATTTTTGTTTTACTTTTTATGTACAAGTGAATTACTAGATACTGTGTCGCCTAGAGGATAAAAGGTGTCAGATCAGCACATTTATTTATTTAGCAACTCAACTGACTTGCAGAACTAGCTCAAGGAAGCAACAGAACCTCAAAGAAGGTCTTAAGGACCAATGCTCTTGCTTTGATGTTCTTTCCCCTGCCTTTTATAATTCCTATGAAACAGTCATAAGTTACAGTGATAACACTAGGCAGGGGGAAGACAGCGGTGGAGTATAATGATGTCGATCCTGAGGCTTTTTATTTACACAAACATTTTTTATTCCCAGTACTGCAGGAGTCCCTCCTATGTCCCTCTCCCAAAGGCAATCACTATTCAGATTTCTATCTTGATAGATTCATTCTACCTGTTTTTGACCTTTATGTAAATGGAATCATAGAGGATGAACCTCTTTGGGTCTGGTGTCTTTTGTTTGTGAGAGTCCCCATTACTGATGTGAGAGGGGATGGTTTGTTTTTCTTTTCTTTTCTTTTCTTTTCATTGCTGCACAGTATTCTGTAACATGAACATGCCATAATTCACTTATTTCATCTGTCTTGGAAGAACGTTTAGATTGTTTCAGTTTGGGGCTATCCCATATAATACTGCTTTGAATATTTTGTACATTTTTTTTAGGTGCATATATTTATGTGTATCTGCTAAATGTATACCAACAGTGGAAGTGCTGGGTCACAGGGTGTGTGTATGTTCAGTTTCTGTATATACTGTCAAACACTTTTCCAAAGTGTTTGTCCCAGTTTTGACCTCTTGAGGTGCATGAGAGTTCCAAGTGCTCCATGTCCTTGCCACCACCTGGTATGGAACATAGTTCATGACTACCAACATAGCAAGCTATTGACCGTCTACCACTCACTGGAAATTACAGAAACTGTTGCAAGGAATAAAGAGAAAGTGTATGATGTGGGTTTTGTCTCTGAGCTTTTCCTAGTGTAGTTGGAGTAGGTAAAACATAGGAAGGAACTCAAGAATGACAGAAGCAGTGTGTAATAAAATGCTAAATGATAGGGTTATGCTAAAAGTCATATTTATTATTTTTTATGATTTTCATTTTTTTGCTATATTTGTTTTCTTTCAAAAATGTATAAGCATCAGGAGGTGGCAGTAATCTTAATGGAAAAATAAATGAGGTGGTTAATCCAAACATTTGATCGATTTATTTTGGTGTGTCTCTGAAACTCATACTAATTTTTTTGTTTGTTGGTGAGATTTATCTCTATAAATGTATGAATATTTCTGAGAAAGTGCTCCTCTACCAGCAAATAGGGGTAAAGAGAATTTCCATTAGCCAAGATGCTACCTCTTTCCATAATCTCACAAGTTTGGAAAAGGCTTTATGTATCATTTCTGGTATATGTCACCCAGGCCACCTCTCCACCCTTCTGATGAGAGGAGCTCAATTATTATTTGCTTTAATTGCAAAGTTTTTAAATTTATAAAAACCTTTGTGTCAGGCACTGTGCTAAATGCTGATGCACATTACCTCATTTAATCAACGTAATTCTGATATATAGGTGCTAGCATTTGCCTCATTATATGGATAAGGAAGCAGGCACAGGGAGGTTAAGTAACTTGCTTGAGATTTTCAAATGATTCTCTATGAAAATATTGCTTAGCATGGAACTGAGCACATGAGGGGCTTTCAGTAAGTAACTAAATGGTTGACTCACCGCCATTGGATGATGGAATGGTCTGATCTTCACTTTTATGAAGCCATGTCCACATATCTTCTCCATAGTGTACCTGGTTTTATGATCCTATGCAAGACCTTTAAGCTCTCTGTCCTTTAACTCATTTATTTAGCAAATGCAGATACTAATATCTGAGGATCTTAGTTGGATTTTTATGGGGTAAAATTTTAGTACTATAACACGAAAACTAATAGTGTTTATGTATGAAGGCTATTTTGTAAATTATCTGGGAATGTCTGGGAAGATTTCTTTAGAGAGTATCCTATGGCCACTTGTGAAGAAGGGGCCATGCTGTGGTAGAATGGTGTTTTGAAATTTGTTATTCAGTGAAGTTGGAAGATGAAGCACCCTGGAATTAAATAGAATTGTTTCCTCTCATATTAAGATCCTTTTGTGGCAGGGGTATTTTTCAGCCTTAAATGAAATCTCTAGAATAAGAAGTAAGGAAGTATTTGAAACTAGGTCTTGTCCACCCAGCTGAGTAAAAACCTAGCTTCTCTAGTGTTATTACAGAGCAGGCTAGCATTTGACTGCTACGGCTGGAAGGAAAATCCTCAGGATATGAGAAGCTGCCTGACATAGGGAAGGTGAATCTCTCTCACTTCTAGGGGAGATGCTTGGCAGGATTAGAAAATGTCACTTGCATCTTTCCTGGTGTCGGTGGAATTAACTATTGAGGAAAGATGTGTATTCCCAGCCCCTCCCTTTTTCTCATCAATTACATCCTCCAGGTGCTGCTGCTGTTTTTTTTTCTCCTGAACCAAGCTGCCAGCTGCACAGCTCAATAGGAGATGGTACACGTAGTGGTTAAGAATAAGAGCCCGACTGCCTGGGTTTGAATTCTGGCTTCCGGCAGTGAGACTTCAGTCAAGATATTTAACTACTTAGGGCCTCAGTTTCCTCATCTGTAAAATGGGACAAATTAGAGCACATGCCTAATACAGCTGTGAGGATCAAATGCTTTTATTTACATAAAATGCACAGAACAGCGTTTAGCATATAGTAACTACTGTGTGTGCTGGCCATTAATATATGAAGTGTTTGTTCAAAAGGGGAAAAAGATAACTTATCTGTGTTATTAAAAAGTATTGTTTGTATTTTTATATCTAGACTTAATCTTCATGTGAGCACCATTTTATAAAAAAATGTGAGTAAGGGGAGGAGATGTGATAAATGAAGAAGCAAAGGGTATTTAAAAAAAGTAGTTTGCTGGAAATATTTTTAAAATTATGCTAGATTGCATTTATCTAAAAAATCCTGTAGACCTGAAATCTTATCATTTCAGTTGAAACCTGAGATTTCCCTTCATACTGATGTCCTGAATAACAGGAATTGGCAGCCATACTTCTAAGGAAAATGTCCACTCTCCTTTTACCCGTGCTGGTTTATTCCTTAAATTCCTTCGTTAAATGTATTCATTACGTTCCTTTTAATTTTCTCTTCTTTAAACCGGTGAGCCTCGGATTTTCTTTTCCCTCCTGAGTTGTGTAATTTACATCTGACTTGATTTCCTGTAGATCGTGACTGAAGAAGCTGATCTAAGTTCTGTCCTTGAAATAAGTGCTTACAAATAAGACTTTGCTTTTCTTTGTCAACAGTATGAACACTACGTAATATTCCAGAGCAGTTTTATCCTTTTTTATTTAAAAATTCATTTAAAGTTTTCTTGGGTTAAATGTGATTTTAGCTTCTGGTCAAAATGTTCACTTGCAAGAAAAACAGTACTTGAACAGGATTAACACGTTCACTTTTCTTGTGGATGCTTCAGTCATTTGAGTGCTTTCTCCCTCCCTCCATCTTGATCTACCGTCCTCTCTCTGCTGGACCCCTGTTACAGCTTTTCCGCTAGGTCCCCGTGCCCTCCCACAGTGACATCATCACACAACAGCCAGAATGATCTATGGAAATGACTCAGGCAAGTCATTCCCCTTCTCAAATCTCTCCCGAGGCTCCCTCTTGCTTTCCTCTAACTTTTGTCTCCTGGGCTCCAAGAGCCATGCTGCCTCTTTCCTGCCATTCTCCGCTGTGCTCCTTCAAGTCCAGCCACGCTGCCTTCTTGCTCTCCTTTGACTACATCAAGTTCATTTCCAACTGCAGGTCTTCGCTGTGCCGTTAGCCTGACATGACTCCTCCAGGTTGTTTCAGGCTCACTCCTCAGCATCCTTCAGATCTCCGCTCACAGATGACTCTTCAGAGATGCCTTCTCTTGTTACGCAGCTCAGGTTCAACTGCTTGCCACTCAAAAGCCAAGAATTCCAGAGGCAAGTATCAGTAGAAAGGAAAGGTGCTTTACTCAGAAAAGCCAGCGATCTGGGGAAATGATGGACTCATGTCCAGAGACCATCTTGGAAAGTTCTGCTCAGCTATGACAGTTTTTAAGGGGAAAAATGGGGAGTAGGAATCTGAGTGACTCATCGAGGCAGGAGGTTGGTTCTGCATCCATCTCCATTGCATGCAGACTGGCTGACTCTCTCTCCAGATGTTATCTTGCCCCTGTGATCTGCCTGTAGGATCGCTAAGGGGGCAATTGGGGGGTAGAGAGCTAACCATTCTTCAACTGCTTAGTTCTCCATTCTTATCTTCTTTTTATCTAGGAAAAAAATCAACACGGTAGATAAGACGCAGTGTGCATTCAGGGGAGCATATGTCAGGAGTTAGCTTCAATTGTTCAGTGATCTCATTTCTTTTAAGGTTAGAGGGGGACAGAAATGGACAAACAGGAAAGGGGCAGAAGAGCTGCTTTCATTTCACAACCTGTCCCCAGCTGCTTATCACTTTACTGTGTTAAATTTTTTACTACACCGCTTCTTACCACCTGGCATATTATATATTTACTTTACTATTGTCTATTTCTTTCTCCTAGAATATAGCCTCCAGAGATGGTAGGTTTTTTAAATTGAGGCACAGTTGATGTACAACATTATATAAGCTTCAGGTGCACAACAGAGTGATTCACAATTTTTAAAGGTTCTTTTCCATTTATACTTATTATGTAATATTGGCTGCATCCCCTGTGTTGTGCAATATGTCCTTACAGCGTATTTTCTTCATATATAGTACTTTATACTTCTTCATCCCCTACCCCTGAGAATGTAAATTTTGCTGTGTCCAGTGCTGTATTTCCAGACCTTAGAAGAGAGCCTGGTTTATGGTGGACAGTCAGTATTTGATGGAAGAATGATTGAACTGAATTGAAATGAAATGAATTGTCGAGTGAATAAGCTTGGCAAGTGTGTAGACCTAAGCAGAATTTATTGCCATCTTATCTGATGGACATGGTGCCATGATTTAGATTCAGAGCACCTGGTTTCTCTTGCTAAGGTGATGAATATAGAGAAATAGGCTTTGGAGACTGCCTGAAACTGAGACTTCTCCCTCCCAAAGTAGAACTTGAGACAAGGGTTTCACACAGGTAACTGATTGGGGACGTGATCTGGGCGTGCAGAAGTAGGGCACTTGGAAAAGAGAAAGGGAGAAACAGCGACAGCCTATCCAGGTGCATTTCTGAGCTGTTTGCTACTCTGGGCAACTCTGACTCAATCCTACTGTGCAAACTGAGAGAGGTGGTGTACAGAACACCTGAGAATTATGCATCTGAGACACAGGAGAGTGGAGTGTCTATGCATAAGCTCCCAGAGTTGTGCCAGTGGTTAACACCCCCTACTCCAGCTTTGCTCATGTGTCAGAATCACTGAGCAGTGCTGCAACATCCCTATGGCTGCATTGGGAGCCCTGGTAGGAAGCTGCACACAGCTGGTTGGTGAAGTACCAGGTGGAGTGAAAAGGGATGGAGGTGGATGGGAGATAAGTCACAAAAGTTTTCCATCTTCACTGTTTCCCTCTTACTCATCTTAATTTGGACTACATTGATTCTTCAAACTCTTTAAGGGCAGGTTTGAGGCATTTTCCTTCTTGGTTTCCTTCAGTATCTCACATGGTCTGTAGTAGGAGTTAAATAAATACTTCTTTACTATTTGACTGCCTTATTAGCACCGTCTTATATTCATTTGCTTTTGATAGTACCCCTAAGTACTATGAAACAAATAAAATCTAGGCTAGTACACATCTTTGATCAATGAAATGTAAAAAAAAAAAAACACTCGAACTCAGTCAACCCACAGATCAATTAAATGTTCTCTTTTGGGGGGGAGGGGAACAGCATTATTGTGACATGATTTGCATACTAGACAATGCACTCATTCAAAGTGTATTGTTGAGTGATTTTTGTATATTTGAAGAGTTGTGCAGCCATTACCACAGTCTATTTTAGAACATTTGTGTCACTTCAGAAAGAAATCCCACACTCTTGAGCAGTCACTGCTTTCCTCCCAGCTCCCCCAGGCCTCGGTGATGACTTGTCTAGTTTCTATTGATGTGCCTATTTTGGATATTTGATATAAATGGAATCATACAATATATAAGCAAGTGTACTTTTAAGTCTTGCATATATTCAATGACCCGTTCAGCATGTATTCCCTAAGTACCTGTTATGCTGGGCACAGGGAGGACACAATGTTGAAAAAAGCAGACCTGGTCCCAGACCATATTCTAACAGAGAAGACAGAAGCAAATAAACAGCAAAGAAAAATCTAAACAGACACAGGAAACAACTAGATATGTGCCATGGCAAAAACATAGTGCACAAATAGAGAAAATTGATGGTGAGAAAGATACTTGGATGGAATTGTGAGGTCATGAGGAAACCCGTTGTAAGCAGGTGACATTTATGCTAGACTTGAAGGAATTGGCTAAATGAAGGCAGGAGAAGGGTGTTCTGTCAAGAGGGAACAGCATGTATAAAGGCTGTGACGTGAGAAAGAACTTCGTTTATTAGAGGAACTGAAGATTGGACCATTGTGGCTAAAGCGTAGTGAGCTAATGGTGATAAGGGCCCAAGATTGATTACTCAATGCCTATTGGGTCAGGGTGGTGTGGGCCAATGATGCAAGGCCTTGGAGATCACTATAAGGGGTTGGATTTTATTCTCCGTGTATGGGAAGCCACTGTGAGTATCAGGCAGGAGAGTGAAATGAACTGGTTTATGTTTAATAGGATCAATCTTGTTGAATGACGAATGGAAGAGCTACAAGACAGAGGAACCAGATGGGAGGCAGTTTCAGTGGACTCAGCTAATAAAGAGGATGCCTTGGGAAGGGATGATTTCAAAGGAGATGCAGAGAAGTAAATACATTCAGAATATATTACAGAGTGTACAGAGAGGAGATGGCCCAGGCCCAAGCCCTGAACAAACATTTAGAGCTGAGATAAGGGGAAAAGGAGAAAGAGAAACTGAAAAGCCTCCAGGCAAGTAGGAAGAAAGCTGGGAGTTTAAAGATATGGAAACCCAGGAGGATGGAGTGGGCAACTATGTCAAAGGCTATGAGGATGTCAAGAAAGATAAGGACAAAGAAGAGACCCTTACATTTGGTGAAACAGAGGTCATTGCCAACTCTGACCAGAACAATACTGATGGAAAGATGGGGAGAAATTTGGCTAGAATGGACCAAAATGGGAATGCACGTGAAAAGATAGACTTACGGAGAGTAGAAAAGCAAGGGGAGGGGTAAAGGAGTCAGGTGAGATGTACCCCCTCCACCCCGAGTTGGGATGTATTGAAACATACTTGACTGTCAGTGAAAATTACTTGGGAGAAGGTGACAGACGGAGAGACAGAAGTTCAGGAGACAGATCTTGAGAGATCTTGAGAAGGCAGTAGGGTAGGGGATCCGGAGCTTGCCTGGAGGCACTGGCCTTCAATAAGCATAGAGACGTTTCCTCCACTGTGATCAGGGGAAGAAGACAGAGCGGGCACCAACAGATAGGTTTGCTTGTCTGAAGTTGTAATGAACGAGTCCCACTTGGGTGGTTTCCTTTTTCTCAGTGGAGATGCCTGGTCTCTGAAGAAGTGGAGAATGCGAGTCTTAAAGTGAGGATGGGAAAGGTGTGCCGCGCAGACCAGCTTCCCTGGGCCAGAGGACAGAGGAGAGAGTAAATTGTATCATGTGCATAGGTCTCATTGAATCGCTTAAAAATGAGCAAGCTTATTGGCCTGGACTGTGAGTTACGAAGTTGTGGGCCAGTTTGCAGAGAGCGGGATCGGCTGTGAGAAGGCTTCAGTGTCAGACCGAGGGGTATAGACTTCATTCTGTTGCTAGTAGAGAGGTGTGCAGGGTTTCATCAGAGGGCAAGCGAGGTGAGGCACGTGGTGTTGGAGGAACGTGAATCTTTCATCTGCTTTCAGTGCAGATCAGAGGGGGATAAAACGGAAGGACTTGAGGCAAATAAATGCCCCGTTACCGCACACGCTTCAGTGTTCACGCTAGGAAATGGTTAGGCACCCATTTCAGTATCTGTACCGAACAGTGACTATTTGTGGAGTGTTCTCAGTTTACTGGTGGGGACACTGAGGGTTAGCAGGGCTAGAAAGGAAAATCCTCATCTATGAGACTTGCATTAGTTCAAACAAATAAGCCCCTACACCCTCGGGTCTATGGGAGGATTTGAATGACCACAATTAGGTGTGCAGTTTCTGACGTTCAGGGACCTTGGATTCTTACTCATGTCTGTGTGTCTTCTGGTCAACATTTAACATCATTTAACACTTGTTAGGAGCATTCTTAATGACCAAAATGTGAGGCAGAAGAGCATATTTTAATAGAATAGGTTCCAAAATTAAGCCTGAATTGCATTTGTTTGGGCAGATGAGATTCACACACACACAGATTAGAAAACCATGGAAAACATGTAGACTTGAGAGGATTTGGTGCTTCACAAACTTTGAGCACTTCAATCCTGATGGGGGAGATGCTGATACGAATTGGAGTCATTCCTATGGATGAGTGGGATGTTGAAAAAGGAAATTACTAAGAAAGTGTTGATTTGTAGTAAAAATCATGAGATGCAGGGTGGGAAGAGGGCATTCCAGATACGGTAAGAATAGCAGTTAAAGGAATAGAAATGTGGCATATTTAATGAGCAGAGAGACCTAGTGAGAAGAGCAGAGACTACAGCTAAACCCTCAGCGCTGCCACCTTCCAGCTGTGTGATCTGGGGCGTGAAATAGAACCTTCCCAGGATTCAGCTTTCTCATCTGCACAATGGGGACAATAATGCTTTCCTTCAGAGTTTTCATGAAGGCCTGACATAGTGTGGGCATTGCGCTTGACACTCACATGTGTAGGAGCTATTATTTATGGAACAATAGAGAGACAGTCATCATTCATTCAGTATGTTCTTTCAGGGAAAGTATGAATGTGCTAGGCACTGTTCCTGGTTCAGCGGATACAGCGGTTTATAAAATGCCCACGTTTCCACTCTCATTGAGCTCATATTCTTGCAGAGGGATGTGTGTTGGAAGACAAGGAAGAGCAATGTAGATGAAGCTGGGAACGGAGGAGGGAGGAGGTGGTGAGGAGTGATAGATGAGCTCACAGGAGAAGCAGTGGCCAGATCATATGGGGCTTTAGTGAAGACACCACAGGGGGCGGGGGTGGAGATAACTGGGTTTGACTGAGTGGAATGGGAAACCATTTAGGTATTTTGACATACTTGGACTTCTGTTAAAGGCCCACTCTAGCTGCTGTGCAGGAACAGGCTGTTGGGAGACCAGGGCAAAAGCAGAGAGAGGCTTCTGCAATAAGTCAATTCGAAGGCAAAAGGAACATTGGGCTAGATAGTGGTGGAAGCTGTGAGATCTGATTGGATGTTGGATGTATTTTCAACAAGGAGTTGGTGTTTTGCTGAGGGATTGAATGTTGAGTGTGAGAGAAAGTGGGTGATCAAGAAAGATTTCTTCTGAATGGAGTATCCATTTGTTGAAATTAGGGAGATGGAGGAGTAGCAGCTTTGAGTGGAATAATCAAGGGTTCTGCAGGGCATATTAACTTCGAGATTTTTTTTTAGGTTTCCCGATGGAACCAATGAATAGAATTTGGATGTCTGTCTGGATTTCAAGAGGGAGGAAGGACGTAAAATATAAACAGAGAGAAATTTGCCCTTAGTTTTTAAAGCCATGTGACTGGATGAGATGAACTTGGGAGTTAGCGTAGAAAGACAAGAGGTCTGAGGATTGAGTCCTGAGTTACATCAATGCTTAGAGGTCAGGAGGATGAGAAGGAACCACCAGCAAAGAAGACTGAGAAGTAAGGTAGGAGAAGAATTGAAAATTAGTGTTCTAGAAGCCAAACTGAAGGAAGTGTTTCAAAAGTCAGGGAGTGATCAGTCAAGTCAGTTTTTACTTAGTAGATGAGTAAGAGGAGCCCTGAGAAATGACAGTTGGATTTGACGATCTTCAGATTACCGAGCTTGACAGCTGTTTGAGGGGAACTGGTAGGGAATAAAACCTATTTAGAATAGGTTCAAGAGAGAATGCACCAGGAAATTCAGACAGCAAGTACAGGCAATTCTTTAAAGAAGTTTTGCACTAAAAGGAAGCAAAGAAATGTAATAAGGAAGAACAACAGAAATGTTTTTAAAGACAGGAAATACAGTATTAATTTATGCTAATAGAAAGGAGCCAGTACTGGGGGAAATTGATGTAACTGAACTGTAGAGTTCATGGTAGAAATTGTGAGAAATGTTTGCATAGTGGATGATAACATAAGGATTTAAAAGTCAGTGAACAATTTGAAATTGCATATGGTAGGCAACATGAAGCCTTTGTAGATACTAGATTAGAGAAATGACATAAAAACCTATGTGCCTATAGTAAAATTCACCAAACTGACTTACAAGCATCATTATCTCTGATACCCCTCTTAAATTAAAAAGATGGAAAAGTCTTTGCATTGTAACTAACTTATCCCTAGGTAGACTTAAAATGTGCTGTATAATATGAACTTCAATATGCTAGTCCACTGAATCGTCCCAACAATTCCTGAAGGTGAATACTGTAACTGACCACATTTTACAGAAGAGGAAACTGAGGCACAGAAATGAAGCAACTTTTCTTAGGCAGTGGCTGGAAATGCTAGTGTCAGTAATTGAACCTAGACAGTCTGATTCCAGAATACAGCATAAAGCAACATGTTGCATTGTGTCTCTCCATGTGTTATTTTAAAAATTGTAAACTTCATTTGGCCTCATTTATAGTTATTTTTTGAGTATCTAAAAGCATTCACTGTTTTCCTCACCTAAATGTCTTGCCTCTCCATTTCTATTAATTCTACACATTACATTTCATTTGTTATAGCTCCCATATACTGTAATAGACACACCATTGTGCACAATTTACATGTCATGTACACAAATTCTGTTTATATACATATATACCCCTTGATGTCGTGGTCAGATGCAGATTCAAAGAGATTAGAATGTTTTTGATAATAGTCACTTCGTAAGTGCATAATGATTTATTGTTTACTAAGAACTACCACATCACACAATTTTATTTAATACTTAACCCGATGTGTTAGAATAGATATAAATATTGCCCCTTAAACAAATGAAGAATCAGAAAAATTGACACAGTGCTCAGAGTACTTAGTAAATAGTCAAATAAAAGAAGAAATGAACAAATGGTCCATAATGATAGTGATAAGAGTTTGCAAGCTGAGCGTCCTGACTGCTAATCCAGTATTTTTCCCATTATACTGCAGTTGTCTTGAATTGTTTTAATCCTTATTTTTAAATAAAATCCTCTGGCTTCCACGTACTGGCAGTTAAAATATAATCAAAGTGGTGAGATGGAATTCTTTACGTGCTGTATCTCAAATTTAGAGCAGTTTTTTGTTGGAGAATTGCCATGATGCCACAGGTAGCAGAGATTTCTTTGGGTCAATATTCAATTAATGTCTCAGCAGATTGCTAATAGAGACTGAATTGTAGGGAGTGCTGTTTTGGGGGTAAAATGGATGAACAGAAGACGATTCTCAATGATTAAAATCATTAAAATATGAAGGCTGATGATTGACACATTTAGGGTATGTTGGTGGTCTGACTTGGCACTGCCCCACCCAGATGACTGGTGCCCTCTGCATGTCCCTCTCTCCATTTATTCTAACAGGTCATGAGGGCATTATGCTTTTTGGCATCCTATTTTGGAGCAGTTTCATCCATTTGTCTCAGATGATGAGCTCTGCCAGATGTCACTCTTGAAATACATCTCTGCTGGGGGTGGGTAAGAAGTGCAGGTTCTCACATTGCATCTCCTAACACGAGCTGGAGTCAGCTTCTCCCCTCTGAGAAGATGGGCAGTGACTCTTTCTGGATGAGGGAGGCAGTTGCAATGGTGGTCCTGAGGGGTTTGGTGAGGAGTTAGAGAGGAGGGAGCACATATTTTTATACACTTGGTTCGCCAGAAGTGATTGCACGTAGCCAGGGAACTGTTGGAATGTGATAGGCACTTTGTCAAAGTCACATACACTTGTCAGTGTTTTGCTCTGTGGGGGATGTTAATGGGAGGACCCAGGTTTTCAATGTCTTTGACATGAGCCTTTTCGGGGGGAGGAGGTTTTTTGGTATGAGGTAGATGTTATCACTGTCTACGAATTGCCAGGGATTCTTCCACATCTTGATGACAGGATACAGGCAACTCTCTTTTAGAATGCTATGCCGCTGCCCCGAACGAGTGGGCGTTGGGTCCTCTTCCAGCTAACTCTTCTGGGTGGGGAACGTCGCGATGCAGTGCCACTTTAAACATGTCATCTTAAAGAGGTGATCAATATGGCACGCTGTTAAAAAAACACCTGCCTTAGAATTTTTTTTCCTGGTCAGGGCCATCCCTATCACGTAAGAAGCATTTGAGCAGCTGAAAACAATCTTCACTTTTTAGGGGAAAAAATTATTCCTGTTCAAAGACACCCCTGGATCCGTATACCGTGATGGGACTGTTTCCACTAAAACAGGATAGACGTTATATTCTTAAGTGTCAAAGTAGGATGTCTACTGTGCTCACCTGGCATCAATTAAAAATTTAGACCCCTACATCCTGCATCACTCAGCAGAGAGCCTAAGCTTGCATGGACAGCCTCCTGCTGGAACATGTTTGAGACAGCTTTTTGTGAAACATTTTGGCTTACGAGGGCACGCAAACTAGTCAATGAGAACTGAATGGTCTCTAAACTCTGCTGCTAGGGCCAAATTACATCACCAGAATTCAACGTGTCTTAGCTAAAACTTTAGTTTTCTCGTAGAATGTCTTTGTTGTGTAACTTTTTTGCTTGAGTTTTAGTTTTATTTTGAGTTTGACTTGTTGAGTTTAATTTAATGTCATATCGTTGGCTTTGATCAAAGGCCAAGTTAAGAAACAGCTATTTAAAGAACATGTCTTAAGCAAAATTGCAGTGCAGACAGCAGGTTCTTCCAATAAACAGTTGCTGAATTAATGAATGAATTGAAGACACTGTGTACTCTGCTTCTTAAGGTTCCCCCACAGGAAGTATCATGTGGAAAACTCCTTCAAGAGTTTATTACCAGCAGAGTTTGTCTTTCCATATGGATTCACATACTTCTTTTGATTTCATTACTTCCTAAATGGCTTCTGATCCTTTTTAATTTTTAACTCAGCTGTTTTATGTATTTTAATAGTATAAAAAATTCTCTAGACTCTAAATTCTGTAGCATTTTAAAATGCATTTAGTTTATTTCACTCTCAGCTGCTTGAAATGCTTCAAGTCCTGTTGGGGAATGAGGCAGGCATATATGATCCAGGAAAAAGAAGCCACCAAGAAAATAATTTCCCCCAAAGAGCTTCCTGAGGAGAGAGGGATCCTTCCACTGAGCCTTTGGAAGGAGGGAGCTTAGTTGAGTCTGGAATTTACAACTGGGCCCCCCAAAGCTTGGGCACTGCCAGGGCTACCCTCCAACCTGGCCATACCCCACTGTATCCATCAGAAGCACCAATTCATCAACTATGAAAGAATACTAACTGAAAGAAGAATTTTACTGTGTTGATGATGTATAATTTTTTACTTATTTTATATGATTTAAGTCTTAGGGAAATTTATTGATTTAAATTTGCTTCAGCACACATTTGTTGAGAGCCTTATCTAAGCTGAGCAGTTTACGAGAACCAGTAGGCTTTCCTCCTGAGCCTTCTGAGCACACTTGTTCTGGGGCAACGTTTCTGTGTCTACTCACTTCCTTCCTTCCACCAAAGAGCACTTCCATGAGATGTTACATTGTTATTTTGTTTCCAGATCCTGATAATTTACTATAGGTGGAGGAGCAGGCTGAATAATTCACGTGCCTTTACATTAGCCTATTTGGAATTTAGGCATTACTGTGTTCTCAGAAGGACAGTTTTCAGCAGGTCAGCTGTCATTTGGGAAGGGTGAAGGATTTCTTGGATTTTCTTTAGTTTGGCAGCTTGCGGAAGGTGAGGGATACTATTTCTTGTCAGTTTCTAACAAAGGCAATTTGCATTTTGAACAAGGCAAAACACAAGTTGGGCATGGTGCTCAGGCTATGCAAGAATGGCCCCAGATCCCGGCAAGTACATTTGCACAGTGATGAGTTGACCAGAACCTAGTGGTCCTTTGTCCTGGACCTTGATGGGTTACTGGCTTAAAAAGAGGACAGAGATGTATAGACGCAGCACTCGTTCCAGCAGAAAGCAGCAGTGCTATTGCTCACCACCCCTTACTGGTCTTTGACTTCAGATACATGTGAAGAGGATGCTGTGAGGAAGCACATTATGATTTATGAGTTGTGGAGCCTGCTGCACTAAGATTCTCAATACCCTGCTGCAAGCTTGTTCTCTGTGAATTTTGAAAAGGAGAAAAATAGTATTTTTTTCTCCTCTTTTATAAAACTGGATACTTAAAAATGATAGCAAAATTAGGGTTTTAATGACTTGGTTTATATTCGGAGGAGGGAACTCAGCTACCTAAGATGCGTTTCTCAAAGGAAATAATTTGTATGTTCTGTTTTAAATAATTCCCCAAGATGTGGGTCTGCTAGAGTTCATCTTCTTGATCAAGAGATGTACTTTGTAGCAGACAGTGGCTTTGGTGGTGAAGAATGTGTCTGACCTGGAAGGTTTGCTTGTCTTCCCCCTGGTTTTGCTTCTGTCAAGGCCTCTTTATAGAATGTCACATTTTAATGCAATTCAAAATCTGAATGCTTTTAGTTTTCAAGCATAAGAGAATTGGTATGCTTTTGAGTCTTACACATTTATAAATATATTTCTTGGAATTAAAAAAAAAATTTAACCTCTCTTGTACATACTCTGATGCTCAAAGTCTGAGCGAAACAGCCATGAAGAGGAGGAAGGTGAAAATTGCCAGTACATGTGTATTGAGTTGTTTGACCAAAAAGCCTTATTTTCATAAGGACTGTATTTTATTTCTGCTTGGATGAATACCATATACTGACAATCAAATTACCATTTGTGGTTTCATTACAATTGACCAAGTATCAAGTACACAGACACACATCCTTTTTTTCATACTGTATAATAACACCTTTTATTTTTATTTGGTGCAATTAACCTGTAGGAAGGCAGGTTAAATTTTACCATTGCTGAGGTTAAGTGATTGTGTCCCAGATCTCATGGTCAGTGAGTGATAGACCTTTCTGCAGAACTTAGATCATTTGACTTGGGTTCTGTAACTCTTTCATGGGAAAGATGCTGAACATGATATAAAAGATGGTGTGGCACAGAATTGCTTTGTGTGTGCTGTTTGCTTAGAGGCCACTGGGGAAGCCATTAGATATCATGAGAAGAACGATATCCAAGGGTGATGGATGGGGACTGAGTCAGGTGAGAAGGCTGGGGAGTATGCTGAGTGGTCCAGGGCTGTGATCACCAATGTGTGCACCACTCACAAACCAAACATAATGAGGAAACATACAGACTAGCATTTCACATTGAAATATGGTGATTAGAAAATCATTTTCTATGTAAGATAACTTCTTAACCTGAAAAAGAAAAAAAATCTCATTTGGTCACTGAAAATCATAACTCAGTGGAAATAGGTACAGTTGATTCCTTTGCCCACATTCCAAAATGAGAGCATCACAGAGAAAGAGAAACATGTTGTTAGAAAGTCAGAAAAATCAAAAAATGTTCAAAGAAGAAGGAGCTGGTGTTTTAAGTGTGTGATAACTTACTTACCCTCTTTTTCATGAATTCTTGTGCTTTTTGTCCATTATGTTAATACTGTGTCTCTGAACAGGGGAGATTTGTGACTCAAAAGTAAATATTAGAAACCTGAGAAGTTGACTTCTATTCACCAGGAATTATTTCAATTGAGATTTTAAAAATAACCCCATAGCTGGAGAGTGGGGGAAAGATGGAGAGGTTGGTAAAAGGATACAAACTTTCAGTCATAAGATGAATAAAGTCTGAGGATCTAACGTGTAACATAATGAATATAGTTGATAACATTATATTGTGTAACTGAAGTTTGCTAAGACAGTAGAACTTAAATGTTTTCAACAACAACAAGAAAGGTATATACATGAGGATGTGAGGTGACTGCATGTGTTAACTTGGTGGGGGGAGTCCTTTCACAATGTATACTATCAAATCATCATGTTGTACATTTTAAATATCCTAGAATTTTATTTATCAGTCATAAGCCTCAAAAAAATCTGGGGGGAGGAAATGGATGTAAAATATCTTATTAATAATTTTCATATTGATTGCATGTTGAAACGATAATATTTTGGATACATTGGGTTAAAATATTAGAAATTAAAAATCAGATAAATAAGAATAACCTGTAATAACTATACAGGATTCTTGTAACAATTCAATGTATTTCATAATGCTACACAGTGCAGAACAAAGCAGTGTTGTTTTCCTGCCCTGAAAAGTTCAGGAGCAAAAGACTGCTGCTTAATCCTTTGTCCTTTATAATTCCCAGAAGCTAAAGTATACACAGGGCAAAATAAACTTCTAGTAAAAATTCTTTGCAAAATATTTCTGCATTCTTTTGTTCACTCGCATTTAGGACGTATTGTATAAGTCTGCATAAGGCCAGTGTTGCTCCCCGTTATTGGAGTCTGAGTCCCTGCGCTCTCTGCAGGAGCTAGTCTGTTTGATTGGATGTGTCTGGTGTCAAGACAGCATTGTCCGTCAACAGAAATGAGATGTGGCTTCTAGAGGCTAAATTGCATAATCAGCCCAGCTTCACGTTCAAAGCGACTTTCACCTTCTCCCTCTTTCTCAATTAAATTCTAGGGCAGTGTTTAAAACTCCAGTTGCTTTCACTTCCCCAAAGTTGAGTCAAGGAGAGTCTGGCTTAAAATATACAATGGGATGTGTATTTTTACCCCAATGCATATGGACAGAGGTTGGATGTCCTGTTTTGCTGGCTGATAGAACGCTTTCACAGCTCTAATAAGACGTCATGGATACTGCTTTCATTCTGTTAGAAAATAAGCATCATGACTCAATGGAGACAAGTTACACAGTCACTGAAACACTTAGGAACTGTCAGTCCTTGGACCCATTGTTAACCTGTACTTGCGGTTATGTATATGTGTAAATGTACGCACATCAATTAAATTACTATGGCGATAATTTATTCAAAAAGTAAATGCTATCCCGTGTATAAGAAACATAACTGAAAATGCTCTTTAGGGTGATAACAGTCAGTGAGGAGTCCTCATGGCTACTTCCTCTTTTGCCTCTAATCTGAATGAGTCTCTGAAAAGCCACAAAAGCTTTAAAGATGCATGATGGGAAAAGGCAACTTATTTGGCTTTTACAGCCTTCTTTTCTCATCCTTGCTGAGGTCTTCCCTTAGCTGTTGGTAAATCATCCAGCCCCACCTTTTGTATCTCGTTCAGCATGGCAGAGTAGAAAGAGCTGCCTGTATCAGGAGACCTGAGATCTACCACAAAGCTTGCAGCCTCCTGGTCTGCTTCCCCTACAAGAGTGTAAGCTCCACGAGGGCAGGGACTGGGCTCTCGCGTTCATTACTGTATCTTCAGCAGTCTGTCATAACCTAAGTTGATTTGTTCCACAAATATTTGAGTACCTTCTTCGGGCCAGGCGCTGTTCTGGATGCCGGTGATGGCCCAGGGGAAGACAGACAAAATCCTTGTCTTTGTGGTGTTGACGCTCTCGTGGGGACGTAGATGGGGTAAGTGCTTTGAAAGCTAGTAGTGTGCGAGTGTGTGAGGCGCGGTGCTAGAAAGGGCGGCTGGGGAGGCCTCTTTGCCAGCAGTGAGCCGTGTGACTAGGCGGGGATAGAGAGTTTAGGGCAGAGGGAGCAGCAAGAGACCCTGGGATGCTTGATGTGTCTGCAGAACAGCAATAATACTAACTATGAACCCAAGTGAGTAAGCCCGAGCTCACAGGGGTGTTAGTGTTAGGGCTTGAAGGTGTTCGCTTTATGTGTTCAATAGGGGCTGTTAAGCTTATTTCACAGGCTGTGAGTGGGATGTTGTACCGACTTCCCTGATTCTTAAAATGCAGGGGCTTCAGGTGGATTTCTAGAGTGCTGATTAATAATTAATAATAAACCTTGGCCCTAGAATGCCACCTGTCCCCAGTCTTTACTGCTTGGTGATGATAGCAGAGAGTCTCCCAGGCTGAAAGTCAACAGCAATCTGAATGGGAGCTTTTGCTTGTTTTCTGCCCCGAGGGTGCCATTTTGGATCTCACTGGGTGTAAATGGGGGAGTGGATTTATGGGAGATGTAGCATGTTGTAAAGAAAAATGTAAATAGGGTGTTGTATAGAAAATACACCATAGTCCAGCACTGTGTAGCTTTTTAGCTTCCCAACAATAGTCTGTTCCATGGCTGAGCCTTTTAAAACTATGACATATTTTATCTCCCGCTTCACCCAAATTACATGCCAGTTGTGGACCTTGTGCTTTCAGAAATAAGCCGTTCTTTCTTCTTCTTCTTTAAACTAAGTTTCAATGGAAAGTGGGACCACAGGGTGGAGAAGAGAATTAAATGAATTTTAAATATATGGAAAGCACCTAGGACAGAATTTTTTTTAACTATACCTTTTTTCCTCACCCAGTTGCTAGTGGGAATTCAGGCAGACTTCAGAGGTACTTGGTTCCAGACCATGATACAGTGAGTATGGCACTAAAGCCAGTCACACCAAGTTCTGGTTTCCTAGTGCATATAAATTTTGCACTGTGGTCTATTAAGTGCGCAAGAGCACTTATGTCTAAAAAATAACGTACGTACCTTAATTTAAAAAGACTTCATTGCTAAAACATGCTAACCATCATCTAAGCCTTCAGCAAGCTGTAATCTTTTTGCTGGTGGGAGGTCTTGCCTCATTGTTGGTGGCTGCTGACTGATCAGGGTGGTGGTTGCTGAAGGCTGGGATGACTGGGGCAATTTGTTAAAATAAGACAGCAATGAAGTTTGCCACATCAGTTAACGCTTCCTTTCACATGAACACTTAGAGGCCATTGCAAGGTTATTAACTGCCCTAATTTCAATGTGGTTGTATCTCATGGACTAGAGAGGCCTGAGAAGAGGGTGAGAGATGGGGGACGGCTGGTTGGTGGAGCCGTCAGAACACACACACTTGTTGATTCAGTTTGCTGTCACCCCAGAAGATTTGCAATAGTAACATCAAAGACCACTGATCGCAGATCACCGTAACAAACAGAAGAGTAATGAAAAAGTCTGGAATACCGTGAGAGTTACCAAAATGCGACACAGAGACAGGAAGTGAACAGATGCTGGTGGAAAAATGACATCAGTAGACTTGCTTGGTGCAGGGTTGCCGCAAACCTTCAATTTGTGGAAAAAAAAAAAAGGCGATATCAGCAAAGTGCAGCAAAGCAGCACACGATAAAACAAGGCTGTGCCTCTGTGGTCACTCAGGAGAGCAGTCTGGTGGCACTTAGTGAAATTAAGTTAGCATGTGCACCATGGTTACTCACTCAGACCTGATACACCCTATAGAAAATTCTAACAAACTGAGAGCATTTTGTAAACACGGGTAAAGGATATATTTGAGGATTATCTTTCTCTCTCGTCAATTTTGGTGATGTTGGGAGTGATACTTAAGAGTTAGATGTATAGGAGTGGAAAACTTTTCCATTCTTGCCTTCTTGAATCTTTAGCCTAATAATTAGACAAAAGACAGATTAACAGAAGAAAAATAATTTTATATGTACAGAAGACCATAAAAATAGGAGACTCAAAGAAGTGACCAAAGCAGGCAGCATTTATACCTTTTAGACAAAGAAACAAAACATCTGTGAAGAACTGACAAGGCAAGGGGGGTTGGGCTTGGGGCAGTAAATTAGTGAAGAGGTAACAAAGCTTGTTATATAGTCGTCTTGGCCCTAAATTCCCTGTTTCTGGTGATAAAAGGATGCCTTTTAGCCTTCTGGTTTGGGGAGGGTACTTTTCACGTGGGAGATTTGGTTCCTGCTTTCAGGGGAACAAAGAGGCTCAGAGTATCCGTCTCCATTGGCTGTTCCTTAAGTAACTGCACTTCAAAGTGAAGTGGCATATTTTGGTGTGGCATATTCTGCTCTCCTTCAGAGACAACAAAGATGCCCATAGCTAGGGAACTGAGGCAGTAAAATATGGGAGATGTATGCTTAACATGTGCATTTCAAGGCAACAAACCTAGGTGTAAATAGGGTAACATGGATAGATACTAAGAGCTTAGATATTAAGGACCTGGTATAAGTTAAGAAATAAAGAAACAATGAAAAAATGAGATGCTGAGTTGCTGCAACTCAATATCAAAAAACCAAATAACTCGATCAGAAAATGGGTAGAAGATCTAAACAGACATTTCTCCAAATACAGATGGCCAACTGGCACATGAAAAGATGCTCAGCATGGCTAATTATTAGAGAAATGCATATCAAAACCAAAATTAGGTATCACCTCACACCAGTCAAAATGGCCATCATCACAAAGTCTATAAATAATAAATGCTGGAGAGGGTGTGGAGAAAAAGGAACCCTTCTACACTGTTAGTGGGAATGTAAATTGGTACAGCCACTATGGAAAACATTATGGAGGCTCCTTGATCCAGCAGTCTCACTCCTGGGCATATATCCAGATAAGATGAAAACTTTAATTAAAAAAACACATGTACCCTAGTGTTCATAGCTGCACTATTTATAATAGCCAAGATGTGGAAGCAACCTAAATATCCAGTGTCCATCAACAGGTGAATGGATAAAGAAGATGTGGTCAGTCTGTCTGTCTGTCTGTCTATGTAATGGAACACTACTCAGTTATAAAAAAGAACGAAATATTGCTATTTGCAGCAACATGGATGGGCCTAGAGATTATCATAGTGAGTGAAGTAAATCAGAGAAGGCCAAATATATATGATATCATTTATATATGGAATCTGCCAAATTATTCTAATGAACTTATTTACAAGACAGAAATAGGCTGAGAGACATAGAAAACAAACCTATGGTTACCAATGGGGAAACAGGGCTGAAAGGATAAATTAGGAGTGTGAAGTTAACAGACAAACACTATTTTTTATAAAATAGATAAATAACAGGGATTTACTATATAGCACAGGGAAGTATATTTAGCTTTTTGTAATAACCTATAATGGAAAAGAATTGGAAATATATATATATAAAACTGAATCAGTGTGCTATACAGCTAAAACTAACATAATATTATAAATCAGCTATACTTCAATAAAAAATGAGATGCATAGCCTACTACTACATTCTCAATTAAACATTCATATGGGCTTACTATTTTCATAAAGATATTGGCATATTTCAGGACATATAGCAAGCAGTTTAGGAAAGGGGGTCTATGGAGCAAGGGAGGATTAGAAATAAATTGAAAGTTAAACAAAAGAGAGGCTTTACAATGCTGATAGTGTGCTGTTTCCTTGCACCTGAGGTTCAAAAGACAGAGTCAGGCTCTATTGTTTGGAAATCAAATAATCATTTTTGATTCTCTTATATTGTGATTCCAGGGGCATATTCCTGTGGGAGAAAGAGTATTTGGAAGTTAAAAAAAAATGCTCTGAACAATTCATGAGCACAAAATACACTTTAAAGATAACGTATGTAAAAGAAAAAAAAGTTTTCTAAACAAACATGAGCAACAATGCCTCTAGTCAGTGTGGTATAAAAAGTATTATTTCATAAACACAGAGTTGGTAAGTTTTGCCTATGGGAAGGAGGTGTGGAAAATGAACATAGAGAGTGATTAATTTTTCCTCTTTATTTCCCTCTTTCCATGATGATTCCCTGTGAGCCGTCTCTTCTGGTCAGGTTCCCTAGGCCTGCATCTCTCACTGGCTGGCCTCCTCAGCATCCTTACTGTGCCCATGAGCTGCCTGGGTGGGGGCTGTGCTGCCCACCTACTTTGTGGCAATACTGCTTTTTTCTTGGAGAGTGGTTTTTCATTTCCTTTTTTTTTTTTCATTCTTTCCTCTTATTTTCTGTTATTTTCTTAACTTCCTCCTTATGAACTCTCCTTCCTTTTCCAATTCAAGTGACATTTTATCCAATTCAAGATATTTTCTGGGCAGTACTTCAGTGACTTGCTAGAAGATACATTATCTCACTCCTTTCACACTCTTCCTGTACCCTGGCTTTATAGATTCACTTGGATTTTAGCATTTTTTTTTTTAAGTGGAAAGGGTGAACTGCTGCTGCCAGCTTCAAGTTCTGAAATGATGATACAGTAAATGAATCACCATTTCACTAAATTTTCTCTTTTTGACTTTGTTCCTTTTTCATTCCATGTGATATAGTCTAAAACTTACAACATTTGAGATATTTTTTAAGTGGCTTAATTTTTATACTTTCATTAATGATCTTTTTCTCTTGTTTATTCAGTAAGACAGTGATTCCTTTTAGCATACACACATTCTTTTCAGGTATTGGTTCCTCAAAGGATAATTACTATTTATTTAATTATGTGGTAAATGCAGTGCAGTGGCAAGGAAATTAAACAGTGTGCTGCACAATTACAAAGTGACTGTGGTATTTGGGGGGAGTTTGACCAAAATTCATTTTGATGCTAATTCATTTGATATCAAAAGAAAACAACATCAAGTTATTTGTTGGAAAATGGCAAATGTCATTTAGTTTCACATTGTAACCTATTATGGTTTAGCACTGAAGAAGCAAAGTGTATTCTCCCATGAAAATGAATTTCACACACTTTCTCAGTTAATAGAGAGCTAGACTCTTGGTTTTTCTGACTAGGAGGCAGTTGGAAGGGTTCATTGAGGAAATTGAACATCTGGATGTGTGCCTCATTTGAAAAGCAACGCAAATGTAGGCAAGAATCAGTGAGCATAGCTACTGCTCACTCAGACTTCAGTTCTTAAGAGTTTCTTAATGTGTGGTACATGGACTTATGCATCATAGTCACTGGGGTGGGGGGTCTTTGAGCCTAGGAGGGGGTTCTTGTCTAGCGTCAGTTTCTAGGCTCTTACCCTCCTCTGCATCCCAAGGTTCTAATTCAGTAGTTGAAGTTGAGGCCCTGAAATCTGCATTTTCTCTACATAGACTTAATTGCTCCCCAGATGAATCCAAGGTATCTTCAATTTTGAGAGTCACTAAGCACCACAAGGACACCCAGGTCTAATGCATGTGGGGGGGTGTGTAGACCTGCGGGCTGTTTTTTCTCCCCACCCCTGAATATTTCTGTCTGACATAGATGTATGCCAATCCTTCTTTCTTTCTCATATAGGAACATTTCTCCTTTCTTTTAAATTTCAAAATACATTTTCACTTTGGAAATTATTAAGTCTCCTAGTTAGAGTATTTGTCACAATATTATGACATTAATAGGTGGATATCTTGGAAGGTAGGGTGTGATGTGTATGATTAATGCAGATAAGGGTGCTGAGGTCATCAGATTTATTTTAGATAGAGGGTACTAGGCCTTTTGAAGATCTTCATTAAATTCTGCTTTCAAAATAAGAAATTAATTTAATTTGTCAAATTAAATTTAACCCAATTACTCAGGTAGTTGGAGTATTTTGTGTACATTATCCCTTTTAATCCAATAATCTCCTCTTGAGAGAAGTAATATTATTACCTTCATTTTCACATGAGAAAATGTGGCACAGAGAAGCTAAGAAACTGCCCAAAGTCACAAAGCTCAATAAATATTCATTGCTAAGCAAAATCTGGGTAATGCTGCTCTGGAGAAGGAAGAATTTTCCCCCTTACCCTTCTAGGTTCTTGGGTGAGATGCCCCTGCCCCCCTTGTAAAAGACAGATTAACAGGAGAAAAACAAACAGATTGTTTAATAACTTGTTTACCTCCTATATAGAAGGGAGATACCCAGGAAAGCTGAGTAACTCCCCCAAATGGCCCAAGCCACCCCCTTTAATACCTTCTTCAGCAAAAGACAATAGAAGATGTTGGGAGCTGTAGAGAAGCCAGTTATGGGAGGTTACCAGGCAAAGCCCAGCAGTCAAGTTATGGATGTTATGCAGGTTCCAATCCATGCCTTCTCCATTGATAAGAGTTTCTAGAGACTTAAACATCCTCCTCTTCCTGGTACAGAAAGGGAGACACGGTTACAAATGATGATTTCCCTTGTAAATGTCTCTGAGAAAACTTCTACTTGGTTTTCAGAGCTTCTCCTATGTCTGCTGTTTCTTAAAAATAATCACCCTAAAATAATCCTTATGCCAAAGAGACATATTTGGGGGGGGTGCAAATTCTGCTCCCTTTCACTGCTTCTGAACACCCTTATGGACAGTGTTGTAGAGCTGTTTTCATGATTCTTATAAAATGAATTATTAATCAAAAAGACAAATTCTTAATATATTGAAACCTAAATTATGATCCTTTCTTTCCTCTTGTTATCTCTCCTCCTTGCCTCCTCAACCATCAGAGGATGTCTGAGAACCGATCAGAAGAATAAGGACACCACTATGTTTGCTTTATAAGAGGCTGGCTGAAAGACTGATGCTCACAAAAGTGGCTGTTTTGCATTGATTTATCTTATGGTGAGAGAGACAAAGGGAAAGAGTGGATGCATACTTTAGGAATGACAAAGGCCTGTAGAATTAAATGAATGCAACCAAGGAAACTAGGCTTTTAAAAAGAGTGACAATTTTACTCCTTTGGTCTACCAACTGTAAGATGTACAAATACAAGTTTATTCTTTTTAGAGGCCAGGTACAGGGTTACTGAATGAGTTGCACAAAAGAAGAGGTTTCAGTCAGAAAGAGCCGGCTGACAGCAGCACATCCATTGTCTGGGCTAAGCAATGGAAGACAGGACATTGAGTGCACCCTTGGTGAACAACGTCAAAGAGGAAAATCAAACAATGAGGCATTTTTGTTTCATAATTTGCTAGAGCTTTTATAATAGTTCTAGTGTGGGTGCAAAAAGCATAGACCATCTTTCAGGAAAGGAGATAATTGAAATTAAAAAGGCTTTTTTAATACTAGCTATTTAGAACCATTTTAAAATTTGGAGACAAAACATTTTATTTATCCATAGACTTTGCTCAGAGGAGAATTGAAATGCTAATCACATCAACCATTTAATGAGGTTTGGGCAGAAAAGTTTGAGTCTTTCATTTGGATTAAAGTCTAGGTAGTTTATAAGGCAAGTTCATATGAAAAGTTGCAAAATATTTTATGCTTAGAAAAAGAATGGCTTTTAGATTATCTCATTTTCTTTATAATGCTTGAAACATAATAAACATTGCTCACCAGATTCAAAGGAAAAGCTGATTTAGATGATTCACATACATTCCTTTTAATGTGCTAAGTTAAAATTGGTTTTGTGATTTTTATTTTCAGTCATGTATGTTGATACATAAACTGAATCATTAAAAATGTTAAGAATCTGAGCAAAGATCGATTCCAATTTGGCAGCACCGAAGTAAAAGTGCTTATGGACCTCTACCTACAGGAGCCAAGAAAATAATTACAGAGTGAAGTTGTGGAAGGAAAGAAAGGAAACTATTTGATTGTCTGTATCTTAGTGCCTGGTTGGTGGTTTGTGATTGGTTGTCCTTAAGCTTCAATTTTGTAATCCTGAGGCATTTACAGGCTTAGATTTTGGTTTGGTTACACAGGCCCTTCCATGACATATAGAGCTCCCACAATCTGCTGGCCTCCTTGTTTAATTAAGAATCACAATTCAGGTTGTTTGGGAAAACATCGCCTTTTGATTGGGTAACTGGTGAGTCCAGTAGTGGCTTAACGAAGAGGTTGAAAAGGCAAATCATAACATCTGTGACTTTTTTTTTCTTTTTCTTTTTTTAAGTTTCTTCCAAGCAGATGAAGAGAGAAAAGTGCTTTTTACAGGTTTGCCTCTTGATTTCCTCTTGATGTTTCAGGGTAAGACTCCTGATATCTGCAATTGCACCTACCTCTGCATTAGAAGCTGGATAGTTTAGAAATCTCTTGGTTCAGCTGGCTTTGGCCCAAGGGTGTGCATTTATAACAACTGCTAAGTCTCTAATTGGTTGGCAGTGTTGGGCAGGGGGAAATTGGCTCCCCTTTCAACTGTTGAGTTTTTTGGCTGGTCTCATAATTAAACGGACACAAGACAGATCAACATGTGAAAAAAAAAATCCAATTGGTACACACAGAAGTCTTGTAGACAGGAGACCCCCAAAGTGACCAAAGCAGGCAGTTTATATATCACTTTTAGACAAAGAAACCATTATTAGTGAAGATTTAACAAAATAGAGGGGCTTGTGCTTGGGGTAGTGAACTCATGAAGAGGTAATAGGTTATCTAGTTTTAGCTTGAACTTCTTTAACTGTGGTAGTAAGGATGCTTTCTCTCCTCTGGGTAAACCTTCATTTTCTGCACTAAGGGAAAGGCAGGGAGTCAGAAAAAATTTTTTAATACTTTTTTTCCTACCAGCTATTTCTCAAATAACTTTGAATCAAAATAATAAATGTGCCATCGAGGCCTAAGGGATAGTCTGTCCTGGGCCCCAACAGCTGTAGAGATGTCTGCACATAATTTTGTCTTAAGCATGTACTGTTGATGGTGGTGCCTGCCTAGCTGTTACTCAGATGAACTGATGGTAACAGGCTTTTTTTTTTTTAAACGAGGCTGTCAGTTGGAAAAAGGTAAAAAGACCTTCCCCCCATTTATGTAGCACATGGGTTTTTTCACCAAAGGAAACTGCATTGGTTAATAATTTAAATGCTAGTATCTTTGCAAGTCTATAATGGCATGTGCTGTGGAGACTGGATTACATTCTGTTGTGAATGTTGCGCAAAAGATCAGCCGTTCCGGGTGGCATTGCTGCCATAACACTGTGAATTGCACTTTTAATTTGTCTTCTCATCTGACAGCACATCTAATTATACTTTATAAAATCTGTCTTAAATGATACTTAAACCTTCCACTGAAAGATATTTACATGAAAGTGAAGATTGAATAAACATTTAAAAATTATATCATTGAATCATCTTAATTCAACCACACCTTCTGCTGCATTTGAAATGTACTATGCATTTTGTTCTCACTGAGGTAATTTTCAACAAAACCAAAGAGTGGCCAGGAACTACTGATTAGAATGGGAGTGAGAAATGAGAAGTGACCTTTCCTTGCTTTCAAATTATTCAGTCACTCAATTTACATATCTGAGCATTTAGAAACCTTTTCCTACCACTAAAATTCTTTCTTTTTAAGGTTTCTTAAACTTAGACATTTGGCAAGAGTAGTGAATAGGACAGGCACATATTTTGTTAATTATGTAGAGATGGAAAGATTCAATCAGTCCTCTTTAAATGACGGTAGGTACGTTACTTTTTATCCCTTTGTCTTGCTTAGTCTTTTTCTTTTGCGGTCTTAATTTTCAATATTGTTAATATAAGAGCTTGTCTGCTTGCTAGAGCATCATTATTTTTACATAATACATGTTCCTGTTCTTTTCCTCCTTTTTTTGAGTTTTAATAAGAATTTTTACTGTATCAATAAAGTTCTTTTTCTAGACATCTAATGATGGTGATTAGTATTACAAACCACATTGATTCTCAAACTTGGCTGCACATTTGGAGCTTTAAAAAACAACTGATGGCTGGCTCTCGTCCCTCAAAGTTTATATTTTAATTAGTCTGGGGTGCAACTGGGCCTAGGGATTTTGGAGCTCCCCAGACAATCCTGGTGTGCAGCGCAGTCTGAGGGCTGCTGCTCTCAGGGCTGATCTGGCTTCCTTTAAGCAGTTCTGTATTAACACCATGGTTTCCAGCCTGTCTGCACGTTGGAGTCACCTGGGGAACTTCAAAAAATAATGATGCCTGTGCCTCACTCCCAGAGGTTGTGATCTAATTGCTCTAGATGGTAGACTGGGATTTGGAATTTTTAAAAATCCTCATATGATTCTAGCATGAAGACAAGTTTAGGAACCACTGTGTTGACCTAGAATTAAAAAATAATAATCTAAATGATGTTTTCTAAGGAAATCAGAACTTATCCATGGTTGCGACATGTAGTCATCCTTGGAGAATACTTGATTAAAGTGAGACATGAAATATCCTTTCCTCTTGATTGTTAGTGTTATGTGAAAGAGAGTTAGAGGCTCTTGGAACTCTTGGAACATTTTTATAGTGTACTTTTAATTTGCATTCATATGTATGCTCCTAAGTAGAAGAAATGAACCCAAATGATCTTTACTAACAGTATATATAATCTGTCTTTGACAGATGTATAAAAACATTAATTTATTTTAATGGGTGTTGTATGTCTGAAAGGGAAAAGATTAACTGTTCTTTTATATAATTCACAGGAGTATTTTTATCTTGGGGTGATAATAGAGAAAGGGTTCTATTTTTCTGGCGCTAGTATTTGCATGCATTATTGAGGTAGGTGGAAAAATCATTTCTAAAGCTTGAGTTAGTTCATTTGGGTCACTAGATTTTTGTGTAAGATAACGTCCTCTGCTTCCTAATCATGGATGTGAATGACCTGTGATTCCACTGATCCCAGCTGAATGGTTATCTCCACTTTTCCTCAGGTATTCCTTGTGCGCGTCTTTCTTCTGGCAGCTCATCCCCTCATGCCCAGCTGCCCCTGCAGGTGATTCACTGCTGCTAATAATACCCATTTCCAGTTACCAGTGTGCTCTTAGGTGCAAGTCCTCTGATCTTTTAGAAAAGCCGTTTTGCTTGTTGTTCTCCTTCCATTACAGATTCTTCATTCAGTCTAGTTTTTCCCTCTTTGTCCTCTCCTCAGTTTTAGCTTCCTTAAGTTATGCAGACCCAATACCCTTCTACTTTGCCCATCAGTCAGGGTTTGGCCAAGAAAACAGAATCCCTGCTGTGAATTCTGACCATGAGTGTTTTAATACAGGGACTTAAGATCCATACGGCTTTGGAAGGGCTGGGAAAGTTAAGTGGTCACTGCTCGGGTGCATCTCCTGACTAAGCCAATGTGAGGTCCTCCCTTCTTGTCCGTTTGTCCTCCTCCATGGGCAGTGCTGATGCCCTGGCCGGGCTGCTTGACTCACACTGACCACGCCTTCTATTCCTCTAGTAATGTCCCATCTTATGAGATGAATAACAAGACTGAGTAGATTCAAGATGTGTAATTTAACCTCTTCTGATTCCTACCCATCTTTCCAGACCCAGATAACATTTCCTTTTTTTTCCAAAGGAAATCTCTCATCATCCTTTTTTTTTTTTTTGCACCAAAGGCAAAGGCGTGTCCTAGCTTTATTAAAGGGCCCGCGCTGCAGTCAATATAAAAACACAAAAAGTCCCATCAGTTTAATAATAATAAAAAACCCCAAAAGTGGAAAACCAAGGGGGCAGGGAAGAGGCCCCTGGGCCAGGGGCACGGGGAGCCCTGCTCACAGCACCAGGCCTGGCCGCAGGGCCCCCCGGTATTGCTGTTGCTACGAGGTCAGGGGGCAGCGATTGGCCTGTGGGAGCCACCGTTCATCTGGGTCGAGGACCCTTACTTCTTCTGGGGTGTGCTCAGCTTCTGCATGCCCCGGATCTTGTCCAGCAGGCCAGAGATGAAGGCCTCAGTGGGTTTGTAACAGTCAACCAGCAGCTCCTTGACCCTGGCAGCCCGAGTATCATCGCTCTCCATGTCCAGGAGTTCGTCCACATCAGTCTCCAGCTCTGGGATCTCCTCTTCCTGGCAGTCGTAGAGACGAGTGAGCTGCTCCAGGATCCACTCCTCCAGGTTGAGGCGCTTCCGTAGCTCCTTGCGGTCGTACTGGACCGTGACCTTCCCCTGGCGCCTCACTGGGCCCTCGTCGTCCGCTCCGTCCAGGCCCTCGCCTGCAGCCCCAGGCGGGCTCCGAAAATGGACGCGGGGCCCTGGGCAGCCACTACCTGGCCCGGGGGCCGGGGCCGCCAACGCGCGCCCCCCCGCGGGGCTGCTGTCCGCCACGGCGGCCGCCGGGGCCACGTGCGCGCGTCGAGCCCCTCCCTGCGCCGCCGCCTCCGGGACGCCCGCCGGCTGGCACCGGGCCGCTGGCTCGGGTTAGCTCGTGCGCTCGGCTCCGTGCGGCTCCGCGGCGAGGGCGGCGACGGGGGCGCCCGGGGGCAGCTGCAGCATGCGGAGCCCCCGGGCCTGGCCTGGCCGCGCCCCGCCCCCTCCCCACCGATCCGCCCGCCCTTTGTCCCCCACGGCGCCGCCGCCGCCGCCGCTTTCTCTGCTCTCATCACCCTTTCTCAGGTGATTTTTGAGAAGTATTCTATATCCATTGTCTTTGATTTCCACTCCTTATTTATTTTCCTCTAATTTGTCACTCCTTATTCTGCCCTGCTTTCTATACTCTCCCATTTTCTTTTCATTTCTTGAAGTTCACTAATGACACATTTTGCTACATTCAGTGGCTTTTTCCTCAATCTTTATTCACCTAGAACTAATGGGTCACTAGACATTACCCTCTTTCTGAAATTCCTAGGGTTAGATGCAGATGCGCCCGAGGAAGCTAGCTAGATACAGAGAAGAGAAGGAAAAATGGTAGCGGACTCTGGGAGAGACCCATGGAGAAAGTAAATGCTAGGATGACTGAAGCTCAGAGGGTGTGCCAGGTAGCCGTGGTATCAGATGAGCCTGGAGAGGGCGGCAGTGTCCATATTTTTCAGAAATCTCTAGGCCATGTTACAGATTTTAGCCTTTAACCCTAAGACTGATATTGGCTAAAAGTAATTGAATGTATCTCTTGAGTAGGTGTTTTAAGTGTTGCACAATTCCATGTAATTCTTAGCTTCCCAGAGTTGGGGGCCACTGATCTGCTTGCAACCTAACTCTCATTCCCACTTCACAGTACCATTTATGACTGGTTAAAGAGCAATAAATAATTCTACCGTGGTGTCTAAGTACTCTTGGAACTAGTCCATCCCTGGCATTTAGACTTCTTATTTGTTGCTTCTGAGATTCAGTCCCCGCTTGGACTCCAGTGTTCAATTTTTCCCCCAGTGGTAGGATATTTAACATGTACAACATGATGGTTTGATATACAGACACCTTGTGAATGGATTTCCCTTATTTCCTTGTTTGTTTTTGGTGAGAACACTCAGGTTTCATTCTTTTAGCAAATTTCAGTTGTAGAGTGTTACCAACTATAGTCACCATGTGACATGGTAGATCCTCAGAACTTATAACTGAAATTTTGTGCACATATAAGTGATACCATGTGGTAGTTGTGTCTCTCTCTCTGACTTAATTCACTTAGCATAACACCCTCTAGTTTCATCCATGTTGTACCAAATGACAGGATTCCCTTATTTTTAAGGCTGTATACTATTCCATTGTATATTTATGTACCACATCTTCTTTATCCATTCATTCATTGACGGATGCTTAGGTTGTTTCCATACCTTGGCTATTGTGAATAATGCTACTATGAGCATGAGAGAACTGATGTCTCATTGGAATCTTGGTTTCAGTTCTTTAGATACATGCCTGGTAGTGGATTAAGTCCATCACATGGTAGTTCTATTTTTAATTTCTCAAGAAACTTCCCATACTGTTTTCCACAGTGGCTGTAACAATTTACATTCCCAACATCAGTGTATAAACATTCCCTATTCTCTACATCCTCACAAGCATTTGTCCTCTCTCCCTCTCTCTCTCTCTCTTTGTTTGATAATAGCCATTCTAACAGGTATGAGGTGATACCTCATTGTGGTTTTGATTTGCTTTTCCTTGATGATTCATGATGTTGAGCACCTTTCCATGTACCTGTTGGCCACTTGTGTGTTGTCTTTGGGAAAATGTCTATTCAAGTCCTTTGTCCATTTTTAAAGTGGGTTATTTGATTGTTTTGCTGTTGAGCTGTGTGAATTTCTTCTTTATTTTGGATATTAACCTCTTATTAAATATGTGGTTTGCAAATATTTTCTCTTATTCTATAGGTTGACTTTTACTTTATTGATGGTTTCCTTTGCTGTGTAGAAGCCTTTCAGTTTGATGTGGTCCTTTTTGTTTGTTTTTTCTTGGACTCTAGTGTTTAAAATCAACCTGTTGCCTTGCTCCTTGATTGAGTCCTTGCCTGGGTACCTGCCCGGTACATCACTTTTCTCCGAGGATAGGGACCATTCTTGTCAGTTACCTTCTCCCAAGTGATTGCTTGCTTGCATGGATTCTTGAGTGTTATCTCTTTAAATATTTTGTGACTGTGCTCTGCTCACATTGGTAATTAAGCTTTGAACCTCTACCCTAACTTCTTGATGGGAACCTAAAGATACGTAAAGCATTTTATTGTTCTAGAGGCTGGTATAATCTAGTGGAGGGGGTAAGGATAACTTTCTCATTCAAATCAAACTGCACTGAGTATTGTGATAGTACCATGTAAATTAATAATTCTTTGGACACATTAAAAAAAAACATTCTTATGGGGGAGGATAGGGAGTAAATAGAGAAGGTTTCATATAGGAAGTGCAAATGTCATTTGCACTGGGTCCTGAAGGATGAATAGAATTTTGACATGTGGGGAAGAGAATTGGGTAGAGAAAGAAAAATCTGGCAAAAAGAACAAAATGAGTAGTCCCTAGCATTGTTCTGATGCATAATCAGGGAGTCAAATATTTGTTTAGTGAATGGATGAATGAAGGAAGGAAAGTGTGGGATGAGGAAGGGGGAGTAATCAGAGATGACTCATTGTTGCTAGCTTGTCATGCCAAGACTCAGTGGAGAAGTGGCAGATTGCAGGGAGGTGGAAAGTAGAGGAAGAGACGACTGTTTAGCATGTGGTGAGTTGGAGGTGTCTGGGCACATCTCCTAGAGGTTAAAGTATTCTGACAGCTCATCTTTAGCGTAACTGAACATCTCACGGAAGGGGGCAGAAAGACAGTGAGGGAAACATAATTTGGGAGACTTTTATAAAAATCTAGGTTAAAATGCCAGTCTAAATTAAGGTATTGGAAATATATAGTAAGGAAGGAGTGATAAGATTTTCTAATAAAGAATTTTCATGAGGATGCAATCTGAAAACAAAGAAATCTGAAATATAGACTACATACATTGATTACAAAAAAAATTAAAAACCAAATAAGCAGCAAGAAGAATCTTATGACTCAGGTCCCCATCCACTCCAGACTGCATTTTTCAGAATTACAAGCATGGCTATGATGTACGTTTGAACTGTGTGGTGACTATAGACTGATACTTGTGGAAAAGGTGGCCAGATCAAGCCTCACAGGTACAAGGTAAGGACTGTTTCGGGGAGATCACTCATTCTACTTGAGTTATATTCTCAGTTAAGCTGCGAAGCAGATACTTAAATTACTTTTCAGAAGTTTGGGTTAAAATATGAAGATAAACAGAATTCCTGGAAGTTCTACATTAACTATAAAGCACATGATTTTTAACAATAACCAATGACCAAAGGAAGAATGAATGTGGCATTTGGTGGGTTTTAATGTAAACCAATAAAAATAGTGAAAGTATTGTTGCACTAAGCAAAGTTCAAATTATTGAATTCTAGTGAAAGAAAAAGCCGGTAAGTAGCTAAGCCTTCTGCTGATTAGAGGGATTAAGTATTCTGAAATCAAAACAGAGTTGAAAGCTGTCTCCTGTTTGTAGAGAAAGCACTGGATCGACTTATTTCAAGTAGATAACAAGATAAAACCAAATAAATCTGGGGAATCATTCTAAGCAAAGCATTTTATGTTATAGAAGAGATTGAAACAAACATGGAAGGTGCAGGACTTTATCTTCAAAACAAACAGCTAGTCACATGGAGAACCTGAAATATACTACCACATGCTGGAGAGGTAAAAAGAACACTTCGGTAAACTTGGTGTTAGGGGACCTGCAGTGCATCCCTGCTCTGCCATTCAGCGTTTTTGTGATCTGATAAGTATGAGATGCTTATCCTCTTCCGATTATAACTTTTTAATCTGTAAAATGAGAGAGAGGAGGGTCTGCTCCATTGACATTAAATTTATGGAATAAACTATGGAATATGAGGTGTTATGTCAAACTAAGAGCTCCCAGAAAACCAAACTGAAGGTTTAGTTAGCTCTAGAATAGAATTTTGATTAGAAACTCTATAATATCACCCAAAATGACCACAGTTCCATAGTATTAAGATTGGACAGAGAGAGAGAGAGTATATCCAAATAAAAATTATAGGCCCACGTTGATAGCAAATACAGAAAGAAACAAAGAAGTGTTCTATTTTCTTTGTTTTCATCAGGTTGTTCATGCTTATGAGATGTTGTAGGTGTTTAATATAGCAAGGCAAGTTTGAAATTGGAAGTTTTTTGAACTTAAATAGGACTCAGTAGCTGTAATTAAAAAAAAAAGCACAAGGTTAATTTTAAAAATACCTGGAAAGGTAGTGTAATTGCCGGAATGATACAATTGATTATATAGCTAAATATAATTTATATGACTGTCGAGACCTACTTGCAGTCATGTGGGTAACAGCAGTGCGAACTGGGAGGGGGAACCCAGAGACCAGATTGGAGTCCTTGTACAATCATGCTCTGAACTGCTCAGAGTCTATTTCTTCATCTGAGAAATGAGATTAATAATAAATCATTTCTCACAGGGTAGGAGTGCAGATAAAATAAATCAGTATAAATTTAGTGAACCACAAACCTGATTCAAAAGACATATTTAGCACCCAAAATATGCCTAGCAGCATGTTAGTTATTGAGGATACAGTGATAACTGGACATGGCTTGTTTCCTTAAAGAGCTCACAGTGTAGTGGGCTAGACACCTTATGGTGCTGTCTTGTTGCCACTCAGAGATGTGCGCAGAGGGATTTTGGAGCACAGAGGAAGTACCTAGGGGTACTTTTCTAGAAAAAGATTTTAAAGACAGAATCAGAATATAAAATGCCACACAGATTTTAGTTATTATGACTTATATCCTTAGTCTTAAAGTGGTGAATGGTAAGGATATTATCAAGTTATTTAAATATGCAATATAAAATGTGAAATTAAAATAAAAATATGAAACTAAAGATTAAATCAAATGCAGTGCACAAACCAGCCATGTTATTACTGGATGAAAAGTAATGCACTGATAAACTGTTAATTTATGAAGTCATTTCAAAAATTTAAAGAAAAGCAGAAGTGTTTACTTCTGATTGAAAGGAAAAAAAATGTGGAACCTGAATAATAATACATGAAATCTGTTTAATCAGTCCATATATTTATTAGATGTCTCAGAATAGACATTGTTTTTCCACCTCCACACAAAGGCATAATGGTTGATGTTAATGAGATGGACATAATCTTATGGTCAATTCCGGGGCCCTTACTATTGTTCCACTTTATTCTTACTAAATAAAGCATATATTTACAGTAAATAAGAACAACTTGAATAATTAATGATAGAATTTGGTAAGTTGGCCAGATATGCATCTTATAAACAAAGTAATCAATTTATTTTCTTTATTCTAGCAAGAAATACCTAGAAATACTACCTTTATAATGTGACAAAACTATAAGATACTTAAAAGCAAATTTAACCAGAGGATTAGCAGACCTATAAAAACAAAATAATGACATCTAATTAAAACCATAAAGCAAACTTTGAATAAAGGGATAGACACATCATGTTCTTATAGAGGGGAGGCAAAATCATGAAAATGTCAACCTTCCCAAAATTAACATGTATTTTTAATGCAATTTCAATGAGAATCCTAACAGATTAATTTTTTTAACTGGACAAAATGATCTTAGAGTTCATATGGAAGAATAAATGAGAACAGTCAATAAAGATGTAAAAAAGAAGAACATGGAGGTGGTTTTTGTATCAGATAAAAAAGCACCCTATAAACCCTCTGTAGCCAAATCATTATAAGAGTAGGTGAGTAGGTCAGTAAAAAGAACAGAGAATAATGGAAGTGGTAAATATAGGGAATTAATATTCACAAACATGATGGCTTCAGTTTCTTCTGGGAGAGAATAAAAGTGGATCCCTGTCTAAAGCCGTATACAAAAAATAAATTTCAGACAGATTAAAACATAAAAAGTTAAAAAAAAGTATAAATGACTCAAAAACTTACAGGGGTTAGGGAAACCTTAGCCAAGATGAATAACCTATTATGTACAATCTAAAAAGAAAAGGTTTTATTTAATCACTTAAAAATTGAAAACCTATATATGGAAAACAAAAAAAAAGTTGATAAACACACAATAGATCTGTAAATACATGTAGTTATAGTGATTAATATTTATACAGTTAAGAAAATTTACAAGGCAAGGATAAACAGCCTAAGAAAACTGGGAAAATGTTATGAATATATGATTTACAGAAGAACAAATACAAATGGTCGACAAACATATGAAAAGATGCTCAAATCTAAACACAGAGAAATGGAAATGACAGTAAAAATAAGATATAACTTCATAGATATCAGAAGAGCAAAAACTGAAAAAGACTAGTAACAAATATTGGGAGGGATACAGAAAACAGGTTATTCATATACTGTTGATAGAAATAGCCCCTTTCAAAGGTATTTTAAAAAAAATTGTAGTGTTGGGAATTTATACCATAGAAATAAAAGTAGCTACTTACAAGTAAATACTTATTAAGGTATCTTGTCCTGTTGAAAATCAGAAAATAAAGCACCCAACAGTTGGAGATTATATATATATACACACACATACACACACACATATATATGTGTATATATATATATATTTCCCTCCTTTGAAATACTATGCAGCCATCACAAAACCCATTAGTGTTATAACTTGGAGGGATTTCCATGAGATATTATTGTGTGAGAGAAGAGAAGTTTAATAATATGGCTCATTTTTAATAAAAGCAAATTGTATATATGTATCTGTCCATATGTTTCTGTGCACATGCAGGTCTGTGTAGGATTACATGAGAAAATGGGAAAGAATGAACACCAGATTGCTAACCTCGGTTGGCTGATGAGCAAGGGTGAGATGCTGTTACTGTAGATGGCAGCTGGAGATGAGTGAAGGATAAGGGGATGTGGGAAGCTGAGCAAAAAGGGAAAAGAAAAAAAGGAGACAGCCCTTCCCTCCAAGTGGGAGCCCCATTTATGCATTCATATATGTATGCATGCATAATTAAATTAAAAGCATTATCAAACTAAAGAAGAAATTGTCAAAGTGCGAGAGAAGTGGTGCTCACAGGTGACTGGGAATGTGCCTACATCTCAGAAGCCATTTATAAATTGTAATATTTTATTTCTCTAACAGATTACTTGTGATCCATTTCAAAACTCAAGCCACAGTTAAGAATCATTATTCAGAGCAAAGGTTTCCCATATTTTTCAACTCATAGCATGTGTAGGAAATGATAACATTTGCTTGGAGCATTGGGGTAGTGGGAGGCTGTTTGCAGCTCAGACCAGATGTGCACTGAGGGTCTGTGCACCCCTGGAAGCCATGCTGCCCAGGGGGTGAGGTTCTGAGCCAGAGAACCACAGAGTTAAGATGTCTGTGTGGCTATTCAGAATGTCGCGATTTCTATTTCAATGACCAATTACTTTATGTTTTACTTAACCAGGAATCCTACTGTTACATATGGATTATATTATCTCATGTTAAGGTTTTAAGAAATGGGTTACCAATCTTCATATCCCATAGCCCAGATTTCTCCTCTGGGTGAAATAGTCTCAAAACAAGCATTGCATAAAAGCTGAAGAAAGAAATGTCTATGGTTAATCCATTCTTAGTATTTAATTTTCCAAGAATTACCTTTTGAATTTTAGCTTTCCAACTGACCTTACAATTTTGTCATGAACACTCATAAAACACATAAGGCAATCACGTTTGCCAAATGTCTCAGCCAAGATTGCGTTCTACTGTTGATTATAGAACACCTGACCATAGTGGGCTGATTTTTCTCACATAACAAGAAGTCTGGAGGAAACAGCCCAGGGCTGCATCAGCAGTTCCACATTCTCACCAATATCCTGGGCTCCTCCTTTCTGTTGCACCATCTTTAGCATGTGGTTTTAGTCCCCAGGGTCACAGTTGAGGTTCACTGTTCAGAAAGAAGTGGGAGAAAGAGGCGGTGCCTATATCAGAAATGGAAAAACAGTCCCAAAACTTCTAGAAGGCTGTGTTTTATGTGCTGTTGTTCAGAATGAGGTAACATGTCGCACCCAGCTACAAGGGAGATGTAAACCTGTAGTTGAATCCATGGTAGCAAAGACTCTTTGACCAAACTTCAGATAGGCTCTTTCGAGACCTCTGTTCGACGAGGACTCAGCTTTGGCCGCCATGCTGCTTCTGGCTTGCCCAGCCCGGTGTTATCCTGCTAAGTCACTTTAGCAAGAATCCCCCCAACTCTTGACACTTGATCAAGTTCCTCATCCCCTATCTTTGGTGGATAAGTCCTTGGCTTTTCTTTAGCAAGAATCCTATTAGGTTAGTTTGGTAAGGATCCACTTACCCATGATATCTCTTCTCTATAATTTTTTATCCACTGGCTCCCTCAGCTCTGTTCCTTGGCTAGAAATCCGCAGCTGTCTTTGCTGTCTTTGGAGTTGAGTCTGATCTCTGTCCACTGCTGCAATATCCCTACTGCTGTAGTCTTTGGAGAAACTCTTCCTTATTATTTGAGCAAGTGTCAGAATAATATTTTTCTTTAACAATGGCCACTCAACAGAAATAGGGTTCTGTTAGCTAAGAAGAATCGATATGGAGAAGCGACTAACAATGCCTGTGACACCAAAGGTCTCCTTATTCTAAACATGAGTCATGTATATTTGAGGAGCAAAGGTGACATGAAGTGTCAATCCTTGTGAGTTGGGGACTGACATTTAACTTCCATCTCTGTCAGTGAGATACATGGGAATTAAGTAAAATGAAGCTTATATAACTTGCTACCTACATATTTTGCAGGAGTAGTGTGAAGTTTAATTAGCTAATGGTTACACAATGATTTGAAGAAAGTTACTGCAAGCACATAATGCTTTGTTAGATAATGTGCGAGGAATTTCACGAAATCTGGATAACTGTCAAGTAATTGAAGGCAAATGCACTGTAGATGCTGTCAAGTGACTTCCATTAGAGCTCATCAGAGGTTGACACAGCCGTTGAGGAAAGAGCAGATCTCATACTGTTCTGAAATGTTTTCTGAAAAATCCTTACTTCTCTTTTAAAATCACTTTCACCATCTGCTGGTAAAAGAACTGAGATGGTTGCCTGTGAACTTAGCAATTAAACGTGCTAATACAGGAGCTGGAGAAAATGATTGTCACACCTGTTTTTTAAAAACAACAACAACAACAAACAGAACAAAATTCCGCTCCCACCTCAAACCAAAAAAAAAAAAAAAAAAAAAACCCAAACCAAACCAAAAACCAAAAAACACCATCTGGCTTTATGTGAAAACAAAGTTTCAGACTCTTAAAAAAAACAAAAACCCAACCACATTTCGAGGTAGCATTATGTATACTGAAACTGTAGTCATCTTACCCCTTTTAATTTTTCAAAAAATTAGGATCTCAAGGCTAAGAGTCATCAAACCAATACTACTGTGTGTTTTCCTTCTTCTTTTTGGATTTTGAGAAGATGGAGGAAGGGAAGAAATGTGACCGTAAGAGTTGTTTAATTTTACTTTGTCAGTGAAATCCTTATCTCCCTACAAAAGACAAGTATTTGTCTCTAAAGAAAATATATTAATTGTTGGCAATGAGCATGTATAAAGCCAATAGAGGGATACATTGCTGAAGAATTCTTACTTTTTACAAAAGAATCTAGTGAGATGGAATGCAATAAAATGGAGTTCTTCACCCTGACAGAGGTTCCTGAAAATCTTTAGCAAGTGCAGGACAGAACTATTAACAAATAAACAAAAAATCTAATTAGCTAGCCTTCATAAATTACGAGGTACTGGAACCTAGCTTTCTGATAATTGTTATTCATGTATTAATGGCTGCCACTAAATCTCATGCTCCCATCTTAACAGAGAAATCGTAATTGAGACTAAATTAACAAATCTGTATATATTATTGAGCTATTTGAATTTTAAAATTACTAAAATTATATCATTAAATTTCAGACATCATGAGGGCTTCCTGGCACCAAGAAAATTGATATAAATAAAATCACCGTATGTGCTTGATTCATGGCTCAATCATATCCACTACTCCAACGTCCAATGAAGCCATGCAACACTGTAAATTAAGCAGTTTGCAAGATACATTGATTTCCAATTTTGTAGTCCCTTCCAGAAAAACTCAGCCCCCCTCTTGGCTACGTAGTAAATTTAAAATTAATTTGAGATACAACATTTTGATTACATTTAATTATTCCAGAAACACTTGTTGTATGAAGGTGAACATAGGATAATATTGTACTTTTTTTTGGTCTAAATAATATAGTTAACGGATGTGCCCAACCCAGTCTATGTTAATACTTTCTCTAAATTAAGCAGTAAATACCAGCTAGTAAGTTCATAATCCAGATATTTTATTACTCTAATAATATAGGGATTTTAAGACAATATTTTTTAGTAAAAGTGATACTATTTCCAGGTACTGGAGTCTACAAGACCTTCAGTGTAATCTTTACTAGGACGATACTGTGTGCATGTATATATTCAGGGAGGGTTATATTACCCTAGTACTTGTGAGCTTCTAAGAGTTATAAAATAAATTAAGACTTCAGGTTAATAAATCTTTTCTGTGGTTTAATGATTTCATGTAGGTCAACAAACTCTGAAATAGGGCTTGCTCTGAGGAAAAGTTCAAGTGGAAGTACTGTGTGGTAATGTAACAGCTAGAGGGTGTGTGTGTGTGTCTGTCCTAGTTGTTAATACTAGAAGTTGCCTAGTGTCCTTCATGTACATCAGTTTCCCTTTTTGCACCAAGTTGAGACTGCATTTAACACTCTAGTAAGTAGCTCACCCAAAGAGAATTAAGGACCATTTGGACAGTTTTGGAAAGGATGCTGATGATCTTCTCTGTCCACTTTACTCACCCAAATCATACTGTCTTCTCACCCCACCTGTGTATCTCCAGGCACTAGCACCAAAGGATTTTTCCTGTGTGTATAAAGTTACCCCATTAAAGGGTGTTGATAGATGCCAGAGAGACTGATGCCCTGAGGCTGTTCTTCAGGGAAATGGCTGGAGGAACAGGCAACCATCATCTCCTTAGCGACATTGTAGACACCTTGCAGCTGCTGGGAGGAACAACTTGCTTTGAGGAAGTGCGATATAAAGGCGCATTCCGGTTGCTGTGGCTTTGGACGGTGGCAGAGGTGGCTTTGGGGAATCGGGGGTCTGGCTGGAAGCCCTTCAGGTCCTGGAAGGCTTGAGCTTTTCGACCCACGCACGCGCAGTTACTCAGAGTCCGCGCAGATGGGTCTGGAAGGCGGGGCCGGGGCCCTGCCCACGCACCCACGTGTTTCTCGTGCCCAGTAGAGCTCCCGAGATCCCGCGAGATCGGGCTTTGGGGGGAGACTGATCACGGCTGCAGCGCCCCCGCCCGACTCCACCCTTTCCTGCAAACGCGCAGCTGGCCTGTTCTCTGGGGTGAGTTCCTCAGCGCCTCCCAGCCCACCTCCCTGTATCTCCATCAGAGCCCAAAAACGATACAGGGGGGAAAAAAACCTTACTATAAGGTTGAAGCAGGGTACACATAGGAAAAATATTGATTGACTGTGGTCAAAGACATACTCTTAATGCGATGACTCTTGTTTTCTAAGCAATTAATTTGAATTTAAATTTATAGCTTACAAACCCCAAATGCTACGTAACAGGATGTTCCACTCCCCCTCCCCAACTCCCGCACCTCACCAAAAAATTAGAAAAGCTAAAATAAACGTCGTGTAGAATCTTGAGCAGACTTTTCAAAAAACCTTTTTATTAGTTCCTACCAGTAGCTCCGGGGTTGCTTTAAGTTCATACTCGGTCATCTCCCTTAAGCTCACTTCTCAACCCTTATTTCTAAATAAATTCAGTTTAGGGTAGCTCTTAAGAACAGTATGTCCTCTTTTAATATGCTTTTCAAAAAATGTTCATGCAGTGACTTGTCACCAGTGAAATACGTTATCTCTGAGATTGGTTGAGTCGCGCTTGGCTCCGTCCTCTCTGTGTCCCTGTGGCGTCTATGACTTGCCGTGGTACTACCTTTGTCCAATCACCCCCTCGTGTTTTGCTGGGTGAAGCACTTCTGTAAGGTTGAGGAAGGTACTGACTCAGGCTATCCCAGTTTTACAGAAGTCATGAAGCTATTATATCCTGTGTGTTACTAGCAACTAACTTCCTAGCTGAAGTCACTGCGTATTAATGGTGCATGTTTTTATGTGTATGTAGGCTAAAATCCCACAGAAATGTAGCAGATAAATGATGATGGACACTAAAAAATGTAAACTTCTCAGTGAGTGAGTGAGTGGTAGTAGTTACCAGTCTCTGGGAAAGCTGAATCACAGCTGTGTTTCATTTGTTCCTGTTCTACAGTGTAGCTGCAGTGAAATTACATCTTTTTTGAGTTACTATTTCTCAGCTGTTGTCCTGACTTGAAGGCTGGTGTGGACTTGTATCTCTTTTGCAATGGATTAATATCTTTTGCATTTACCTTATTGTTACAAAGACCTGTAATTCAACTGAAATCACCACCTGGAAAATACGGACTAGGTGGATGGTTGTAATACACAGTTACAGAGCTTTTTAAAGGGGAGTGTCATTTTCCCTTTGGAAAGTGCAAACACACAGTGCCTTTGTGTAGTGCTCTCAGGTGGGGGCCATGGGTTCTCAGGACAGTGGAGTTGCTAAATCTTTATTTAGGGCTTCTTTAACCTCCAGAAGAGCCTTACTGCTTCATAGGAGAAATGATAAACATGAATAGGAGATGGGATAAAGAGACACTCTGTAGTTTTGCTTTGGGTAAATTTTTGTGCCTTGTTATTGACTACTAAATTAAGTAAAAATGTAGCTAGATGGGTCTGGTCTTGCACTAGTCTTCTGGTACTGTGTGTTCCAGCTAAACTCATTCCCCCAGCCCTCCTTGACCTGCTCACTTCTTCCAATACATGGAACTCTTCCTTGCCTTTGTTATTCTGTGTCTTTAGATAGAACTTTCCCCACACTGTTTCCACTTGTCACAATTCTTTGTGTCCTTCAAGGTCCATTTTAAATATCACCTCCTATGTAAATACCTTTCGTATCTCCTTCATCAGATATGTTCCTTACTTCTCATTTGGACTCCTGAAATAATTTGTTTGTATCTCTCATGAACATGTGTATTCTTCTTTATCTACTCTTTATGTTCCTGTCTCATCCCATGATAAACATCCTGAAAATAGAGGCCATGTATTATATATATTTAAGTACCCAATCAACGAGAACTTAAGGCATGGGCACTTAATTAAGTGGAAATTATATATAGATACATACATACATAAAATCACTCCACAAGAGGCCCATCATACTAACCATTTTTTTCACAATTCACATTCACTTAAGTAAAATTCCTCATGGAAGACATAGCCTTGTGCTATTCAGAATGAAATGACATATTTAAAAATTGGTCTTGGTTCTCTGGGCTGTTTTAGCAGACCATATTTTTATATTTTCACAAAATATAAGAGGGGAAATGACCTTAAAAGTTCATCTTGGGTGCAAAACCAAAAACATTTGGCTTTTTTTTAATGGCTATATAAATAATCATATATATATATACATATATATGTATATATATAATGACTGTTTAGTCAGGGAGCCCGTTTGATGCTGAGATGTGTAAATAATTTCTCTTCAACTCTCATCTATCTCATAAGTTTTTTATAGCTTTAGTTATACAATTTTGAAGGCAATTAAAATAATCCTAAAGATTAACAAGTTGGAAAACTATTACTGAACCAAGCTTGGGTCCGCTCATCCAAAGCGGTAAAGCCAATCCACTGACACCAGGCTGCGGTGAAGAGAAGTGCAGTGTTTACTGTAAGGTGCCACACAAGGAGCCCGGGACAGCTAGTGCTCAGAAAGCTTGAACTCCCTGATGGGTTTCTGGAGAGCGTTTTTAAAGGCCAGGTGAGGGAGACGGGTCACAGGGTATGCGGATCAGCTCGTGCACAGTTCTCTGATTGGTCGATGGTGAGGTCACAGGGCAGGTTAACTTTATCAATCTTTAGGCTTCAGTAGGTCTGAGGGCTGTGTGCTCATGGTCATCAGTTAATCTCTTCCATTTGGTGAAGGTTTTAGCATCTGTAAAACAACTCAGGAAATGTGCATCAGATACTGTTACTGAGGTAGGTAATTCAGAGAGGAGCTACAGCAGAGTATATGGGGGAGGAGTCTGTCCTGGGGCGGCCCCGTAGAGTCCTCGTTGGTTACAAAACCCTGGTGCAGAGATATGAACATGTATGTGTAGAAATATTCTGTAAATAGTTGAGTGTAAGTATTGTGTTTCTGAAAGCCTTTCTGTTTCCAGTTGGCTTGTCTTCGTCAGTTCTTGGACTTTCTGTGTTGATGCCAGGAAGATGAGTATTTCAGTCCTGGAAATCTAGGGAAGACTAAATTGATTTGAGTTAATTAAAAAAAAAACTTGACCACAAGAGCAAGGAATAAAAACATAAAACCTCAGAAAGGAGCATGCAAAGCAAATTGAGGATGGAAAAAAAATGATATAAACCTTTAATAATTTAGTATTTTATTTTTTTATAGTCTTTTTTTTTTCCCACCTGAAAGTCCCTTAGCTTCTTCATCATTACCTAATACAGACAGAGAAAATAATTATCTAGTGAGAACACTGAAATGCAGATTGACAGTTTGGATGTTTTTACCTTAGAGAGTCTGTGGTGGAAAACGGGCAGCACAGATACCTGTCTTGGCTCCATCTGTTCGCCTTCCCGTCAGTCATCATCTGGATACATGGTAGCATTTGCAGAGACCTGGGACTAGTCATGTGTGCACAAAAACAGAAACAGAAAGAAGTATAGTAGTAGAGATGAGAAATATTTTCTTTGGCAGCCCATTTTCTTTACCACTTAGCCATCAGTAACACCAGGAGGAAGTCAGATTGCCACTCTCAGTTTGACCATCTTTGGTCATCACATTACTTAAGATCTTTTGCATTTTTTCTCAACTGTGTATTAGTGAAGCTATGTTTAATTTGTTTTTTCTTCTTATCAGGTAAATAACGCAGCTTATAGAAATCTGGCTGAAGCCTTAAACATTAAGATCAACCAATTTCTGTAATAGGTATAAATAGTGATTAATTTGGCAAAGCTGTTAACCAGAAATTCCAAGAATGGAGAGCTGGTTGGGGTTGGAGAGGGGGGAGCCTTTATTTGGCATTTGTTAAGACATAGCCCAGGAGATTCAGATCCAAAAAGCACTTGACTTGTGTGCTGTTTTCCACAAAATGGGGGAAGCTTATAAAGGCAAAAAACTGCAAACATACTTACATTGTCAAGAATTAGAATTGGAGCTGGCAAGTAGTAAGTGTGCCTGTTAAGGTAGGATGGGTTGGGGTTTGAAAGGATTACATAGCTGTGAAGGTTGGGTGGGGAGGGCTTTGAACTGGCAGCTGCTAGCAGATACTGTTTTGACAATGGCTGATAGTGTCCTTGAGTTTGATACAGTTCAAGGAATTCAAGTTCTCAGTGAGGCAGGAACATGTCTGAAACCATATCCACAATGGCCACCTGGCTCCATTTTGGATGCCTGAACCATAGTGAACCTCTTTTTGACTTTTAAATCATCTTAAATGTCATCAGAGGCGTGCCTTATTTGATAATCCCAGCATTTGAAACCAAGATGGTGATTATACAGTCAGGCTCCCCGGGTTGTGGCTTACGTGAAGTAGGAGAATGGTTGGAAGGCTGCTCAGAGCTGGTGATGGATGACAAAACTGGGGCAGCAGTGACAGCAGCCGCACAAGGTGACAATAAGAAGGGGATGTGGGCCTAACTCTGGTTAACACTGTTGTGTGGCCCTGAGCAAGTAGCTTAAGTTACCCAGGTCTCAGTGTTTTCTTTTGTAATGAAGAGAGGTATGAATATTTGCTGGGACCCCTTTTATTTCTAAGATTCTATGAGTTGGGGACCTGGGGGTCAGGATCAGTTTGGGGTGGAAGACAGTAGAAGGCACCTGGAGTTTATGATCCCTTACTTCAAGCTGTACAAGTAACGGTAACCCCAGCATCCAGTTTTAGGCACATTTCCTTTGGACAGTTTTTGACCACACACAGAGCCTAGCTTTTATTAGCCATTGAGAGTGCCAGGACTTTATATTAACCCCTACGTTTGTAGCTTTAGCTAAATTTCGCTTGATCGTCTGAAAAACAGTATTACAATCTCTTTCTTATGTTCAGATGTATTTTTGCATTCTTAGACTTTCAACGTTAAAGCCAGGCAGGTAGCACCTTGATATAACTCTATGGTGGGTGACAGGCCTTACCTCCCCACTGCTTATCAGCCTTCCAGGCACTCAAACAACCCAGTAGCAAAATCAAAAATCAGCTACTGCAACAGACTTAGCCCAGAGACTTCTCTACTTATTTCCAAAATAAGAAAAGCCAAACTCTGAAGTTATATTTAAGTTAGAATATCTTGGTGAACAAAATACTTTATTCTGTTGTAAAATCATAAAGTCACTTGCAGGGAGATAGTAGAAACCAGGCCACATTTTATCAGGATTTTGCTGCCCATTTTCAAATAGGTGTTCATTTTACATAATAGCAATATTCTGAAAAAAGTGAATACAATGTGTATATAATACGTACACGCATTGCATATTTAATTTTTTTATTTAACACATACTTTTTACATACCAAGCACTATTCTAAGCATCTTATAAAAGTTAACCTATTTCATGTTTATTTCAGATGTGGAACCTCGTGCCTATGCACTTGTGCCCGAATTTATGAGTTAATTGATTTAATGAAATATTTTTATTTTAAACTAATACTCCTTTCCTAGCTTTCCTGGGTGTATCTTAATATATGGCACAGGGACGCAATATGAATTACAAGTATGAATTATCTGAATAGATGTTTTATTAAGAGGAAAGAAGGTATAATAAACGTCGACACAATTACATATTACTGCCAAGATTCCCTGTGGCAGCAAATCCTATTCAGTGGGTGCCCCCACCATATAACCCTGGGGGGCAGGGGTGTCTTTGTGGATCATCCTTCAAAGGGAGCCAAAGGCGGCATTATTGACGGCCCTTCCAGAACCCAGGAATAGAAGTCGGGCACAATTTTAGCTGTGTGTATTGATTTCCTGACTTATTTTGAAATTCATAGTATATACCTCAGTGCTGTGTAGAGAAAGAAGAAAGGATAAACTCCATTTCCTCTGTGACATCGTCTTTACTTCTCTCTTCCCTTCATTACCCTTCATCTCCTTTCTCTCTGTAGTTTTTGTTTTCCTGGCAAAGTTGCCAAGGTTTTCCCGTGTGGTTTTTGACCTTTCCCTTCTTCTCTCTTCGATGGTTTCTTTAATTTTCATCTCACAACCAGTGGTCATTTGTCTAACTGGAGCCACCATATTTACACATACCTGTGCAACATTTGTTGCAGACACATGCATTAATGCTTTATTTGTTATTTTCAGTTTCTAAGGTTTTTGGTTGGGGAATAGTCCATGTTGCTGATACTTCTTCTTTTTAAAACGTCAGACTTCTTTTATTCTAACCATTTTGTTAAAAAATCTTTCTAAAACATTTATTTGTCTGTAAAAACACGTACTTTAACCTCTTCTTGGCAAGATCATTTTTGTAAGCATCACTCTTGCTCCTGTGCTCTGTGGAGCCCTTGGGGAAAATCCCCTGTGTGAGGCTGCTGCTTCCTGCACCTGATCTGCTCAGTGTGCTATTGGGGTGATGCTTTGGACTTTTTCCTTTCTGTTTGGTCTCAGTTCAGCAGGTTGTTTTCTCTAGCAGTATCCTTGTCTCAGTCCTTCCCTTTCAGCATCTAATTTTAATTCCTGATCATTTAGGGCAAAACTCTAGTCTAGGAAAAGGCAGGTGAATATGTTTGCTAAATTGTACAGCCAACAGAAGTCAGTAGGCTCCAGTTCAAGGATGATCCCACCTTGCCTGTGGAGTAATAGGGTTGTTGGCAGAGAGCTGGCTCAAAGCCTGTGTCGACTTGCCTAGCTGTATGGTACGTATTTATTCTTGGCTTTTCAATCCCCATTGACTGGCTGCCTACCGTGTACTGGTCATTGTGATAGGTTCTGGGTGCACAGCAGAGAAGCAGCAGACAGAACTACATGGAGCTGCCAACTTAGTAGGAGAAAAGTATCTGGAAACAACAAAGTTATTATTTTCAAAACAGAAATGGAACGAATCATGTATCTGATAAAGGATTGAGGTCCAGAATATATAAAAGCAGCCTATAACTCAACAACGAGAAACCAAATAATGATTAAAAAATGAGCAAAGGACTGGAATAGCTGTTTCTCCAAAGAGGACGTGCAAGTGGCTGACAAGAATATGAAAGATGTAACATTACTGATCATCAGGGGGATGCAAATCCAAACTGCAGGGAGATGTTGTCTCAGTCGTTACGATCAGCATTAGGCTACTATCGAAAAAAACAGAAAATAGTTAAGTGTTGATGACGATATGGAGAACTTGGAACCCTTGCACACTTTTAGTGGGATTGTAAGCTGCTTGGAAAACAGAGATTCCTCAAAAAAATTAAAAGTGGAACTGCCATGTGACCCAGCAGTATTGCTTCCGGGTATAAACCCAAAACAATTGAATGCAGGCTCTCTAAGAGACGACTGCACACCCATGTTCACGGTGGCACTATTCACAATAACCAAGAGACAGAAGTAACCCAGATGCCCATTAACAGATGAAAGGGCAAACAAAATGTGATGTATACATACAATGGGATGTTACTCAGACGTAAAAAGGAAGGAAATCCTGTTACGTGCTGTAATGTGAGTGAACCTCAAGGACATTATGCTAAATGAAACAGACCAGTTACTAAAAATACAAGCACTGTATGATTCCACTCACATGAGGTATCTAAAGTAGTCAAATTCATAGAAACGGAAAGTAGAATGGTGTAGTTACCAGAGGCTGAGTGGAGGCAGAAAGGGGCACTTCTTGCTTGATGGATACAAGGTGCAGAAGTTCTGAGGATCTGTTTCACAGTGATGTGAATGCACATGACTGAAGTGGCACACTCACAAGTGGAGGGCAGGAGAGTTGATGGTGTAGTTCCAGTCTGAGTCCAAAGACCTGGGAATCAGGGGAGCTGATGGCATACAGTCCATCGAAAGCTGGAAGACTGGAGACCCCAGAAGAGCTAACCTTTCAGTTCAAGTGTGAAGGCAGGAAGAGACCAATATCCTAGCTCAACCAGTCAGGCAGGGGGAGGTTTCCTCCTTCCTGTGGGAGGGTCAGTCTTTCTATGCTAGTCAGACCTTCAGCTGACAGGGTGAGGGCAACCCACGTTGGGAGGGCAGTCGGCTTTGCTTAGTCTACTCATTCAAATGTTAATCTCATTCAAAACACCCTTGTAGACACACTCGGACTAATTTTTGACCAAATATCTGTGTACCCTGTGGTACAGTCACATTGGTATAAAATTAACCATCACAAGTGCTAAGCAGTAAATGGTAGTAAAAAGAAAGGAACTACTTAAATAGGAGAATTAGAGGGGCTTAGGTGGGGAGACGAGATTCCAGGTGAGAGAGTGTTGAGCAGGACTCAGCAATAGGGAAGGGTAGTTACCCACCCTCTGCTCCCCTCTTCCTGTGGGTACAATAGAGCGTGGGCTCTAGACCTAAGATGCTACGGTGTCACTGCTGTTGGACTTGGATAAAACATACACACAGTTTTAACTAAGAATTACAATGCAGACATCCACAAACTACCACCCACATCAATAAATAGATCATTTACAACACTCTCGAAGCTCCCCATGATTACAATAAATTCTCTCTTCCCCAGGGAAAACCAGCATCCTGTCATTTGTGAAAATCACTTGCTTGCTTTTTACAATTTAAAGGTATATCATGAAACAAGATATAACTTTTGTTCTGTAGGTTTTGTGCTTTATACGAATAGAAGCATCCTGAATATACCAGTCTGTTTTTAAAGACCTTCCATGTCTCTGATGGTTTTATTTGCCTTATTTTCAAGGTCTTCTGGGTGTCTCACTAAGGACCCCATATGCTTCTATGGACAACATTTACCTCTCGTTGATTTCTCTGACTTCTAGATTCGTAAATTTGTATTTAGACGTCTTTTTCATTAAGGTTCCACTTGCTTCAGATCTCAAAATATAAGCGACTGCCTGGATTTTGATCTTGGCTTTGATGCTTATTAGCTGTGTAACATTGGACAAGTTACTTATCTTCTTTGCTCTGTGGGATGGGGATAATAATAGAACCCATTTTCTGGCCTGTGAAGATGGAAAAAGTTCATATATGTAAAGTGTTTACCACAGTGTCTGCCAAACGACACTCAATAGCTGTTAAAGGTTACTGTAACAATGATGAAGGGTTTTGTGCAGGTTAAATTTAAAAATGCCTACTGGCACATAATAGGTATTTGGTCATTCTTGGTTTCATTTCTCTGTTTTCTCTTCTTTCAGATGATGTGGCTACTTTCCAGATGTTTGTGCTTTTTATAAGTCTGACAGCTGGTTAAATGGGCGTTTCCCCAAAGTCTGCTTGTATATATCCTTACATACTTGTACTACCATCATGTTCTGTGCACTCTTTTATTCAACAAGTATTTTTGACGTTTATCTTACCATGTAGCCGAACTTGTACTAAGCTCTTGAGACTCAAAAATGGATGGTATCTTCGCTCTGAAGTGGGGAAATCTTCTAGAACACACAGACGTGTGAAGCATAATACACCAGTGCTGTCATCTCTCTACCAAGGAGACGGGGAGAACCTTGACTTTCACGGATCGGAAAATTCATCATCTCAGAGCATATTATTACTGGGGCAGAATTTTGAAGGATAGGTGGAAATTGACTTGGTAAACTAAGGTGTGGCTTTCCATGGACAACATGGGAAGAGTACATGCAAATTTCCAAACAGGAAGCATCACGTGGTACCCTAGTACATCACTGCTTTTCAGTTGTTATAGAGAAACTTGCAATGAAATAGGTGACCAAGTTCTTAATTTTGGCAAGACCTAATTTTGCCGACAACATGAATCTAGTAGACCAGTACTGTCCAATAAAATATAATCTGAACCAATATGTAGTTAGAAATTTTCTAGTAACCACATTAAAAAAGTAATGTATAGTTGGAATTAATTTTAATAGTATTTTATTTATGCAATATATAATATAAAATATATTTTAACATGTAATCAATATAAAATTATTAATAATGTATTTTAAACTCTTTTTTGGTAGTAAGTCTTCAGAATTTGGTTGTGGTTTACAGTTACAGCATATCCAGTTCAGATTCTAAATTTTCGTGGAAAATACTTGATCTGCATTTCAGTTTTATAAAATTGCAGTTAAAAATAGATTCATGTACTCATGTTGTTCAAAACATACATAAACATTTAAAAATAGCTGAATTAGGTGTATGTATTAAAATTAAAATTTAAGTTAATTATGTGAGATTAAAATTTAAAATTCAGTTCCTAACTCACACGAGTTATATTTCAAGTATTCAGGAGTCATAGATGGCTGGTGGCTCCCATCTGGAACAACCTGGTTTAAACTATATTTCCCTTAAATAAATGAATACCATTCTCCCTAATGTAGCTAAATGGTAAACTCACAACTGTAGCATTCCAGCAGCTTCAAGAAGTAGTTTATCTATTTGACTTCTTTTTCACACTTTTCTTCTGAAGTTACTATAATAGCCACCATTTATTGAGGTGGCTTCCATATGTCTATAGCCAAAGATCAGTTCTCAGTTCTCTTATTTGACCTCTGAGCAGTATGTGAAGCAGTGATGTTTTCCTTCTTCTGGACCTGTTTCCCTGGAACTCATGCCATCGCACATTCCTAGCTTTGCTTTAGCCGCATTGTCTGGTCCTTCTCAGTTTCCTTTGCTGCTGCTGCATTTTACTGACCTCTCAATGTTGAAAGGCTTCAGATCTCAGTCTTGGACTTTTTTTAATCATGCATTCTTTGATGATCCTATCCATTCTCATAACTTTAAATATAAACATGTTGATGGCTCCCAAATTTGAATCTGTAGCCCAGACTTTGTACTGAACTCCAAACTCATATATCTACTCTCCTGTCTAGTGAGTCCAATATACAGTTGACTCTTGAACAACATGGTTTTAAAATGTGTGGGCGCACTTATATGCAGAATTTTTTCACTAAATACATACTTCAGGACTACATGATCTGAGGCTGGTTGAATCCATGGGTGCAGAGCCACAGACACACAGGACCAACTATTTCAACTGCATGGAGGGTCAGCACTCCTAAACCCCGTTATTCAAGGTCACATGTAATGTATCTAAAATTGATTCCTGATTTCCCACCAAACAAGTTCTGTGTGTCTTCCCCATCTTGGTTTAATGGTAACTATCTGTAGAGTCATTCTTGCCTCCTCTCTTTCTCTTACACCCTCTAAACAAATCCATCAGTAAGTTCTGTTGGCTTTACTTTTGAAAAGACATCTAAAGTCTAACCTCAACACTGTTTTTTCCCTGCTGCTATCCTAGTTTAAGCCACCTCATTCTCATCTGGATAATTACAACAGCATGCTAACTATACCCCGACCCTTAACCACTTCAGTCTCTTCTCAGTCACTTTGTACAAAACATCAATGACTTCCCATATCTGAATGGACGCCAAATGGTCTCATACTTCCACTTGCCTCTCTGACCTGACCTCCTCCCCCAGAGCCCCCTCCTGGGCTTGTTGACCTCTGGGCTCTTCCAGGAACATGAGCCAAGCTCCTGTCTCAAGGCCTTTGCACTTATTGTTCCCTTGGCCACGTTTCCTCTTCATATTGTACAACTCATTTGCTCACCTCTTCGGACCTTTACTCCAGTGTCACCTTTTCAGAAAGACCTTCTCTGACCAGCAGGCCCATTGCTAGCTTAACGTATGTGTCAGTAACAAAATGGCGCCCACCCTGGGGACACGGCTCTGCAGTTCACAGGGGGGTGAGCAGGTGGGCTGCTGGGCTGCTGCGCTGAGAGACACCTGCAGCACGTTGTAACCCCTGTGATGGTCATCTCTTGAGCAAGCCGTCTGGAGTCAGTTTGGGGTAAATAAAAAGCCCTCTGCCTCTAGGTGGTTGGCAGCCCCGCTAGCCTCCTCAGCCAAGCGCCCTGGTGTAGTGCCCAAAAGGTCCAGTGTCACACTGAGGCCCTGCTGACCACTTCTCCCACCCCCATGACGCCTCTCCCTACCCCTCTTCTCACTTTGTTTTTCTCCATTGCATCTCCCACCATCCAGGAAATGCCAATGTGGAGCCAGTGTTCAAAGGTATGAAGAATTTCAGGATGACACCCGCACAGGACTAGACCAAGTATGGGTCCTTCTGATCTCAGGGCCTCATGTGATGGCACAGCTCCTGTGCCCAGGGAAGCTGGCCCTGCCATCGTCTAGGGGATTACGGATTTCAGTTCATTGTCTGTTCTTCCCATGCTCGAATGCAGACTCAGCTGGGGCCTAGGAGTTTTCTGTTCTGTCTGTAGCAGCCGGAACAGATTCTTTGTTGCATAAACGAATGTGCTAAGCGTGGAGTATAGGCTTTAAATGTATTATCTCTAAATAAGACAAATGAGAAAGCTGAGGAAGACTGAACACTGTTCAGTCTGTTGTCGTGTGTGTGTGGCGGGGGGCAGGTGAGCTGTTGCACTTAGACAGGAAGAGATACTGAGGCTCGGTGGAATTCAGTGACTGCCCTGAGAGTGAACGTGTCAGGGCCAGAGCGTTGCTCTTTTTCTCCGGGTCCTACTTCAGGCAACAGTTTGTTTCTGGTTATTCTGCTTTGAGTGGGTGAAGATAGCAGTCCCACCACAGAGGCAGCCGACTAATGTGTTTCACTACTTCTCTCCTCTCACCTGAAACTGCCCTTGATAATAACATTACATGCTTTTATGTAGCTCATAAATTATCCCATGTGCTCCGCAAAAAAGTCTCTGAAATAGACAGAAATCACACTTTTTCCTACTTTATAGATGTGAAATTTGAAATCCAAATTGGCTAAGATTATGCAACTTAGTGAGGAGTGGGGCTGCCGGATCCCAAGCTTTTAAAAGTCTGTGTTTCTCTTTGGGTTTTGTTCAAAAGTTGATCATTTCAAAAAAATGATTTTTAAAATGTATTGCAGAGTTTTTTGGATAAATGTTTATAGTTTCTCTATTTCTAGGTAATGAATATGCTGAAGAATGTCATATTCTTTTTCTTAAAGCTGTGATCTTTGTTAAGCCTGTGTAAATCGCATGATGAAAGCTTGTGTCTATCAAGAACTAGTTTTCTGATACATTGGATGGAATTTAAAATTGGTGTGGTGTGGCACCTCAGGTGTTTGACAAGGTGTTTATAAATTTATAAATAGCTAGATGAATTATTTCATTGATTCAGGTATTAAACAGCAATTTGATCTGGTGGCTTTTGATAAATTAGAACATGCTGAAGTTTTCTGGAGGACTATGATATAGGCAGTTTTTATGATGAATTTCTCTCAATTGAGAAACAGATTGTATTTCTGGGAAAGGTAGCCTGAAATATTTCTTAGCATTTTGGGACTTGGTTTTCTTGGCATTCACTATTGAATAATTATTTCTGGATAATGTTGTCAGAAACCAGACTTTCTAAAAACAAAACACACTCTGACAGAGCTAACACTTTTCAGCGTTAGGAATATTAGTACTTTGCATTCAGTGCTTTGCAGTTCTGGTTCTCATGCTGATTCAAGTGATGGTGCTGTAGGGTCAATAATTAGTTATTTCATGTAAGGTTTCATGACAGGCTTAGTTGATGTTTATAAATTCAGCCAAGTGGGCTCATTTGTTCATAAATATTTCCTGATCTGAGACGCATAGGTGTTCTTCATTTTATAAATATATCCCCCCTCAAACGTGGGCGTACATAAACAGAGTCACACATTAAATGTGGTAAGGAAGTGGTTATTTAAATAAATTCTTCCAAGAAGTGGAGACTCTTTGCAAAATCAGCCTCTTTATATAGATTTTGGGCTGGATATACTTCTTTCTTTCCCAAGTTGGTCATTGGATCCACTACGGTCAAGAGCAACCCCACAGCACGTTCTCCCCGGAGAAACTCCCTCAGTTCCCATATGTGCAACATAGCTTCTGCAATACAGACAAGTATCTCTGTCACGTGTTACAAACAGAATGAAGACATGTCTAGAGGAGTTGAGGGCAGTTTTTCTCTGCTTAGAGGCAGGGTTTTCCCAGGCAAACGGGTGTCTTGTTGGTATGTAGTTCATGGTCCCAGGGGCTGACATATAGCACATTTCAGAGTTCAGTCTAGGATGATAAAGAAGTACAGGATAGGGGCTTATCACCATACCACCATTTTGTTCCCTTCTGAGGCGCTCAGTGTGATGTTAGTTGGTGTTTATGCTGAACATTAATTGCTTGTGAGACATTTGCTTGCCACCGGTACTTACTTTAATTAGTGTCATCATGGGGGTGAGGGTCAGGCTTTGTTCCTTGAGTCTGAGTCTCTGAGCTCTTGTGAATGGAGTTTTGTGACCTTGGCTCCTTGTCAGACAGGAGGTGCTGGCCTTCTCTCTCTGATGGGTATACTATTACCTAAGCCCACTCCAGGGGTTTCTGGTCAAGGGAGTCCTGGGGAACAGTGTTTGCCTGCCAGTCTTGGGCTATGCAGCTACAGAATTTACGGTAGTGAGTACATATGGATTGACTTGGGTCCCAAGGATTTCTTTGACTTTTAGGTTTTGAAATATGTTGTATAAACTAGAGGAAACTATTGCATCTAGAATACATAATGAAAATGAGCCTTGAGCAGTTCTTAGCTGTCTGACTTTGGAAAAGTTACTTAACCTTCCCTAAGTCAAATTAGACGCTAATTTCTTTGGCAGAACCTTGACTCAAATCAAGGGTTTTCTCCTTGCTGTTTGTACCATTCAAAAGGGTTACTTTTCTGTTAAATAATATCCATGTTGCAGGGTTTTGATGAGATTTAGATGTACTCTGTGCATATGCTTAGCTCAGTGCCCAGCCTATCAAGTGTTCAGTAAAATGTAATTGTTACTGTTCTTACTATATCTGTTTCTATTACAACTGCTGTTCTATTACAACAGCTGCTCCTGTTACATTATTTTGAACAGTTCATACCAGTAAACAGGTGACATATTTTTAAGCCCCTGGGTTAAAGTTCTGAGCCAAAAACTTTGTGTATATTATTTTATTTGAGCCTCATAACAAACTAATGAGGCAGTTATTAGCTACCTATTAACATAAATGTAGAGACTATAGCTCAGAGCTGTTAAGAATATTTTTGTTAGGAATCTTTAAGAAGCTCACAGAGAAAAAAATGTGACAATGAATATTTATACATATATGTTCATATATAACTGAAAAATTATGCTCTATACTGGAATTTGACAGAAAATTGTAAAATGACTATAACTCAATAAAAAATGTTAAAAAAAAAGAATCTTTAAGAGATTGAACCAGGATTTGAGCTCAGTCTGTTTGATCCCCAATTCTGTGTTCCTTCCTTCATGCCGTGAAGCATCAGAAATAAATCTAGAAATGAAGCAAATGTGGGTCAGCACACAAGACTCCATCCTGCATCGGCACAAGTATCCCCTTTCCCTTGACCTCCCTAGATCTTTTTCACTATGAAAGAGTAGTTCTGGAAACCTGATTTTAAGCTCAGCTGGGCAAATCTAATTTATAGCCACTTCCGTGGTTGCCTTTAACCTTACTTAGCTTTCATAGCTCCTTAGTCCCAGGAGATAGCAGCTTGTAGCCTAGGGAAGCCTACATCTAACATTTGACTTGATGGCTCCATGATGCAGCAAAAAAGTGTACCACACAGAATAATTTCCAGTGGACTGCTATAAAATATTAAGGAATCAACTCTCTATCAGGAAGAGGAAGGATATGGGAAGGTTAATGGAGCCACTTGGGTGCAAAAAATCTAGAGCCTTACAGAATAGAAGTGTTTGGGAGCTATTCTGGGGCATTAAAAGGCTGTGCGGTATCTTTCTTCTCCTTGCTGGACCATCATCTGATTTTTACTTTTCACCTCTCTAGCTACTTCATTTCTCAGCTTCAGAAAGCATCTGTTATTAGCACTCTCACTAAAGGGTCACTACCTTAAAGTTTGCTTTCAAAACTTGAGCACAAGCAGAAAAGGAAATGATATTGCATCATGTGTGTCTCACCTCCTTGTCTTTTGCTGTAAAGGACCCCATCATTGAGGGAGTTGGTGATACAGGAGCAAAAACTGCCACCCCAAATGTCTCTTTGGCCTGTAGATTATTTTGAACTGAAGACAATCAAGGCCCAGAAGACTCAGGAAGAAACTTTGACCTTCCCCCTAACTGCCTAAAAGAATTTAGATGGAGGACCTGGTCCCAGGATAAAGCTATCACCAGAGACATCTGCCAAGATATGGACTAGTGTGGTGGGGGACACTCAGATCAGAGTCCACTCTGTGTCCCAGTGTCTCTGGAAGACCCAGCAAACATTTATTTGCCAAACATTTGCTTTTCCATCTTCACTTCAGTTGCCTTCCTCCACTTGGAAGTCCCAAACCACTACCCCTAACATTCTCTTTTGTCTTTAACAGAAGCTGGTATTTAAGGTGAAGGGTTTGTCCGCTTTGATGAGTTACTTAGTTTTCCTGGGTCTCTTCCACGTATACGTGTTACTAACCTTTTGTTTGATTTTCTCTTGTCAAGCTGTCTTGGGTCAATTTAATTCTTAGACCAGCCAGAAGAACCCAGAAGAGTAGAGGAAAATTTATTCCTCCCCAACAGTGGACTGCATTTGTGGTGGCCCTTCAAAGACCATTCCCCAAATAGGAAAGTCTACAAACTGCTTTTCCCCCTTAAAAATACACTTGGGTGCTTTTTGTGTATGTACACTAACAGTATACATTTTTCTGCTGCTTTGGATAAGGATATTAGTTTTCTGGTAACAAAATTTAATTTGAAATGAGTCAGTGATTTATAATGTTATTTGAAGTAGCTGAGGTGAAAAAAGTTATGAGGTGAGGGAGGAAATTTATGCTTTGGTATAATATTTGCTAGGAATGAAAACACTGGTGAAGCAGAATTATCTTCAGATACATTTTTGTAGGCAAGCAAGAGCCCTATATACAGAATTTTGATGATCTATAGAACCTTCCTGGCACCACTCTGATGCAAAAATTAGTTTGCTAGATACTATTTTTTGTGTTTCAGTAGATTTCCCAAAGAAGATAATTCATCTGATAAAGTTGCTATATAAGCCCGCCGTGCATTTTATTTATTTATTTATTTAATTGCTGTCTAGTCAGTTATAATCTGTCAATTTCTGGTGTATGGCATAATGTCCCAGTCATGTGTATATATACATATATTCATTTTCATATTCTTTTTTATTAAAAGTTATGACAAGATATTGAATATAGTTCCCTGTGCTATACAGAAGAAATTTATTTTTTACCTATTTTTATATACAGTGATTATCATTTATAAATCTCAAACTCCCAAATTTATCCCTTCCCAACCCCTTTCCCCAGTGACCATAAATTGTTTACTATGTCTGAGAGTCTATTTCTGTTTTGTAGATCACTTCACTAGTGTCCTTCCCCATGCATTTTAAAACACAAGCCTTTGTAACATTACAAAATGACAGTGACCAACAGGGATACATACAGTTAGAGTTAAACAGCACCTTCCATACTGAAGATTAAAATCACTCATTTCTCTTTAAAAGTTTTTGAAACTGCTGGGAGAAGCAGAGCAGATCCAAGATTTTATGTGTTGTGTAGAGTTTCACAGAAGGCCATGGGTAAGCTGCAGCAATAATTACGGGGTAGGAGTGTAGATTCCTCGTTCGTGGCCTTCATATAATAAGCTTATTATAGAAAAGCATTAAAAGGTATCCAATTTCACAGCAGCTGGACAGTGCTAAGTGCTCACTGGCAGAAGATCAGGCATTGTGCTTTCTTTGTTACATTGATTTGAATTGGAGAACTGCAACATTACATCTAAAGGAATAAATTGGGAATTCAAAATTTGTACCTCTTGGGGAATGATGGAAATGTTAACTATCTTGATTGTGCTGTGGCTTCCCTGGTATATACATCTATCAAAATTCATCAAATTGTATATCTGAAAAATGTATAGTTTAACTGTACAGGAATCATACCACAATAAAGGTGTTAAAATATATTAATTAATTTAAGTATTTTTATGTGTCAGATGGACCAGGGTATCCGAGGTTTCCAACCTAACGTAGGCATATAGTGTGCACATTAATTTTGGTGTACTCATAGCAGGGATTAATTATGGGTGCTGAAAGGTAACACATGGAATGGGTCAGGGTTTCCAGTAATCCTAGAATTGAAAAAAAAAATGGTAATACAGTTAATCACGGACTGCCTTTCGAAAAACTCTGGCTATTTGTGATAATGATGAAACTGATGGTGGCATGAGGAAACGAACATGTTGAATAGCATGATTCCTTTAGCTCTTTTGACATGTAGTAAAAGGAAGTAAATGCCCTCTCATCTGTCTGTCTAGTCTTTCATTATATCGAACCAACTAACTCTCGCCAGGCCTAAGTGGGAGACAGGTTTTCACTGTATTCGTTAAGAGGTTGGCACCAAATTGCTTCTGCCACGGAATCCTCTAGGATTTAACGTCAAGGCCGTCAAGGGAAGTGCTGCTCCCAGGTGGACCGTTGTGCCTCATGGCACCTGGCAAACTGGATTACAGACAATGCTGTTCAGGGGCGTTCGTTACTCCCCGCCTCATGCAGAGAGCTCTAATGGGAAACCGAAAATTCTAGAAATACGTTCCAAGGCCTCGAGGAACATAAATCTGGTTGAGAAAATAGGTCTTTTGGCGAAACCCACTGAATCTAACATCCTGGAATAAAATAAAGTCCTAAAATATTGAATATGTAAATGGTTGGCTGTATGAGATGGAAACAGCACAGAGCATGATGAGTAGGCTCAGGGACTTCGTATCTAGCGGCTCGAATATTGGTTTTGCCCCCGATTGGGTATGAGGTTTCAATTTTCTTGTCTGAAAAATAGAGCGAATAATAGTGTTTAGACTCTGAGGGGTGCTGTGAGGAGGAACGCGATAAACCACGTGACTGCCTGGCATGCGGCCTCCCGTGTGCTGAGTGCTCAGTGTGCGTTTCCTGCTATTGCTGAAGAGCCTTCTTCTGAACTGAGTTTAGCTCTCAAGGCTTCATTTTCACTTGTCAGTTTAAGGCTATTCAGTCACTTCTGGTTTAAAAGTTAAGTCCCGTTTGGGAATATTCAGACTTAAGGTTCTGTCCCTTTCTCTCCCTGCTTTTCCCAAGTCTGATCCGAAGAGGCTTTGGGGTTGTTTTGGCATCAGGCAAGTATCACGTGGTCTGTATTGCGTTTCACTTGCCATTTGCTGCTGCTGTGTTGCTATATTGTCTGTTCTCTCCATGTGGAAGTTGTTTGGTGATTGGTCCAGGGAGATTGGTGGGCTTCCTCTGATGGCTTGGCCCCATCTGGGCTCTTGATACTGAATCGCCCATCCAGTTCTATTGGCCTGTTGACTCCACAGCCCTTGCAAACTGTGCTTGATTAGATTATGTTTATTATTACGATTACGAGTGTTTCTACATCTTCCTGAAGAGTAGCTAGAGGTTAGGCTAACACAAACCCAGTAAGGGTGCTAAGGGGCAGTCTGTGTGACTCTTTATCTCTTCAGGGCCGTGATGGCCAGTGGGCAGCTGGTGATATATCTGTAAAAAAACAAAAAACAGAAAACAAAAAAAAACTTACAGTTGACCTTTGAACAACAGGGGTTTGAACTATGCGGGTCCATGTATACGTGGATTTTTTCAGTGGTAAATACTGTAGTACTACACGATCTGATCTGCAGTTGGTGGAATTTGTGAATGCGGAATCACAGACCTGGAGGGCTGACCAGGTTCTACCTGGATTTTTGACTGCGTGGAGGATTGGTGCCCCTAATCCCCACGTTGTTCAAGGGTCAGCTTGATTACCAATTGCTGTAGGCACCTCAAGTGCCCTGTTTCCAAATTCCATGTTCTTTTTGCTGCTTCCATTACCACCTCAATTTTTAAAGAAGATATAATTTTCCTACTACATTTTACTTTATGTTTTAAAGGGAGAGCTCACATTCCACCAACAGGAGGGCTAAGAGCACTCCATTGCTCTGGACCTCCTTGGCTCCATCCAAAAGGTCAAAAGAGCACCTTTGATTCTTTTTCCATTTTTCCCAAGCATTCTCAGCCTCACTATTACATTTTGCCCTGAGCCCATTAGGACTAGCTTCATTTGCCCTTTATTCCTTTAAAGTTATTCTCCACAAAAAACTCCAACCTTCTCCCAGTGCTGATTCCCACTAGGGTTGCCTGTCTCCTGTCCTGTCTCCTCTCACCCTTCCCATCTCCCAGTACTTTTCCACAGGGTCCTCCAAGGGCCATCGTAGACAAAACCTCCATATTCTCAACTTTCTCTGAACAGTCCCTTCACCTTCCTGTACTGATAACAGGCTCTTCAGAGCCTCTTGCTTCCCCCGAAGATATCTCAGTGGTTGCTTTTTCCCTCCAATAGCCCTCCTACTATTAAGGCCGGAAGTGGACAGGGTTTCCTAGTTACTCATGGCCAGTTTGAGATTGCTCCCCCTTGTCCTCCCCCAAACTCCCCGGTGGTGAATCTCATGTCAGTAGGCTGTGATCCTCTACCTCTCAGTGTTCTTATCAACTGATTTTTGAATTGTTCTTCCACATTTCTTGATGACTTTACCTTCTGCCACTGTTAATTCATGGCAGTTTTAATATATACGTACATAATCCTTCCAACACCTTGGCAGCTCAATTTCTTGAACTTCCTTTCTCTGATGGTCCTTTCTTGCTTCCTGCTTCGGCTGTTTAATCTTTGGTCATTCTCTGGCCTTGACAATAGCAATAACTATATCCCCCCCCATAATTCCAGTTTCACCTGTGCTGCTCTCTGACTACCATCTCTGATCTTTTAATTTAGTTTCCTTTTACTATCCTGAAATCATTCTAATATCCTTCATGAATCCTTCAACTCCTCCAGGATCTTCAGTCCATTAATCCTACCATCTTTTTACTATCCTTCAGCTTCCTTGCTCTCTCAACCCTCTTGACCATGGGATTAAAATCAGGTAAATCCTTATGCTCACTGCCTTGCAGATACTCTTGACTCACTTGCCCTTCTTTTGCTTCTTTATACTTGTTTGGAGAAGCACAACTATCTTCAAATCTTACTCCTCTGTTCCTGAGCTTGTGCAGCTGATTGAGGCAAGAATAAAGCAGGTTGGCTGGTATCACTTTAAATCCGTAGCCGTATACATCAGATGGGTCTTGAATGCTTCTTGGCAATCATGCTGTCCTTCACTCGTCTGCTGACTCTTCCACTCTCTGCATGCCTGTTTCACCGTTTCTCCTCTCTCCTCAAAGCCCAGTGCCTCTTCCTCATCCTCACTCTTCCCTCATGACCCTGCTTCCTGATTTATTGAGAAAACTGAAGGATCAGCAGAGCATTGCCATAGAAGAAGTTTTCCTGTTCTATCTAAAGCTAATCTCTCCACTTGTTCATTGGAGCAATGAACCCCACACCTACCTCCCAAGGGCATAACTAGTGATTCTCCCCTCTCTTTCCGTCATCAGTTACTCACAAGAGGATCATTTTCACCAACATATAAACATTCTGTTATTTCCCCAGCATTTGAAAACATGTTTTTTCCACCACACTTCCCCACCAGTTCCATTATTTCGCAACTCTTTGCAGAAATCTTGCTCTTCTTCCATTCTCTCTTCTAACAAATCTAATCTGGTCTTGGTGTCATCATTCTTCTAAGCCTGCTCTGGTTAAGATAATCACAGACTCCCACATGGCTAAAGCCAGTGTTCAGTTCTCAGTCCTCATCTTCCTTGATCTAGCTGGCACAGTTGATCATACACTTCTCCCTGCTAAACCTGTTTTATTTGGCTTACAGGTATCATACTCTTGATTTCTCTATCTCCTTTTCTCTGTCTCCTTTACAGGTTGCTTCTCTTTTCCCTGACTTCTCAGTGTTTGTGAGTCCTTGGGCCCAATCTTTAATCCTCTTTGCTCGTTTGTATGCACTCACCCGGAGTCCTACCACTGAATTCTGTCTTCCAGTAACATCATTATGCTAATGGCTCCCAAACTCGTATTTGTATAGGGATCTTTATGCTTACTTCTTCACTTGTATATCAGATTGCCTGACTCAGCAGTTCCACTTGGAGAGCCGGTAGACAGCTGAGAACCTTCTCCAGCTGAGAGAGTGGCGATTCTATTCTTCCATTGCAGGGCTCCAGAACCTTGGAGTCAGCCTTGAATCCTCTTCTAAGACTCACATTCAATTCATCAGTAAGATTTCTTACTCTGCCTTCCAAGTATATCCAGTGTTTGCCCACTTCGCACCACCTGCACTGCTATCACTCTGGCCTTGGTCACCATCGTTCTGACCTGGATTAGTACGTAATCTAGCTGGCTCTCCTGCTCTCCTGCTCTCTCCCCTACTCCACAGTGTATCTCAAGCGAGCAGCCAAGTCAGGTTTTGGCATTCCTCTGCTCACACGTGCCTGTAGCTCTCTTTGCCACTCAGAGTAAAAGCCAATTCCTCATTATGGCCTGCAAGTCCCATTATGGCACGGTCCACCCTTTTCTTTCGAATGTTGGCTCCTACTGCTTTCTCTTCTTCCTGTTCTGCTCCAGCCACGTTGGCCTCAACCCAACAGCCACACCTCTGCCTCTGGGCCTTTGCACTGGCGTTTCCAGAGGGAACTTTTCCCCAAATAATTCACTTGGCATATCCTTCATCTTCTTTCAGTCTGCATCTTCTCAGTGAGGGCTTCTCTGGCAACTTTCCACTTGCCCATTTTTTTTTCATGGCATCTTACCATTACTGTCTATTGAGCTATATAACTTATTTAATATTATAGTCTTAGACAATTATACTATTCTATATAGTATACCTAATGAGTTATTTGGTTGTCAGTACCAAGAATGATTATTTCACAATTCAGTGTCTAAATTAGTGCTGATTTGTTGTGCAGTTATATACTATACTGACACTGTGGATATTTTAATTTCGGTGCTTGATGATGCTTTAAGCACTTCAAAAACTGCCTTTGTGATTATTATTTTTAAATTTTGCATATAATAATTTCACATTGGTAATAAACTAATGAGACTGAGAAATTTTAGCACGAGTCAACATCAAGAAAAGTGAAGTGGAAAACTGAGGATATAATACTAACAAACTAGGCCAAAAATGTATTTGTCTGAATTAAGCCATTGAGACAGACTTTACTATTTTGGGTTAAAAAATTAACTACCATCCATCGTGCCATTTCCCAATTTCCTACTCTTACTGCAGCTTTAGACTCAGTTGTCACAGGAGAGAAATGAAGAAATCAACCATTATGCAATTACAGTTAGAAAACGAAAAACAATGATCAGAAGGATTGCATTGGCGTGGTGATGGCTGATCTGAGTGTTTCGCAGATGAGCAATATTTAACTATTCAGAAAGGCAGTTAGAAGAGCTTTCTAGGCAAAAACTGCAACATGCCAGAGGGCTTGCATGAGAGAAGTGGCAGTAGAAATCAAAGGGTAGTGTCTGGGAGACAGGAAGCTGACAGGGGGATGGGCTGACTATGAAAGATAGAGTGAATATCAAAATAACAGGTGTTCTGGGTGATTCCTCTATGCCCTGTTTCCAAAGATAGCTTCTGAATTTCAAACAGAGCATCAGAAAAAGGAAGCCAAGAGGGAAAGTGATCTTGAGAGTTTAAGTAATGCCTTGAGGGGAAATTGAAATCAATACATTGTGATAATGAAAAAATAAAAATAATACTTGCTACATACAGATTGTTTAATGGGCCACTACTATAGGCTGTCTGTAACAAGCTTCACACACATTTTCTTATTTAATGCTGGTAACACCTGGAAGAGATTAGAAGAACTATGATTGTCATCTCCATTTTACTAAAGAAGAAACATAGTTGGTGCTGCAGGTATAACTCACATCTCTCTGGCTCCAGAGCTCTTGCCCATGGCACCAGTGTTTCCCAGAGAGCCTGCCTTTGCTAAACATGAAGCCCCCCTGGCCCCACCCTCGAGGTCCTGAATTACAATCTCTAAGGATGGAATTCAGTAGTCTGCATTTTTGAACAAGCATGTTTCTCATACCCAATACAATTGAGAAACCCTGAAGCACCCAGCACTGCCTGTCTAGAACTGCATATGGTCATAAGATGCAGGAACCTTCTGCACAAAGCGTTGTCCTTTGTTTCCAAAACTTAGTTATTGATTCTCTTCCATGGGGCTAGGCTCTGCTTGCTGTTGGCCAAGGGGTGTGTGTGTGTGTGTGTGTGTGTGTGTGTGTTTAAACTGCATACTTCCTGGGCCTTTAGATCCATGCCTATTGTAGGAATTGTGTGACTTTGATAGATCCATGCCCAGTAACAGATTAACATTCTTACCCAGTTTTTTTTCAGAGCTCTAACAGGGCTTGTCCCTCAGGAGAAATAAGCCTGCTTTAACAGGCAACAGGAAAAATGCTCTGTGTCCAAATACCTACCAGCTCCTTACCCTCAGTTTCTCACCTTCTGAGCTTCCTGATAGGCCGGCCTACAGAGCACAGGTCAGTTTTAAGGGGGAGTTAAAGAGGGTACAGAGTTGAATAGAATAAAAGGAAGAAATATCTAACCAAAAGAGAGTTCGTTAGTGGAATGCTGTACCTTATCGGATAGTGAGCCTCCCACCAGCGGGCATAATCAAGTAGAGCCTTATTGTCAGGGACACTACAGAAAGAACTGGATATAACTCTGACCTTATTATTAAAGAAAACTTAATGTTTAATTTCTGACAGTTGAAAATTACCAAAAAAATTGTGCATTTCTTCCCAAATGCTGTCTGGACTTGGATACCTAGGAGCAATTTTGTGCTCTTCTTAACTATTTTGTTTGCTCATGAAATAATTTCCTTGTTGAGAGAAAGGTTTCTTGTCCAACAATTTCTGGTCTATGCGATTACTGCAGTCATGCCAGATTCTCCAAACAGGTACCCCTGTTGATCTTGAACACTCATCTTCCCTTCCCTCTCCTGTCCTTGTGTATTCAGACAGCGGGACTGGGGGCTGGGAGAGCTACCGGACTCACTCTCCTGGCCTTGCGCAAGTTTTTCTACTCCCAGTAGGGCATTTAGGTTAATTAGACATGAATGACAATGATGTGAGTGAACTTATCACAGTTAATGTAGCTATTAAGAACATATTTCCCAGCAACATCGGTACATAATTTGGATAAGGAAGCATAAAACCCGAAGTATAGCCTTCCTTGATTATTTTTCAAGCAAAAAGGGAGAGCATCTTAGATTAATTTGGAAGTTTCATCGTGATTCTATTAATTGGGAGTAAGAGATTTATCTTGAAATCATAGTACAGATGCTGATGCGTGGTTCAGATGTCCCTATTCAGAAGTTGTTTCTAAATAAAAGTGGGATGAAAGCAAAAACCAGAGGTAGGTGAGTTACCAAGCCAAGAAATCAGAGAATGAAAAAGCAAAAGCATAGAATTGCAACTAAAAGGTGAAAAATGGAAAGAGGGAACAGAGAATCTTTAAGTAAATTTTAACAATTTCAAAGATGACTGAACAGTCATACTTTATGCTGGGCTACTCAGAGTATAGCTGGGTAGTAAAAATAATAATAAAAACAACTACCATTTATTAAACCTTTGCTAGTTGTCAGATGCCAGGCTAAGTGTTACACATACTACATCACATTTAATCCTTGCAATCAACCTTTGAGGAATATAATGAAACATTCTGATTCCTACTACATAGAAGTCTAGAAATAGACTCAGAGAGGTTAGTTAACTTGCTGAAGGTCAAACAGTCAGCAGTTTTCGAGCTGAGGTTCTAACACAGATCTATCAGACTCCAAAGTCTATTTTTAAAAATTATTGGGATATAAATTCTCCCTTCATTATGTTTACTTCTGGATCTCATCTTTCAGTAGGGACACAGAAGAACTGGAACCTGTTCAGAAGAGGGTAACCTCAGTGATGAAGGGTTCCATGTGAAGAAGGACTGAAGACCCTGGGGGTGACTTAGATCTGTCAGGGAAAAAGGTCAGAGCTGTCCTAGGATTTACAAGTATCTGTATGGATGGGAACTCTGACTTGGTTCACGTGGCTGAGGAGCAGGCTTTACTGGGAAGATGCATTTGTCCTAACTGGTGAGAGTGGGTTCTTTTCCATGGCGTGACTTCTAGGATGTGTGGGACAGTCCTTTGGTGGGGATCTTACAGAGAGGGCTGGTTGGATGTTTGGACTATATACATTTGTGGTCCCTTCCAAACCTTTAACCATATTAACCTGGGAAACTGAGTTGTAGAGCGAGTTGCAAATCGTGTCCAGCCTAGGATGCATCATTTTCTTTTTCTGTGTATATAAAGTAACTTTTTTATAGCCTGTCTTTCCAACTAGAAAACAGCTATTAGAGACTAAAATCCCTTTCTGTCTATTTCTTTGTCAACTCCGGATTGTCTGGCACACAGCACACACTGAAATGCATGTTGAATCAGTCAGGGAATGGTACATGAGAATTTCAGAGTGAAATCTTGAGAGCATATCGGTAAGTTCTGCAGTCTAGCAATGGTAATATTTTTTAGTAATCTCTTTTGAAGAAAAGAGGAAAGATATTTTCTTTTAGTTAGTCTTTACCTATTGATGGACCAAGAGAGCCTTTAACAGGAATAGCACTAATCATTTTCATGGGGCTTAGAGTGACTCCTAGTTTCAAATAGCTAGGTTTTCTGGATAATGGATTCCAACCTTAAGGACACCCGATTGCCCAAACTCCCACACTTTTGGACCTCTGAGCAAACTTAGGGGAGCGGTTTGATGAATGTGATCATCACATTTTGGGTCTCCCCCTTCTCACGTGAGGCAAACTTCAGGCCTTTTAGAGAAATTTAGTATTAGATCCTAAGACATGTCATGTCCCATGGCAGAATTATGAAGTAAATAAATTTGATTTTTAATGCCTTCCAGCTGAACATTTAACACTGTTCTCTGCTTGAAATTCTACCCACAAGTCTTCATCCTTAATGTTAATGCAGGGACAGGTGTGGGGAGAGAGTGGTGATTAGGGTGGACTTCCTGGTGTCCTCAAATCTTACCACTCTTTTCAGCTATAGTAAACACTGGTCTTGTTTTTACATAGCGTTATTATAACTGTTTTGAATAGATGCAGGGAACACATTCTCCATCACAGAATCCTAGACTGTTAAGAGGTATTAAGAGATGGAGTGATTACCTAGTCTGCCTCCAGCAAGGTCGAGCATCCTGCCTCAGGGCAGCTGGGGTGGTGCTGTAGCTGGGTCTTTCTCTTCCAGTCCGCTGCTTGTAGTTCTTCTACCACACAGCCACTTCCCAAGCTTCTTATTTAAATATATTCCTTTCTTTGTTGCCTTTATTCTACATACAAAGAAGGTATAGCCCTCAGGACTCAGATGTTGGGCCCTGTTGAATGGTTGGGAGGAAACTGCATCTAGCTCCGCCTGTCGTCTGACTGTCCTGAAGTCTTCCTTCAGGCTGGGCATAGCTAACTTAGAGGCATATGTTTTCTGACCAGATTGTGGCTTTCTTGCACGAAGGACTTTAGCTCCTATGATTGTTGACCCCATTCATTTGCTTAAGAATTAAATTGCTAAGAAAGCAAATATGCACAACAAATTTTAATAAGAAATATTCCAGCTACTGGAATCATGGATCATGATCCCACTTGCTCACTATGATTCACATCCTCCTATAAATTGTATCCTATATCCTGTTCTATCCTATAAAACAGAGGGGCTTGTGACCCATAGACTGCGGCCAGAAGAGCGGTCAGTCTTTCAAAGTGCCATCTTAAATAATGCAACTTTGAGTAAATTTCTTCCCCAGTATCGCCCAGGTTTTTTTTTTTTGTGTGTGTGTGTGTTAACAAAAGCTGTTGAATTTGAGTTATCTCTGGGAATTAATGTATATAATACTCAACACATATCCATACAACCTTTTGAGAAGTGTTAGAGGTTTTATATTACAAATGTCAATTGATGATGCTGACTTCTTGGGTCCCATAAGGATGGGTACTTGGTCCAGTAGTCAGAACTAGAACCATTTTAAGCTCAATTTCCTTTTTTTTTTTTTTTTTTTAGCACTTCCTTTGCCCACCTATTTTCTTTCGTGTTTGTTTGTTTCTTTCTTAACTTGGTTTTCATCCTAGTGTATTAAAGCCTACAGCCCAAACCTGGGAGAGAAGATTGTTCATGGTTACCTCCTTAGCAATTATTGTGGAATGTTTTTTTAAAATTTCAAATTTGATGCCTTAAAGACAGACATACATTGCCTGTTTATCAAAAACACCACCACTCCTTCTACCACACCTCTTATAGGACCCCTCTCATGTATATGACCAGTGTAGGCTTCTGTAAGTTTGTATGTTTTACAAGCTCTTATGCAAGTTAACTAAGGTCAGAAACTAAGAAACCTCTGATTTGTTACCGGGGTGGTTTTACTGTTCCTTGAATTTTCTGTGACTCACTTCTGTTTTATCATGGTCATTTAAAATGTCTTTGTGAAGAGGCAGAAATTTCTCAGCTGGACTAAGAGGACGGAAAAGAAGAGTTGATTCCGCACTTGGATACCGGGCTGGTGGTGGCAGCAGTAAACTGAGTGATTCCAGCGTGAGAGGTAAAATCAGGAGCAGAGCGAGGGCATTTTCTTGGCTTTTTACTCCTAGATATTGTTTGCTGCAGCTGAAACTTCAGAGAGTCTATGTGTTGTTTTAAAGAGGACTTGGGAAAGACTGAATTTATACTGTAGGACAGTGCTGATCAATAGAAACAGGAGACAGATTAAGTATTACATAGTAAATACTAAATATATACATATTTAAATTTTCTAGCAGCCACATTAAAAAAGAGGTACAGTTAATTTTTCACAGTGTATTTTATTTGTATCAGTATATCCAAAATGCCATGATTTCAGTAGGTGACAGTAGGCACAATCCAGGTGCTCAGCAGCCACATGAGGCTCGTGGTGACCATACTGGACAGCACGTTCTAGCTGCTAAGCATACACTTCGGCATAAATAGCGTGTTTTAGAGAAATGAGCGCTTTGACCTCAGCTCTGGCTCTTACTATTTTGAGTGACCTTAAGAAACTACTTAACCTCCGTGAGCCTTAGATCTCTTGTGTGTGAAATAGAGAAATAACAAACGCCTAGGGAGTTGTTCGGGGGTGAAAACGAGATCGTGTGCGTAAAGTGCTGAGCACGTGGGCACTGGGTAAACCAGTGACTGTCAGCATCACGACGTTCTGCTGGGAGTTTGGATAAACTTTTCAAGTTCTTCCTCAGTAAGGACTGGGTGAGAACTCCTAGCGTGTGGGGACGAGGCATGAACGTTCTGTTTGATTCTTCTTCTTTGAGGTTCTCTGCATCCTCTCTGGTGTCCCGTGTTGTTTGCATTTTGATTGCTCACTTTCCTCACCGGAGCCTTGCTGGCTGTTGCCTGGGTGCTGTTCTGATGTTTCACCTTCTCAAGTCCTTGACGTCTCTCATTCAGCATCCCTGTAATCAATCCTGGTTTTACGCCCAGATCTGTTTGTGACTCACTGTCAAGGCTTGGTGCTTGCTTTCCGCTTCCCTGGCACCAGCCCTGCTTTTGCTCTTGTTCTGCCCCAGAAACTAAAGTAGGACAGATAACCCCGCTCACTGAATGCGTGACAAGCGTGGGTTTTCTAAGGATATGGTGTGTCTAAGCCTGGCAGTGAATTCCTTGTGGGATTTAATTTGGTAGCCCAGGCAAATTAATTTAAAGTACTGTGTGATTGGAAAATCCAATGATAATAACTCAGACATGCAAAGAGTTAAACACAACTTAGCTACACTTGGGAAGCATGAGTGTGAAAGAAACAATAGGGTTGTTGATGGTTTAAGAGTTTTTGAAGGATTGGGCCAATCCCAATGCCTCTTTGCTTGAAATGTTGCCCAGAGTCTGGGTGAAGGTGGGAGTACAGAGAATTGGAGGAAGGAACTTCCAGCTGCCCAGTGATTTTATAAGAGTGGTAATTATGGTAAACTGCCATTTTTTGTTTGTTTGGTGTTTGTTCTTAAATGCAGAAATCTAAACTCACAAAGAAACTTTCCAATTCAGTCTTAAATGAATGGCCCTGGAGTTAACAGGTAAACCTGGCTATTTTCTTCTGAAAATTGAGAGGACAAAATATGAGTAAATTCAACCTTTGTGAACATCTGTACGTGATGTAATGCCTCAGCCATGCGGGAAACTTGTGGGCAAATTACTGGTCTTATTTTTGCAAGTCCCGAAGACAAAGCAACAGTCAAGTATCTGATCTTTGCAACAAATGCCTCCTAAAATAGAGTTGTGCAGATCACTGGCAGTGTTAGGGCTGCCGGTTACCGATTTGAAGAAACACAGATGGTTCAGAGATGCACGGGGTGAGTCTGTCAGCAGCGATGGCAAACAGGGTACTAATTACGATGGGACTGGCTGTTTTTTGCTGAGCCTCGTGAGGTCTCGACCTTTAACTAGTTTTGAGACCCCTCAGTATCCCTCCCTCTTTCGCAGCTTTCGTTCCATGTGTCCTTCCTTCTTAGAATACATTTCAGTCTGCAGCACAAATCTGGTAAGGACAATGCACACCCCTGGCTGGCTGCTCTCAAGTTGTCCTGACCAGCCTACAAAATCTTACTGTTACGTAAGGTTTCTCATGGGTATGTTTTATTTTCCAACTAGACTGGGAGCTCCTTGAGGACAGGGGCTATTGTGTTTACCACTTTAGCCCCTAGGCCACCCAGTGGGTGTTTGTTAATTATGCTTATCACAGAGTCAGCCTCTGGGGAGAATGTTGCACACTGAGTTGAGTGATACATAGACCCTCACGGCCTTTCAGCACCCCACCCCCTGCCAGCTTGTCCATTTGTCTGTTGTCCTCAGCTAACTGTACTTGGTGCAAGTCAGGAGGGAGTGACCCTTTCCAGCATTCTCTGGTTAGTCATGCGAGTTACGTTCCTAACACTCAAATTGTAATATCAATAAATAAAAATGGGAGAACGTTTTGTCCCATGCTGTGGGTTGTACCCCTGACGTCCATGAATCATCTAATTAGTGCGTGCTTTGTGTCCCAAGAGACTGAACGAGAAAAGAGTGTGGATGGATCAGCTTAACCATCAGCTCCAAAGTGCTCGCACACACCACACACACACACACCACACACACACAAACACACACACACACACACAAGATGCTCATAATTCTTTTGAGGACTTGTTTTTGCCTTATATTGGAAATGATTTGCACACTTGAATTTTTGACGCCTGAGGTTTGCCCTATGTATCCTTGTCTTTTCCCACGACCTCCTTTAATAATTATTTGTTGAATAAATGCACTATCCTTACACATGTAAAGGCAGTAAGCATATCATTTGCTCCTTTCAGTAGCACCTAGAAATTTTTTCCTTAAGTAGGTTGCTCTCGGTGAATATTCCAAACTTTCACCACTTTCTTCAAGACCTTACTGAAATTTTCCACTTTGCTTTTCCAGTTTATTGTGCCTTTTGATTTATGGAAAACTAGAAGCCTTCAGAGGAGACCACTCTCAGTTCCTCCCTTCCTCCCTTCTGTAAACATTTAGTGAGTGGTTTCCAACCTCTTTGTTACTCTTGGCTGCATTTGCTGTTGCTGTTTAGTTCCTTCCCACATGACTCTCTGTCCTCTACTGGCTGCCTAACCACTGTACCCTCTTCTTCCACAGCTCTGATAATGCCAGATTCTTCCCTGGTTGATCACATCCTGCCCCCAGTCCGCCTAGCTACAGTCCGCCTCCCCCCACACACCCACATGTTGTGACTCCTCAGCGTGTGTTTCTAATTTAGACGTCTCCCCTCGAGGCTCAGAATCTCACATAAAAACGTCCTGCTGGTCAGCTTTGCCTGTAAGGGGGGTGTGTGCCTTACCTATCCTTGCATCCTCAGGCACTATTAGGATGCTCTAAAATTGCATGTTTTTTTTTTTATACTTTGGTAACTCACCTTCATTTTTAGAAACAAGTAAATGGAACCTTGCAAATGTTGTGACTTCAAGGTCAAAATGCTCAGTTCAGTTTACAGATTTGTGACTGACGACTTATCCTGTGTGAGGCCTTGGATGCCTTCTCTCCAGATTTCCTGATATGAGAGCATCCTTCATTGTGTCCACGGGATTACAAGCTGTCATCCCTGGTAGCTCTCTGACAGTGAAATGCAGGCTCCTTCACGCTTCCTGGAATTGCACTGTTGGATCACTCTAGGATTAAAAATTACACTGCAGGCAGGGAATGGACTGACTTTGGGGAAAAGTTAGTGTCAGTTTGGCTTACATTTGCAGAGAAAGCAACATTCTGATCATACAGTGAAATATGGGGTTGGAAAAGACCATGAGATACTACTTGGTTCATTACTTCATTCTCAGATACAGGCAAACCCATGTCTTGTTGCTCCGTAAAGAGACTCCCCCAAATCTGCATAGAATAAGTTCATGGTCTTTAATCGCATTCTATTCAGTGGATCATCTTTCGGTGTTAGATTTTGGGTGTCTGGGCCAATGGTTCTTGACAGACTGAAAGTCCTGGGACACCCGATCACCACAAGTCACTGGGAGTGACACTTTCCAACTTGTACTCTTCGTATTTTCCAGAGCCTGCCTGGAATCCACGTCCTTGTGGGGTTTATGACATCCCTGTGACTTCAGACTCTGATACTGTGCAGTGTGGTGGAGCAGAGGTGGCTAGTCCATGTTTCTGAGTTGGCATTCAGTGTCTAGAATAGTTATGCTTTCTCCTGACAACCGGTCAAAGACCAATTTCATGGCTCCGCAGTTACTCCGAATCGGGCAGTGTACTCTCATTGTTAAAAGGGAGACTAAAAGTAGTAAAGATGTATGTGAACAACATGATTACTGAACTCAGGGTTTTTCTGTGTATACTCAGATGAACTGATAAAGCACCGAGAAAGACAGACAGAGCTTTGAGGCCTCTGTGTGAGGAAGTGTGTCTGCGTGCCTGGTAGCAATAGATAGATGCCAAAGATGTTTTGTTCAGGGACTTAATGAGCATTTGCCTTTTGGTAATTTTCAAAAAGCTATTATCCCCTGTGTATGAGAAAGGAATTCTGCATTATGCTTTGTTTTTATAACTGAGGAGGACAAGAAACTTTCTTTCTAATTAAAATCTCATTTTATACTAATTTGATATGAGGAAATTTTTCCTGGAGACTTCCATAGTCTTTAATATACATAACAGTGATCTGTCTTCTGGTACTGAGACTCTCTGGTGGTGCTGATTCTGTGCAATTATTTAGCACTTTGCAGTTTACATATTCATTTATGTACAGGAGCAAACTTGATCCTCACCGTTAATGCAATAATAGCAAGACCGTCTTACCTTTTGAGAGGGTAAGCTAATGATTTTTCTTTCATTTGGATCATCATTATTATAGCTATTTATAACTCTCAAAATTAGTATCTTATGTTAAGTTAATAGTAATGCTGAGTTATTTGAACTATAGTTTCAAAAGAACTGACAATTTATTGCTCTTTCATTCATGGTACTTCTCATGTCATTTCAAGTAATTAGCACACTTGTTAAAAGGCCTGGTAATGGCTTAGGCTTTTGAACAATAATATAATCTCTTACTCTGTTAGAAGATAAGAGACTACCTTTTTAAGACAGTCATAAAATAGTTCTACTACACCGTAGGAATCTCATGTACTGCTGAATTAGGTACAGTAATTCTCTGTGAAACAGAATATAATACTTCTTGGCTATATTCCTAGATTTAACCAATTAATTGTTATGAAATGGAGAACCAGAAAAGGAAGAAACCTCTTAACTCTGATGAGTACTGAATATACACTTTCTTCTGACTTCTTTTTAGCATCTAGTTTTTAATGGCAACCTACTGAAGGTATTACATTGAAGACATACTGTGGTTGGTAAATAAAATCAACATGATGGATTTTTGTACTTTTTCATTGAATCAAAGAATTGAGGCCCATGAAACATGTGTTTAATAAACCCCTAGGCATACTGAAAATTTGTAATTAGAACCTTTTTTTTTTTTTGCCTCATTCATTTTAGGCTCAGCCCATAGTTACAGCGCGCTTCTTGCCACTGGAACTGAATGAGGCTAAATTTTCATTTCCGATGTATACTGTACATTGCTAGGAGGACTCGCATAGCCTGCAGTTAGTGTAGCCTGGTAGAAATTTATAAAAATAAGAATTTATCTATTGACGTGTTTTCTTTTGTGCTGTGTATGTTGCCCACTTCATCTTGGTTGACCATCAGTGGGGTTGATATTATTCCCATTTTATCCAGGTGAAAGCTAAGGCTCTGAACGAAGTCCCTAAACTGCTGCAAGGACCTGTTTTATGGCCCTGGAATCTAGGGCACCCCTAGGAGATAACGTTTGATGAAGGGAAGGCATGTAAAATGCTCAAGTACAAACTAGTAAGAGGTAGAGCCACATTTTGAACTTGTGTCTAGAATCTGTCTGTACAGTCTTCTACTCTGCCTCTTAAATACTGAAGTTTGGGGGTGGGGGGGTTATGCTATCTGGGAAAAAAAAAATAGCCTATCTTATTTTTCATCCAAATGTCCAGACTTTCACACTGAGAATTGTTTCCTTTCAACCTGGTGTGGTGACTGCAAAGCCCGGGGCTCTTTGTGTGTGCTGTCTTTAGAACACCAGCATTAATTGCCAGAGTGTATTAATGTGGATCCAATTTCTGTTGTTTTTATCTTATTAATAATGTAGTTGATAGAGAAGGATGCTTTGAGTTTTCCACTTCTAACTTCTATGATGTGTCAGGTTTTTTAGTGTCAAAAACATGGCTTTAAAGTTACAGAAATCTTTAGTAGTTTCTGAAGATGGAGCTTGAAAAGTTTAGCAGGACTTGCCAAGAGCCAGACACTTTTCTCAGATCACTCAGACTATTATTATTCTATTGTCTGAAAAGCAGGTGATTTAAGGAGGGTCAGTCTTTGCTTGTTTTAGTAGGGAAGCACTTTCGCTCTTGAACTTCCTCAGAAGTGAAAATAAAAGTGAAGTCTTCAATTTCATGTGTGCAGTCGCATTTCTGACTCACATGTGATAGTCGATGTACAGAGAATCCGTAGAGATTTAAAGTGATTGTTTCTTAAAATTGCAGAGAAATCAAGCAATTTCGCCAAAACTTTTCAATGTAACATGAAATTAAGAAGAATGGAGGGATTTTGGGTGGGGTTGGCTATTGGATATCAGGAGGAGGGGCTTTATAAAAATAATTTGCTTTAATAAATATTTATTGAGTATCTGTCATCAGCTAGCCACTCTTCTAGACCCACCAGCATGGAGCACAGTGGTGAATTGGGTGAAAAAGTTCTTCATGTGAAACTGAAATGCTAGTGGTAGGAATTAGAAAGTGTACAAACAAATGCACAAATACATCATTGACAGTGATGTTCCCTGGGTGGAAATCAACCAGGCTAAGCTGTACATGATAGTCAGGAAGGCCTGTCGGAGAAGATTAAATTTGAACAGAAATCTGAAGAATGAGGGGGACTTGCAGGCAGGGGAACGGGGCGGTGTAAAGGGCTCGAGGACCTGAGTCTGGCATTTTTACAGAGGAGGCCAGTGGGGGGAGAAGGACCAGTCGTCAGGGGGCAGAGGTGGAGTGGCCGGACCGCCAGTAGCCTCCTCGGTCGTGGTCTGGAGATGGGGTTTTATTCTGAGTAGTAACAGTACACTGGTAGTACAGTGGAAAGTTTTAAGTGGGGCAGTGGTATGATTTGCATATAAAAAAGAAAATGATGGCGCTGTATGTTACTAGGTGAAAAAATTCTGTGGTCAAAGAGTGGAAGCAGAGAGATCAGATAGGAGGCTGTTGTAGTAGTGAAGGCCAGACTTGGACAAGAACAGAGGTGGAAAAAAGTGGACGGATTTAATGTGTATCTAAGATGTTGAGCATAGGATGTGCTGAAAGGTTGGACAGGGGAGTGAAGGAAAGGGAGGAATCACAAGTGACTTGTGAAATTTTTGATTGACCAGATGGTGGTGCAGTGAAGAAGAGGAGGGAAAGACTGGGTCGGAGAGGAGGGTGCAAACGTGTAACTCCACTTTTTAAGTTTGAGATGTCTGTTAGCCATCTAATTGTAGGTGCTGAATTTCCAATTGAATTTGATTGTCTAGCCTAGGTTAAGATGTTGGAGTCAGATGAAAACTTTGTGAGTAAACAGTGAGGAGACCATGGTAAAGCCATGGGGCTGGATGACGCCATCTGGGGATGCACTGCACAAAGAGAGAGACTCGAACAGAGGCCTGAGGCACTGCCATCACCGCTCACAGGTCAGGCAGAAGAGCAAATACCAGCCCAGCACCTTGAGAATGAGAGGCCAGCGAGGTGGTAGGAGGCCACGAGTGCAAGGGTGTTCAATACCTCACTCCCACAGAGAGGCCGAGAAGAGGAGGGCAACGGAGTTCACTCTGGTCCAGGCGGTAGTTCATGTGCTATTTTTGAACTGAGCATTGCTTGTGTGCCATCTCCAGCTTTGAACCGCATGCGCATAAAGTAGTCATGGAATCTTGTTTGAAGGGTAGTGACACTTAGTCATTTGTTTAATGTAAAGCTGTTAACTGCGGTAATACATATATATTTCCCCAGTCCCCTATCGTTTGGCTAGAATTCTTAGATTGAATTATTTTGTAGGTAGCGTGGATTAAATAGGTCACCAAGAGGCTGGATTCCTATGGCACCACACCAGGAAAACAGAGGATCTTTAATGTTGATGCCCGTGGCTGACTCAGTAGTTGCAGTGAAAGCATTGAAGTGGCAGAGGTGCAGAGCTGGAAGCGCCATCCACAGTCACAGGTGCTGTAAGAGCCGTGCACCTGCAGTGGGTGCAGCCAGAACTGTAACTGGTGAAACTGCAATTGTACTGCTGTCTCAGTCATGCGCATTAAAGAAGTAAAATTTGATGCCTAGGTGTGAAAATATTCAAAGAAACAGAGCCCATTCTCAGAAGCAGGATCACGGCAGATCTGTGGGAGGATGTATAAGCTGTGTAATCATCGTCATCAACTGACATGGTTTAACAACCTAACGTTGTCTCCTGGAGCTGTGTGAGTCTACAGTGTTTAATTGGTGTGGTACCTTCAATTCAACTTTAAATCCCATTGTATTTCTTCTGATCTTATCTGAGAAAAATAATTTTTATAGGAGAAGTACAGCTATTTTCTTCAAATGATCTCTTGAGAAAATCAAGGTTTTTGCACCATAATTACATTATCTTTGTATCCTTTTCTACTGTTAAGAATACCGTGTATTTACTTTGCCACAGTTAGCAAGTAATAATCAAATTTAGAGAATGTTTTTCAACTACAAAAGTGGAAAATAGAATTTAAAGTTATTTTAACAATTGAAATTGAAGAGTTGAAACTTAGAAAACAAATCAAGTTTGGCATCATTAGAATAATTCTACTTAGAAAATAGACAAAATGCTCTTGGGAAAAATTTACCAGTTAAATAAACATATGCAGGTATATATTTTATAAAGATCATAAAAAAGTGACCAGCAGCTTCAAGAAAAACCCGACATGCTTCTTACAAAGTAAATCAGAAACTGATAATCACATCTGCAACTTAAAATTCAATGCTGGCTGGCCAATTTAATGAAAAAAACTTGATATGTTCTTTGTGCCTTGGTAATGGAAGCAAAGGAATAATACTGAATTCTTAATCAAAAATCCATCACTTGTTCAGGAATTAATGGATATCAATAAAAATCATAAACTTAAAAAAAATCATATAAATGTATCAGCTAATATAACATGTCAGTTATATCACAAAAAAATCTGTCTTCAGTAACAATCTGGGAAATGCAAATTAAGGCTAAAAATGGATACCATTTTATGCCCACTAGAATGCAAAAAATATAGACGCTTTTCTATATCAAATGTTGGCGAGTATGTGAAGTAATGGAAACTCAGAGTGCTGCGGATGGAGGGTGTAAATTAGGACAGCCACTTTGGAAAACAACTTAGTATCATTTTGTGAAGTTAAACACATGCCTTCCGTATGACCAACAATTCTGTTCTCATGTATAAATCCTAGAGAAACTCTTTAGCACATGTGAACCAGGAGACATGTTTATGGGTGTTTCTGGTTGTATTAATTACGATGGCAAACATACGAAAACCAAAAACTCCTAGGAACAACCTAAATGTCCACTGACAAGAAATGGACGAGTATATTTTGCTAAGATCACACCAGGGATTATGTAATTGTGAAAATGAAGGCGTTACAGCTGGAGGAAAACACAAACACATCTTTGAAACACGGTGTTGAGTGAAAAAAGCAAGTTTCAGGAGATTACACATAGTATAGTAACATATTTATAAAGCTCAAACCAAGCAAATTGAATTAATAAAGTGATTTTATACATATATATATATATCTGCTAAAATTATTTTTGAAAAAGTAATGTTAGTGATTACTTCTGAATGAGGAGAAAGAGGAGCAGAACTGGGATGGGGCACAAAACAGGTACCTTTCAGAGCGGTGGTAATGCTTCTATTCTTAAACTGGTGATGGGTTTAGTAGATGGTGGTTCACATTTATTTTTCTTCTTCCTAACTATACATACATTACCTGTTTTTCTATGTATCAAATAGTATAGAAAAGTAGTATCTTATGAAATCAGTTATTACTGGGATAATCTTGACTCGACAATAAGAGAGAAGGTCCTCCTAGGGTACCATCTCCTCAGATATCTCAGATGTAGATAACTCTACATCCTCCGTGTGCTGTTTGTATCACAGATAGCGCGATGCCAAGCAAAAGAAAGGAACACAGATAATACAGTTACATCTCGCCTTGAAAGCTTAGCTCGGGTCATGGGGTCTTTCCAAAATCAGAATACATATTTAGCATTTCAGTTGGCAATGAGACACGTTGTAACGCCTGCTGAGCCCTCTTTCTTCCTTCATTCAGTTTTCAAAGTGCTGGTAAGATAAGAATAAAGGAAATCAAATAAATCATCTGCCAAAATGCTCACCTATAAGGTACAGGCAAACAGCGTAGGGATACTGATTAAAACAAGCAGATTGCAACCCTGATAACCTAAACCTCCCTAAGCACAGAGACTGATAAGGGAAGAGCTTCCAGCATTTGAAGTGGCCCCATAGTGTCAGGAACAGTGATGTGAACGGGAATCCAAGTACTGGTCTTGTGGTGTGTATTTAACTGAAGAGATAATTGTATGCAAGTCTATGGAATCCCTGGGCAGATAAAAAAACATGGAGCTTGGTAGATTATTAAATATTTCATCATGTTTTTTTTACATTCATGAAAGTATAATATAATTAGATCTTGGCTTAGTTTGTGGTTTTGACTGCCATTGTTAATTTTTTTTTCATTCTAGAATATTATTAGCTCTCAACTCCAGAGTCATTACTTTCCTTGTGCATTTTATACTTAGCTTTGCTAAGTTTAACGCTTTAATTGCTATGGAAGGAAAGAAATGGAAAGTAAAAGAACTGGCTCCCTGTTGTCTCATCTATGAGCATAGATTTTTAGGTACCATCCTGATGCACCAACATGTGATAGTTGTATTCCTTCTTTTGCTAACCTCTGTATCCTTCCCTTCTTCTCTTTCTCTCTCACACTCTCCTCTAGCTTCCTTCTCTCCAGTTGCTGTTTGGATTTACAATCTTATGTCTTACGAAATCCTCATTCACAAGGCAGTACTTCTGGGTGAGGGCGTAACTCCTATATAAAGTCAAACACTTGAAGCATCTGCATAATCGGTTCTCTAATACCTTAGATTAGAACTTTAGATTACCAGGTTGCTTCTTAATGCCTTCATTCTTTCATTCACTAGTTTATCCGATAAACACATGTGTTGAGCACCTACTATGTGGCAGTGCTCTTGTGGACTTGTAGGATACAACTATGCAAATATCATAGCCCCAGTCCCTGAGAAGTTCCCTTTATGAAGGAATTGTCCCAATTTATGATTTGAGGTGTAATCTGTCATATATCTAAACTGTTGAGGTTATTGAAAATAAGCCTGGGTATTATTCTAGGGAACATTGGCCTTTGTGAATTCCTCAGTGACTCTCTACTTCATTGTATTTGTGTTGGCTTTGAAACCCTTCAGTAAATCCCATGCACCAGGTCTTAAATTTATTGCAGCATTATTTATAATGGCCAAGACATGGAAACAACCTCAGTGTCATCAGTGAATGAACGGATAAAGAAAATGTGGTGTATACATATTGTGGAATATTATTCAGCCATAAAAGAAGGAAATCCTGCTATTTGTGACAACATGGATGAATCTTGATGGTATTATGTTAAATGAAATGTCAGACAGAGAAAAAACACAATATGATTTCCCTTACATATAGAATCCAAAGAAGCTAACTTAACATAAATTGAGTAGATTGGTAGCTGTTAGGAGGTAGGGAGTGTGGGAAGTGAGGAGACATTGGTCAAACGATACAAACTTCCGTTGATATGATGAATAAGTTCTGAGGATCCAGTGTATAGCATGGTGACCATAGTTAACAATATTCTATATTTGAAAGTTGCTGAGAGAGTACATCTTAAATATTCTCATCACACACAGAAAATCCTGGTAATCATATGAGGGGATGGAGGTGTTAACTAACCTTATTGTGGTTAATTATTTTTCAATATTTATGTATATCAAATTATCACATTGTACACCTTGAACTTATACAATGTTACATATCAATTACATCTCAGTAAAGCTGGGGAAACTCTAGCCATGAGAGCCTGAAGTGTCATTGAGTTAATTTTTGAGATCTGTTTTCCTTTCAGAGTGTATGAATAGGTAGATTGGGGGAGAGTGAGTGTATTCTTTGTGGAGGGTAAAAAGATGTAGAAGGACTGGATTTTTTAAATGGGATCAAAATATTTGTCATTAACCTCTGGCTTTAGGGATGGTGGCAAGTTGTTGAGAATCTTTAATATGCCTTATTTTTATGACCTGCCAAGGAAGTATAGTTATTTATTATTGAAATATAGTTGATTTACAACATTGTTAGTTTCAAGTATATACTGAAGTGATTCCATTATATATATTTTTTCAGATTATTTTCCATTATAGGCTATTGAAATTAGTTCCCTGTGTTATACAATAAATCCTTGTTGCTTATCTATTTTATGTAAAGTAGTTTTTATGTGTTAATCCCATACTCCCACTTTATCCCTTCCCCCTTTGGTAACCGTAAGTGTGTTTTCTATGTCTGAGTCTGTTTCTGTTTTGTATATAGATTCATTTATATTAATTTTTAGATTACACATGTAAGTGATATCATATAATAATTGTCTTTCTCTGACTTACTTCATTTAGTATAATATTCTCCAGGTCCATTCATGCTGCTGCAGAAGGCAATGTTTCATTCTTTTTTATAGCTGAGTGATACTCCATGGTGTATATATGCCACATCTTAAGCCAGTCATCTGTTCATGGGCACTAGGGCTGGTTCCATGTCTTGGCTATTGTAAATAATGCTGCTATGAACATTGGAGTGCATATATATATTTTTAATATTTTTTATTGATTTATAATCATTTTACAATGTTGTGTCAAATTCCAGTGTAGAGCACAATTTTTCAGTCATACATGAACATATATATATTCATTGTCACATTTTTTTCTCTGTGAGCTACCATAAGATCTTGTCTATATTTCCCTGTGCTATACAGTATAATCTTGTTTATCTATTCTGCAATTTTGAAATCCTGTCAATCCCTTCCCACCCCGCCCCCTTGGCAACCACAAATTTGTATTCTATGTCTGTGAGTCTATTTCTCTTATGTATTTATGCTTTGTTTTGTTGTTTTTGTTTTTGTGTTTTTTTTTTTTTTTAGACTCCACATATGAGCAATCTCATATGGTATTTTTCTTCTTTCTCTTTCTGGCTTACTAGAGTGCATATATATATTTTTTGAATTCGAGTTCTCATCTTTTTTAGATACATAACCAGGGGTGAGATAGCTGGATCACTTGGTAAGTCTATTTTTACTTTTTTAAAGAACCTCCATACTGTCCTCTATAGTGGCTGCACCAATTTACATTCCCACCAAGAGTGTAGGAGAGTCCCCTTTTCTCCACACCCTCTCTAGCGTTTATTCTTTGTAGACTTTTTGATAATAGCCATTCTGACTGGTGTGAAGTAATACCTCACTTGATACCTTTGCATTTCTCTAATAATTAGCAGTGTTGAGCATCTTTTCTTGTGCCTGTTATCTGTGTGTTTTCTTTGGAGAAAGGTTTTTTACTTCTGCCCATTTTCTGATTGGGTTGTTTGTTTTCTTGATATTGAATTGTATGAGCTCTTTGTGTATTTTTGATGTTAACCTTTGGTCAGTCACATCATCTGCAAATATTTTTCTCTCATCCATAGGTGGTTGTTGTTGGTTTTTTTTTAATTTTGTTGGTTTCTTTTGCTGTGAAAAAGCTTTTAAGACCTACTTGTTTGTTTTTGTTTTTACTTCTTTTGCCTTGGGAGACCAATATAAAAAATATTGCTATGATTTATGTCTAAGAATATTTTGCCTGTATTGGCTTCCAGGAGTTTTATATTTAGGTCTTTAAACCATTTAGAGTTTATTTTTTGTGTATGTTGTGAGGAGTGTTCTAATTTTGTTGATTTACATGTTGCTACCCAGCTTTCTCAGCACCACTTGCTGAAGAGACTATCTTTTCTCCATTGTATATTCTTGCCTCCTTTGTTGTAGATTAATTGATAGTAGGTACGTGGGTTTGTTTCTGGGCTCTTTGTTCTGTTCCATTGATCCATTGTGCCAATATCATGTTGTTTTGATTACTGTTGCTCTGTAGATTGTCTGAAGTCTGGGAAGGTTATGCCTCCAGCTTTGTCCCTTTTTCCTCAGGATTCCTTTGGCAATTCTGGGTTGTTTTGGTTCTGTAAAAATTTTAGGATTATTTGTTCTAGTTATGTGAAGAATGTCATGGATATTTTGATAGGGATTGCATTAAATCAGTAGATTGCTTTGGGTAGTATGGCCACTTAAAAATATTAATTCTTCTAATCAAAAACTGTGGGATATATTTCCATTTCTTTGAATCATCTTTAATTTTCTTTATCATTGTTTTATAATTTTCCACATATAGATCTTTCACCTCCTTGGTCAAGTTTATTCCTGGTATTTTTCTTGACACAACTTTTAACGAGATTTTTTTTTTTTTTACTTTCTCTTTCTGATATTTCATTGTTAGTGTAAAGTTTTGCAAAAGATTTCTACATATTAATCTTTTATCCTACTACCTTACTGAATTCATTTATTAGTTCAAGTATTTTTTGTGTGGAGTCTTTAGGTTTCTCTATACAGAGTATCATGTCATCTGCAAATAGTGACAGTTTAACCTCTTCCCTTACAACTTAGATACCTTTTATTTCTTTTTCTTGTCTGCTTGTTGCGGCTAGGACTTCCAGTACTTTGTTGAACAGAAGCGGTGAGAGTGGAAGTGTATTTATGATCTGTTTTCGTCATCTGACTAAATTTCGTAGCTTCCTCTCTACATAGTGCTTTTGGCCTGCCATCCATCCATCCATCATCATTTATTGACTGCCTCATGAGTACCAGACACTCTGTACGATATATAAGGCCTCTGCTTTTATGGACTTTGATTTTGCTCCATTTGTGTTCTTTGTGTTCATAGAGAGAATATAAGATAAATACAGGGAAAGCGGAAATTTTAAATTACAGTAATCATGCTGAAACAAGGCCTTTTTAATCTGGATAGTGTTATTGATAGACAACCCCATGCCGATTTTAACACAGAACTTTTTTCTGCACTCATATTTTACCAGTTCTGAAGACAATATCAGTTTGCCTTCAAGTACAGGATATGGATAGGAGACATACTCCTTTAAATATTCAAAGGAGTACGAGATTGTTTTAGCTGTGAGCTTTGTGTTCAGAATAACAGGAACCACGCAGACAGTCCTCACTCAGAAACTTCAATAAACCAGGGAATTTTCTTTGCCGGACTACCTCTTTTGTTAATAAGAACATGATGTACTATGGAGCAAATAATTATGTTCATTTACAAATATCAGAGCTTCAGGTAACTGACAAATGATTGCATGATACTTAAGAGAAGTGTTCTAAAGGTATTACATCTATTTTTTCAATGTCTTCACTGTTTTTTTTTGTGTTCCCCCAAATGTGGAACTGTCTGTTGCTGAGCCAGCTGCCTTTATAGATGTATCACTGAATACTTTATTTTTATTTTGGAGTAAATCCAATGCAAATATCCACACTAAACAACACACGCAAAAGTCAGAAGGTCCAAAGTGTGGTTCCCACGGCAACTGACCCTTGTTTCTCTGGAGCTTGGCAGTATTGGCTTTCACTTTGTATTAGCAAAACATACCTACTTAATGATGTACGATATAGTGCAGGTGTTATGGGAAGTGTTGTTTAGGAATATCTGATTTTCATTTAGAAGATCTTCAACTTTTTTTGATGCTATTAAAGTTTAGAGGCTATTTTATAATTCCCATATTTGTGGAAAATAAAAGCAACCATGGTAAAGTTAAAGTGAACACTTTTTCCTCCTAAGCAACTATCAGTAATTCATTTAGTTATCAAAACATCTTGAAGCAAGCAACTACTTTTGAATGTGTCTATATTTGTTTGTATGAGTATATAATAGCTGAGTCATTTTGCACTATGATATAGGAAAAATATTTGATTATAAATGGGCTGTTTTTGTGTACAGATTTCTGTAGGGTCATTGATAAAATTTGAAACCAGCAAACTATCTTCTTTCTTTTAAAATGGAAAAAATCTTTCTACTGCTGTCAGGTCAACCCACACGTCATGGTTTGGATCTTACTTCCTCTCAAGGGCTTTGGTCTTGCTGTCTTTCCCTCTCACTCCTGAATTGTTGACTTTTCTTTCTCCACCAGGTCGTTCCCACCAACACACACGCGATCCTTCTGTATTTCTGGACCCTGTGTCTCCTTTAGAGGCACCACCCTGTTTTCTGTATTCACTGTCTCCACTTCTTCATCTCTTGGTCCCACCCCAGAGCGTCTTCTGTTCCTTCCACTTCACTGTTGCTGCCGTTTTCACGGTCACCAAGGCTTGCTTCCCTGCTGTCCACTGCCATGGTTACCTGTTGAGCTCATCATATTCAACCTCTAGGCAACAGTCAAAACTTTGGTCTCAGTTGAATCTCTCTTTCTTTTGGGGACACCTTCTTTCTTTTAGTGCCTGTGACCGCACACTCTCCTGACTGGCTCCTCCTTTTAAGGCTCGTTGTAAATTACATTATAAACTCTTCTTCCTGTGCTCTACCTCGAAAGTTTGGAGTGCACTAGGTCTTGGTCTTTTCTATTCAAAGTTTTAATCTGAGAAAGGGTTGCCAGATTTATTAGTTAAAAATGCAGGATGCCCAGTTAAATCTGAATTTCATATAACTTTTTGTAGTGTAAGTATGTCCCACATAATATATGCACACACATCTATATAGATATCTGTCTGTCTGTTTCATCTATCACAAACTATTGGGCATATTTTTGTATAAGTATGTTTCATGCAATGTTTGGGACATACTTTTTATTGGGATATAATTGATGTGTAACACTGTCTAAGTTTAAGGTGTACATGATGTTTGACAGATCAATACATCACAGTATGATTACTACTGCAGCATTAGCTAACACCTCATTCATATCACATAATTACTATTTCTTTTTGTGGTGAGAATAATTAAGATCTAGTCTCTTAGCAAGTTTGATATTTATAATAGAGTGTTGTTGTCTATAATCACTGTACTGTGCTTTAGACCTCCAGGACTTATCTAGTAGTTGCAAGTTTGGCCCCTTAAACAACATCTCCCGTATTCTTTGGGACATACTTACACCAAAAATTATTCATTGTACCTGAAATTCATATTTAAGTAGTATCCTGTATTTCATCTGACAGCCCTACCCTGGGCGAGCTCATTTGGGTACCTGGTGTTAATTAGCATCTGTGTGCCCCAGAATTTACCTCTCCTGAAGCTCTAGGTTTGTGCTCCCAGCTTCCCAAATAACATCTTACATATCCATCTCCTCAAACTTAATATATACAAAGGAGAGTTATTCATTTCCACCTCCTTTGTTTCTTACTAATGACACCAATATTTTCTTTACTATCCTCTCACCCAGTCTTTGGACAAGTCCTGAGGTGTATATATCCAAAACATATCACAAGTATGGGAACTTCCCTTTGTCTCTGCTAATGCCTTGCTAGATCAAGCCACCATCATGACTCACCTGCCATGGCCCAGCTTCCTCACTGTTCCCCCTCCTTCTCCTGCGTCTATGCCCAACTCTTTATCCATGTAAAAACACTTTTTAAGGTGATCTTTAAAAAATTTCAATCAGATCATGTCATTTGCCCTGTTGTTTCAAAGCTCTTTCCAATTCCACTTTCCAGTGGCTTTTCACTGTACTTTGAATAAACCCAAATCCTTTGTCATAGCCGACAAGGCCTCCAGGACCTGACTCCGTGACCAGCAGCACTTTTCTGGCTCATGCTTACCTGCTCCAGCTACACAGCCTTCTGTCTACTTCACTGTTTTTCCCCCCAGAATATGCTTTCCCCACACTTTGCTTTCTCATGGCTACTTCCTTTGGCTAACGTCTTCCTCCCATCCTACCTAATGTTGCTTTAAAACCTCCACACCTCCATCACTGTCTGTCACACGGCTGTTTTATTTTCTTTACAGCCCTGATCAATACTTGAAATTGTCACAAGTATTTAGATAGTCAATTATTTAGATACTCATTTACTTTCTCTCTCCTGGATATAAATTCCATGAGGCAAAGGACATTGTTTCTTTTGTTAACTATTTTATCAGCAGCTACCACCATAGAACATGGTAGGTATTTAATAAATAGTGGTTGACATTCGAAGTAGTGGTTTCTTAAAAGACACTTGAGCCACACTATACAATGAAAATTCCAGCATATTACTCTTCCTTGGATTTGGAGATAGGTATAGAATGAAAATACTCCGGTTTCTTTTTCCCATGGGCACTTAGGCTGTGATGTTGAGTTGGGTACGGTGATGGAAGAACAGCAGTCAGTACCATTGAACACACCGAGCGTGATTTCATCCACCGGTGCGAGCGGGCTCGGTCCCTGGGGAGAAGCCTGACGTATTAGAACCCGTCAGGATCCTGCAATGGATTGTCTTGCAAAGTCACATCTCAGCCTGTCAAGAGGTGGAGAAAATGATTTGTAACCTGAAGAGACGGTAGATTAATATTTCTGAAAAACTGTTCACTAAACCCCCTGTAGCTACTTGTTTGTTCCACTCTTAAGACTTCCCTCCCTCTGGTATAGGAAATGCTTTGCACAAAACAGCGTCTTTGCTTTGTGTACAGACGTCTCCTTTCCCCAGGATGGGGTTTCCCAGTGAGGTGTAACATTCATTAGCCCTTTGGACAATGCAGTTGCTGAAGCAGACTCGTGTCTTACCCTCATGCCTTCATTTCAGAGCCAGAGTGATGGATGTCTGGGGGGAGCTGTGATGTATGAAGCAGAACAAAGATTGATTTTCCACAAGGTACCTTGTACGTGGAGTAATGAGAGTGGCAAATTACTTGCTTACCGAACAAACATGACAGGAATGTCATAGAGCAGATTTGGATTTATGCAAACACACTGTGGTCACGTAGGTGGGAATTCCACAAAGTGACCTTATCTCTGGAAGGCATCCTTCGAAATCACCCCCTTGTGCTGGGAAGACTGCGCTCCGCGAAAGCTGCATAATAGCTGCTTAAAAAACAAATAACGTCTAATGAATAATGTAATGCTGATGGTAGAGCAGGAAGTAGAATAAATCGCGGTGCCTTTTTAAAATGAGAGTCTTCAACTCTCAAGCTATTTCTGGTGTTCATCTTGGACTTTGTGGCAGTGGAACATAAAATATCTCCTTTAATAGAGTAAAAGAGATGGAGTGATTTATCCTAGTCACCGTGGGCCTTTAGAACCTCTCATTTGGTAATGGAAAAAATCAGTGGTTGATAGGGAAGCAGATAATTTTTCAGTGTCGAGGTGGTCCAGTGCACAGAGAACACGCATGCTTCTCAGAAAATCTGGGGCAGACAGAAAAATTGTGGAAGTCTTTCAGTGACAGAAGGACATGTTGGTAATATTCCATTAAAACGTTTCAAGGTCTCTGACGTGACGGTTTACACAGTTCACTTTGAAAATCTCTGCCGATGCTTTTAGCTGTAAACTATTCAAATAACATTAAAATGATAATAATTTTATTTTTCTAGTGAGTTTAAAAGTCTGCTGATTTTAGCAAGTAGGCCTGGAGTGAAATCATCTTTCCTTGTTTGATACTCAGTTGTCGATTATTCATCATTAATTTTTTTGGAGACCCTGCTTTGTGCCTGACATGATGTTAAATGTGTAAGGTACCCTGAGATCAAAGGAACCATCCAGGCTCTCAAACATGTCATTCCTAGTAACGCAGATTATAATATAAAATAAATCGGGAGAAAATGGGTCTTATTAAGCCTCGTTGTGGGGACTGAGCCCCGAGGAACATGGCCGACTGCAGCGTTCTGAGAGAGGTGCTGTTTGTCTGCGTTTACCCACTCTGGTCCCCACGATACTGATTGGAATCCTCAGTGGGATCCAGTTAGTGTAGATACTCATCAACAATAAATGGTGTCATCCTTTAACTTGGTACCTTATGGGATAACAGAATGTATGTGTATATATTTTCTGTGTGTCATGTACCATCCTAAACGCTTCACTTGTGTTAGCTAACTTAATCATCAGGCTGCTCCTATTAGGTAGATGCCAACATGAGCTCCAGTTTGCAGACAAGGAGGTGAATAGAGAGTAAGAGGAAATGACTTTGCCAAGGTCACGCAGGCGGTCAGCGGGCAAGGCTGGCTGGCTTGGAGACGTGGCTGCTGTCCGGCCTCCGACGACCCCAGGGGAGTTTGACCTCCATTGGGCAGGTGGAGGTTCAGAGGGGCTTTGTCTGAAAATAACTGAGTCTGCATTTTAGAATAAGAAATACACTCTGAAGTTTACTTTGGCACTAAGACACGTTTAGTGCACCCACAGAGAGCGTAGAGTGGAACTCCGTTATTCATTTCGAGGAGCCAGTCACTGAGGATCTGGTAATTACCACACCCCATTCCACCCTGAAATTTACTTCCTTCAGGTTCCTTTGATCCTCCTTGGTTTCCACACTATTCTTGCCTTGTACCAGTGTGTGTTGGATTGTTGCATTCTTCCGTGGGGCCCCTCATTTTTATTCCAAGGGTCTTTTTATCCTCTTGATCTTTTGAAGTGCAGCCTCTCACTGCATTTCTAAGAAAAATTGCATCCTTTAAAAGCTTTGCAAAATATGAGTTGTTATATGTGCTTATTATGCTCACTTTGCCTGCTTTCTCGGTGGTGGGAGGATGTGGCCGTGATTGCTTCCTTCTGATCTGAATGAGCTCTTCCATGTGTTCTTTCGGCTGCAGTTAACATTTGAGTTTACTTGTGGTGAGAAGAGTGCCGACCGGGGCCGGAGGAATGACAGGCTGCCCGTTTGTCGGGAGTGTGGACACCCCCTAGCTCTAACCACTCAGAGACGTTCTGGTTTCATCACTTCATCTCCCGGACTGTTGTGTGGGCTACTCAAATAAGTTAGCTGACACTGAAGTGTTTTCTAAGTGCTTTATACCTCTTAACTAAATTTAATAATAAAAGTAATCCTATCAGGTAGGAAGCATTGTTTTCCAGGTTTAACAGAGAAAGGGCTTTCAAAAATGTGGTAAGCTGTCAAGGCAGCCTCAGTACTCCACACCTCCCGGCTAAATAGTTACTGATGTACGGGGGGCTGATTTCATTATGACATTGACTTTTCAATTTGATCTTCATTATGAACCTTCTAATTGTTTGTTAAGACATGGTAGCCCACTCAGATAATACATATCTACCTGCTGAGCATTGATTGTGGGTGAAGCCCACCTTGAGCAGTATCTGTGTATTAACACATTTAACCTTCACAGCTCTTTGAGAAAAGCACCATTTTCCCCATTTCAGCAACTGAAGCACTTGTTAATTTTGTCCAGCGGCCCAAAGTTGAGAAATGTCAAAGGTAGGGTTCGGATCCAGGAAGTCTGGTTCCCGAGCTCGGCACCCGCTGGTCAGCACGGCTGTCGCACTGTCAGTGTCAAACGGGTTGTCCTAAGTATAGCTGAATAATGCTCAGTCGCCTACAACTCATGAACCACACTATTTCATTCTTTGATATTTTAAATGCCTGTGAGAGCTAACAATATAAAATAGCTAAAGTCAAGACCCAGTCTTTTTCTTAATGTCTATTCAATTAGATTATAAGCGCCAGCGGTCAGCACTACCACATAGACACAGATGGGGGCCCTTTGGATCCAGAAATGGACCGTGCCACCGTGAGGGCCTGGTGATGTGATCAGGCCCAGCTTGGGTCCTTGAGGGAAGGTCCATTCTGGTAGCTGAAGCATGGTTTCTAGGCCATGGCGCAAGAGCAGTGTAATCTAGAGAATTCTTGCGGAGAACCAGAGGGGCATGAGCAGGCACTGCGTGTCAGGGAAGGCTGCCGGGGATAGCAAAGACTAGGGCTGAGTTTAGAACTGAAACTCCGGGGAGGGGGCAAGAGCAAAGAAAAGTCCTCTACAGGGGCTGGAGAAAGAAGTTGGGCCTGGAAAATGGTAGAAGCTCGATTTCCAGAGCTGGGACACCCATGAGAGCCAGCCTGACCAGTGTGATGTGAGTCCCACGGTACTGGGACAGATCTACTTAAATGTCTTATTCCAACTGCTAGAGCTGGTCCTAATTTTTGGAGGATGGTCTGAGTCTAAAGAAAAAGGAAACCAGTCTGGCTTTGGGAAAATGCTGTCTCCTTTATCAAAGGGAGGCCTTGCCCGTATCCTCTCGCAAAGAGCAACCAATTATTTGTCATAACCATGGAGGTATTTCTAGATTTAGGTGTATTGCATTGCCTTTACTTCCTGGGCTCCTTTCTGAGGCAAACTGTATCACAGAGGGACAGAAGCTCTGAAGGGAGAGAGGAATAATTTATATCAGTAGAATTATCCTCTGTCATAAGGTGGGAGTTGTGCCTGTGTGGACATGGCGTAACATAAATGATCAAGTCACTGGTGTGGACAGAACAAAGAGTCCAAAATTATTGCTGTTTACCATTGGGGACCAACATGGGGCTTTCCAGCATACAATCACATTTTAAATACATTTTAATTCAGTGGCTGGGTTTTGTTTTGTTTTTCTTTACATCTTATGGTGGGAAGAGTTCGTCCAGAATTGGGTGAACAGCAAAGGTGAACGGAGGTGGAGAACATGTGCTCCCCAGATAACTCACAAATTGGATTAGGTCCCCAAGTAGACTGAAAGTTAACTGTATTATCTTCTAAATCTGATGTTTGTAGAGTGTGGTGTCAGCAGATGGTGTCGGAGGTTCTGTGAACTTGATTTTTTTATACAGTTCTCAGGACAGAAGGCGTAGAACCCAGAAGAGAAATAAAAAAGGACCAGAGTTTCCCTGTACTGTGGCCTTGTGTCGTCTTTCTTCTTTGGTCCAAAATGGAAATTAGTGTGAAGGCCAGGAACTCTTTCTCTGCTCTCCATCTGGTGTATACTGTGCCCGCCCACCAGCCTCAGCAGAGGCTGATCCGATAGCAGGAGCAAGGAATTTGTAATCAGAGGACTGGGATTCGGGTCTCAGAGCTGCCACTTAGGGGTGTGTCCCTATTGGGCAAGTCACTTTACCTTGCTGAGCCTGCTTTTTAATTTTTGAAATACAGTCACAGGCTGAACTCTTATTACTCCAGTCCATGGACTTTAGGATGAAATCAAGTGAGACCACTTGCCGTTCTGAATCCTTATGTGTTCCCAGTTCTGTGTCTTTCTCCAGACTGCTCCCTTGACTTGGCCTGACTTTTTTTTTTTTCTTTAAATAACCACTGCTTATTAAAAATTTTCCCATGTTTCAAGGTTTAGTTCAGTTCTTTCCTGCTTCAGAGCCAGGTTTAGCACCTATGGGGGACATCCTTGGGGTCGGAAGCAGTGAGGGTGCTTCCCAGCTGTTATCTCATGCAGCTACCAAACTTGTGGGGTCACTGATGTTCAGATAAATCTGTCTATTCTACCCTGACTTTTTTCTAAAAAAGGATTTGAGAAAGCCAGAGGGTTGCTAATGTTTTATTTTTCACTTTATGAATAGGAAAACTGGTTATAATTCATATAATGAGACAGGCGAAAACATGATTAGAAGCTAACTCAGAATTTTGATGACTGTCTGGTGCTTTTTCTGGTTTGTCAAAAGTTTATGAAGGTCCTTGGACACCCTAAGTTAGGTCTGTCTCTCAACCTCTGCCGTCTTTTATTTAATATTCCACGCATCATTCTCTTACTTACGTGATTGTACGAATCTTATTTATATTCCTCTATTATGAGTCCCTTGAAGGAAGGAAGGAAGGAAGGAAGGAAGGAAGGAAGGAAGGAAGGAAGGAAGGAACGAACTGCGCTTGCAGATCTTGGTACCACTTTCAATGCCAACCCAAGGGCTTGCGTAGAATGAGCACTCAGCAGTAGCTGTCTTGGAGGAATACAGGGTTTCCCCAAGCCAAGCTTTGAGCAAGCAGCAGCATTTCCCTTAAGTTTGCCTGATGGCAAGTGTGTCTGTGCTGACTGTGTAATAATTGCTTTGTACAGATGACGCCTTTGTAGGAGACTATACTTGGTGTGATTTCAGCCTAGGTGTCTTTCTGAATTTAATTAAGGTCTGCCATTGTATTCTTTTCTTTATGGTAATGCATGGAAAACAAGCAATCCATTATCGAAAACGTATTTATAATCCTTTTATTAGCTGAAAGATTAATTATTTTGTTTACTGTGTTATTGTCAAAAATTGAGAATGCACAACTTGAATCAAACTGTAGGTTCTACGTGTGCCAGGATCCTGCCTGTCATTTTCACAGCTATGTTATAGCCAGTATTAAGAGTAATGGTGGATGTTTAATAACGTTTGTTGGATGATGGGTGAGGCTGTACTTTTATTGAAATGATAAGCCTTTGACTCTTTAGATGATATGATTGTTGGGGTTAAAACTTGTGAGACACTTCCATATAGGTTAGCTCTTTTGATCTTCACAACAACTCTGTGCAGTAGTGAAGGCCAGTGTTACACCCTCATTTTACAAAAAAAAAAAAAAATCAACTGAGGCTCAAAGAGATGAAATGACTCCAGCATGCATCTACCTGAGCAGTAGCAAGTGAGCAAGACTCAAATCCAAGTATTCTTGCTCCAGATGTGTTCTTTCTGCACTTTCTTGTAGTCGGGAGAGAACTTAAATACAGAATGTTGACCTGAGCATTCACATTAGATACCTTTTTTTAAGGCGCTTCCCAGAAAGCTTTCTGTAATAAATTGAAGTACTTTGGTAAGAGGAAGCTGGCACCATCAAGGGAGCTGTGTCACTGAGTCTGGGGAAAGAGTGAACATGAGGCAGATCTGAAATGCCCTTGGAGCCCTAGGCTAGGAGGAGACTGAGCACAAACATTTCATTCTCCATTGACTTCCTTTGCCTCTATTTTCCAGCTTGTCTGCACCATAAGCTATTTAAGGCTTCAGATTTTTACCAGTCTTCTGAATGCCCTTTTGTGCTCTGTAAATCTTTGTTCCTCCCAGCTGAAAAGAACCAGCCGACTTCTTTGGTATTTTTATGCCTTGTGCTTTGTTGTTTTCCTGCGGTGTTTTCCACCCACCGCCAGTGTGCAGATGCTGTGCTTGCTACTTGTGGCTCAAGACATCTGCTTTTCAGTAGGCCCTTGACTTCCTTTCATTCCCAATTATAATCTTTGTGTGCCACTGCAGAAGTACAGGGTCAGATCTTGTCCTTGCAACAGTGAAAACTATTTTTGGCCTCCGGAGTCTCCCATGGAAGGCACACTTAGTTTTATGTTACATTCATGGTGTAAGCGTCTTCAAATCTATGGATCTTAAAATACTCCCAGAAGTGCAGTTCTTTGATGTAGAAGCGCTCATTTGAAGGCCGTAAGTCTAGGCACAGGTTTTAGTGAGGTTGAATAAGAAGAGCAGGGAAAGTAAACCAATTTGTATGAGGTCGTTTTTGTCTTTATCTGCTCTCTGCCTGCTTTGTTTTTGTCTGATTCAAGTCAAACGGAGTTTACAGAGCCTATGACTAGAAAGTGCTGTCTGTTATAAAACCTACCCAGAAAAATGATGGCTCAGATCAGAGGCCACACAATGCTGTGCACAGGCAGCATTTGGCATGCAGAGTGTTCTTAAAAATTGAATTAATTGAAAACAATTAAAATTGAGAGATTTCAGATACGATTCTGAATTTCTGGTTCTTTATGAGAAGTGGGAGGCGTGGCAGAACGAAGCTCACGTTTGCACGTACTGTCCCTGGGCTGGAGCTGAGTGAATTCCACAGGTAAACTGGATGGTGAGACGAGCCCTTATTTTGCTTATGTGATTGGCTCTGTCTGGCCCCATCGTGGGTCTATAGACAGCTTTCTTTCCTTTTCTTCTCTTCCCTCCTCTTCCTTCTTTTTCTTTCTCTCTCCCTCGCTTTTTCCCTCCCTCTCTCCTCTTTCCCTCTAGTATTACAGTAGTAAACGGTTAGGTAAAATTTATTTCCAGACATGCATAATTTGCATCTTTTTTGAGTATTTAAAAATCCATGATGAGGCTATCTTTTTAAAAATAAATTACCACCCCCCCCCAGTTTAGTAGGAATGCTTTTAGAGTACATACTTAATTTTAAGATATGGAAAAATAGGACATTAGCATCACTGTTTTCATTACCAAACTTTTAATGGAAAGAATTTTGGACCTGGAGCTAGAAGACCTGGTTTCGAGTTCCAGCTCTGCCACTTAGTAACTTTGACTTTGAACACGTCACCTAATTTTCCTGAGCTTTTCTCCTTATCTCTGCAAGGGGGATGATTACATCTGCCAGCCTCATGGTCATGGGCATCAAGTGTGAGCGTGGATGTGCAAGTTCTAGGGCACCATACGGCAGTACACAAGGCTAAGGGTGGGGAAGCAGAGCTACGGCATATGGTTTCTCAAGGAGCTTAGAACCTGGTTGCAGAGACGGGACTTACATGTAAGATAAATAACTGTTGAAAGTATCCTACTGCCTACAAGGGATGGAGGTATTAAATATTATCAGACATAAGAAAAAGTGCATGATCATGTAGTGTAACCAAATTAGAAGTGGGAAGGACACATACACTATTTCTCCTGTTTGTTAACTCCCTTATTCTGCACCTACTCTGTGACAAGAAGCATTGTACGTGCTGAGGCTGAAGTAGTGAGATAGAAAGCCTAGGTTTCTGCTCTTACGGAATTTGTATTCTTGTAGGGGGAGAGAGGGGCAATAAACAAGCCAACGCCTAGATCAGCAGTATAATTTCAGACAGTGTTAAGAGCCAGGAAGAAAATAAATGTAGGTTATATGATAGAGCTGTTCCCATTATTACTCTTGCCGTACTGTGTTTTATTTTTTATTTTTATTGTGATGAAGTACAGATAACATCATAAAATTGACTATTTTAAGTGTATAATTGAGTAGAATTAAGTACACTCACAATGTTGTGCAACCATGCCCACTATTGATTTCCAGAACTGTTTGATCATCCCAAACGGAAACTCTATACCCATTAAACCTCCCCTCAGCTCCTGGTGATCTCTCTTCTACTTCTGTCTTTTATGAGTTTGCCTATTTTAGATATCTCATAAGTGGAATAATATAATATTTGTACTTTTGTGTCAGGCTTACTCCACTTAGCATGTTTTCAAGGTTCATCCATGTTGTAGCATGTATCATAATTTCATTCCTTTTTAAGGCTGCATAATATTCCACTGAAAATGCACCATATGATGTTTATCCTTTTACAATATTACCTACTTTAACATGATTTGGTAGTAAGTCTAATTTGTAAAATCCTTTACAAAGTACCTTAATTGTACATGGTAAGAAGAGTGTTAACATAGGGATTATTGGTTAAGTTGGTTGTAAAACTGCAGTGGTACCTGGCACAGTTGTTTTGTATATAATACTCCATCTGATGTGTCTTGGATTTTATTCCCAACAACGAAGAGGATAAAAATTGGGAGGAAATAAGGTCAGTAGGTTTTCAACAAATATGAAATGGCAATGGCTTTAGTTTGGACCAGTCCTACCCCTGCCCCTGGTGTAGGGCTTTCCCCTACTCAGTGTGCTCTTGGAGCATTTTTCTAAAATAGACTCAGGTAATAGCCTTCTACCACCACTTTGGGATGTAATTTCACAAGCTAATAAATCTAATCATTGGGAAAATTTCTCAAGATAACACATTAAACCGCTTGACCGCTGCTTTGCACTCTGATATGCATACTGCTGGGATATACCTGCCCTATGATTGAGGCAGCCAAGTTCATCCATAGGGAAAATGTTAGACATGGAAAGAAATAGCTGATGGCAAAGAGGAGGGCGAGTTAGTGTATTTTACATGATTTTATTCAGAAAAGTAAGTTCCAGACATTGGAAAGGGTGAAAAAGTGAGATTTTAAAAGAGCTGAAATCTTGTTGCAAAAGGAGCGGGTCAGAAAGCAATATATGTATTAGACAGCTTACTGCAGACTGAGGTTTAAAGCACATAGTGGTTGCTGCTTTGATTCTTAAGCAGTTGACTTCTCCATTGCTTAAGCTATTAACTGAAGTGTAGTGCTTTGTTGTACCAAAATCTGACAGTGTTCCAGTCTTCCCTCTAAAGGAGCTCATTAAGATATGTGCAGTTATGAATGGATAAAGAAAAGATGGTATACTCACAGAGTGGAATTTTATTCAGTCTTAAGAAAGAAGGAAATCCTACCATTTGTGATTGCATGGCTCTACCTGGAAGACGTTATTCTAAGTGAAATAAGTCAGTCACAAGAGGACAAATACTGCGTGAGTCCACTTAAGACGAGGTGTCTAAAACAGTAAAACTTACAGAAGCAGAAAGTCAAGTGGTGGTTGTCAGGGGATGGGGGAGGAGGACATGGGGAGTTAGTTGTTCAGTAGTTGTAAAGTTACAGTTATAAAAGATGAGTAAGTCCTAGGTTCTGCTGTACAACATGGTGCCCGTAGTTAACAGTATGGTGGTGTGCACTTTGAAATTTATTAAGAGGGTAGATCTCATGTTAAGTGTTGTTCTTAATACATAAGTACAGACAGAACAAAGGGACTCAAGGGAAGTTTGGGGGTGATGGATATGTGTACACCTTGATAATGGTGCTGGTATCATGGGTGTTGGCATGTCCAAAGGCATCAAATTGTGTACATTAAATATTTGCAGCATTTATATATATATCATTTATATCTCAGTGAACCTGTTTTTTTGTTTTAAAGATACATTTAAATTGATACCCTGTATTTTATTTGACAACCCTACCTACGGTTGCCACTTTTGATAGAGCAATTCCATTAGGTCTAATTTCAATAGACTGATGTCTGGTAGACATTGGACACTTAACATCACCTTTTCACCAGACCATGCAGTGTATATAAATAATAAAAGATGTACCATTTAAAAATCGATCATTTACTAGTTCATAGAGTACAGTGACGAGAAACAATAGTATTTCCTTTATCCAGTATCATAGCAACGTGGTGACTTTCCTTTGATGACTTTCTAGATTACTGAGAGCTAGAACTGCCTTTTAGCTTTCTTTAGTGCACACCTAAAATGCATCATACACTTTTGGGGCCCATCACAGAGTATTTGGAGCATTGTTTAACTGCTGTTGCAATGAGAACTGAACCAGTGGGCAGAAAGTCAATTTCAAGACCTTCCTCCACCACCTACTACTTGTCTTCAAATTATTCTTTTAGATTCTATATGTAATCTGGAAATATTAATACATGTAGAGCTTAGTTCTAAGAGTTATCATAAGGATCCAATGATATATTGAATGAGCCAGTATATTTTAAGACAGTACATTAATTTGTTAAAAGTTTTATTGAAGTATAGTTGTTTTACAATATTATATTGGTTTCAGGTGTACAGCATAGTGAGTCCATGTATTTTTACAGATGAAACTCCATTAAAGGTTGTTACAAGATAATGGCTACAATTACCTGTGTTGTAATCTTGTAGCTTATCTATTTTTTACATGGTAGTTTGTATCTCTTAATCCTGTACCCCTAATGTGTCCCTCTCCTTCCCTTTCTCCCCTGGTAACCACTGGTTTGTTTTATATCTGTGAGTCTGTTTCTATTTCGCTATATAGATTCATTTATTTTAGCATTTAGATTCCACATATAAGTGATACTGTACAGTATTTGTCTTTCTCTGTCTGACTTATTTCACTAAGCATAATATTCTCTAGGTTCTTCCATATTGCTGCAAATGGCAGAATTTCATTCTTTTTATAGCTGAGTAATATTCATATATGTGTGTGTGCACATACATATATACCACAACTTCTGTGTTCATTCATCTGGTGATGGACACTTAGATTGCTTTCTTATCTTGGCTATTGTAAATAATGCTGCTGTGAACATTGGGGTGCCTGTATCTTTACAATTACAGTTTTCATCTTTTCTAGGTATATACCCAGGAGTGAAATTGCTAGATGGTATGGCAATTCTGTTTTTAGTTTTTTGAGGAACTTCCATACTGTTTTCCATAGTGGCTGCACCAATTTACATCCCCACTAACAGTTTACAAAGGTGCCCTTTTTTCCATATCCTTGCCAACATTTGTTGTTTGTACACTTTTTCATGATTGCTGTTCTGACAAATGTGACATGATATCTCGTTTTGATTTGCACTTCTCTAATGATTAGCAGTGTTGAACATCTTTTCATGTACTTGTTGGCCATATGTATATCTTCTTTGAAAAAAATGTCTATTTCAGGTCTGCCCGTTTTTTTGTTTGATATTGAGTTGTATGAGCTATTTATGTATTTTGGATATTAACCCCTTATCTGTTATATCATTTGCAAATATTTTCCCCCATTCTGTATGTTGTCTTTTCATTTTGTTGATGGTTTCCTTTGCTGTGCGAAAGCTTTTATGTTTAATGAGGCCTCTTTGATTATTTTTGCTTTTATTTCACTTGCCTTAGGAGATAGGTCCAAAAAATATTGCTACAATTTATTTCAAAGAGTATTCTGCCTATGTTTTCTTCTAGAAGTTTTACAGTTTCAGGTCTCCATTTAGGTCTTTAACCCATTTCCAGTTTATTTTTATATATGGTGTGAGGAAATGTTCTAAGCTCATTCTTTTGCATGTGCTTGTCCAGTTTTCCCAGCAACACTTACCAAGTCAACTGTCTTTTCCCCGTTGTTTATTTTTGTCTCCCTTGTCATAAATTAATTGACCATAGGTGCATTTAAAGTGACAAGCATACATAGTAATACTGATAACTTCAGTTAGCATGCTGTGCTCTAGGTATCTCTAGAGGCATTTGAAGAGCACTTGTCCTTGTACCCAATGATCCTAGAATTCTGTACATTTATAGATTTGACGTCTATTCTCTGATATCCTAGTATCAATATTCATTTTGCAGAGCCATCAGAAGACTCCGTTAATCAGGCCTCCTTCCCTTTTCAGCCTGTTTCAGATTCTTACTTCTAATTCTACAGACTTAGGATAAATTCCTAAAAGTAGGTTCATTTTTCACCTATGTCTAAAACACGTGGGCTCTTTTATTTGTTGCCCAGAGACTTCTTATTTCCCACTCATTCCTAGCCAGGAGGCTACGTTCCAGGTGTTATTAATAATATTTAATAATAGTTACAGTTTGGGTGTCTACTTTTTTCTGGCTTTGTGTTAGATGCTTTATGTAATTGTATTTATTCCTTATGGCAGTCCTATCAGTATGTAATGGTAGTCATGCGTTCCATAGGTGGGCATTGAGGCTCCAAGTTGTTAAATGAACTTGACAAATATATTTAATATGTGTTGGCACCAGGATCCCATTTGTGACTTGCAAGCCCTTGCTCTTAAAGAAGGGTCTTTGAAGAAATGGTAATACTGCTGATTTATCATGCATCTTTAAGTTCAAACTGTCACATGATTTCTTGTTTGTTGTCACGACATCCTTGTTTGAGAGAATAGATGGCATTCCCATTTTCTAGACAGAAAAGGAGGGTGAGTGACTGAGCTGTAGTAACAGATGCACAGCAGCGTGGTTTTGTTCAGCCCTCGTCATTTCAGGTGCCTTTCTAGTACTCTTGCAAGCGTGTTTGTCTGCTTTGGGTGTTAGTGCTTGGAGACTTAGAATATTATATATTTCTGGAAAAACCATTTAAAAGAGAATGCATTTCTATTTCCTGTCATTACAGTCTGTATGTGGCAAAGGCATTTATGTAAAATCAGCACTTGGGCTGTACATTACTAGGCATAAAGCAAAAGCACTCCTGAGTTTCTGTACCCACCAAAATTGCAGTTTTGTGGGGAAATGAATGGAAGTATAAACTCTGGGTGTAGGAAGGAGGCAATAGTGGCTCTTAAATGAGGCTTACATTTGCTGCTAGGCAATACTTGGAAATTAGTGGAGCTTTCCTGGCTAAATCTCCAGGGTTGATTTCTTAACTACGGAATCTAAAAGAACATTCATCCTAAAACACTGATGTATCAAAAAGAAAAAAAAAGAATTTTATAGCTACTGTTTCCATTTAGAAGGCCTTGAAAGACTGATTTATATTCTAAACTCTTTGTCTTGAAATTACTTAAGAAAATATGAGCTAATGGGCTGGTGGCAGGTGTAACAAGCTAGGGAGCTTACATATGAGGCTTGTGTTGGGTGCGCCAAGTTGAGTAGGCCTCCCCACCTGCCCGCCAAATCTTAAAAGTTTGTGCAGAGGCCTTCCTGGGGTTCCGTTATGTGTTCAGTCCAGATGACACACAGCTCTCTCAAGGCTGCATCCTTGAAACAGCTCCCACTGTGGGAACAGTGGACAGTACACACGCTCCAAGGATGGGGGGTGGCGAGGAGCCTCCGACTGCCTGGGTCCAGCTTGAGGGTCAGCCGGTGGTCTTGTCCTCTGGGTGACCTTTTCCAACAGTAGGACAGAGGGGGCGCCGACATGGCTGAAGTGTAGGAAGGAGGGGACAGGGATGTGGAATGAGGCAGAGAGGCCAAGGAGGGAGGTGATGTTGAGCTGTCGCTCAGTGATTTGTGTCCAGTAAGAAATTTAGCTTTTACTTCATTTCAATAGAGTAAATTCTCAGATTTGCAGCAAAGAGTGGGGTGCAGTCATATTGTCCGATTTATATTTTAAAAGGATCATTCTGGTCCCTATCAGGAAAAAAAGGAACTTATATTTTCAACGGGCACAATCTACTTCAAGGTTAAATTCCTGTATTAGATTTGGCTGTTAAAGTTCATGCCATTGTAATAAGTTAATACTAGGTTGGTATGAATATTAGATCAATGTAGAGAAATGTTCTGAAAAGACTTGCATATATATTGCCTCATAGGACCTTTTTTCCCCACAGAAGTGCCTTAAGCTCAAGACGAGACCAGGTGGTTGGAGTCCGGGCTTTTATCTCCTTTGTGTATAAGCCTTCCCCCCTTTTCCCCTTCATCCTCTCTTCTTCAGATCAGTTAGACTTACCCTCTGTTTTCATGGGGAAATGGTTTTTCTGGTAGCATCACAGTTTTTCAGTTCTTGCCTATTTACAGTTAAATGCACTTCAAACATTGGTGGGAAGGCAAGAGTCTTAACACCATCCAGAAGTTTGCGTCTCAGTGACTCTGAAACATGTAACACAGAAGAGAGAGCAGAAGAGCCTGGAGATTGAACTGTCAGTCCTCCGCTTTGACAGCATCTCACTTCTACCTCCTTCGCTGCCAAGGTTACCGTGTTCTCAGTTATCCTGCCTCCCTTGTGCTCCTCGCTGGCTGCTGCTGTTTGGGGAGCAATTTCAAGTTTTCATCCCCTCTGTGAATTTATCCTTCAGTTTCCAGTTTCTTCTTCCCGCAGCTTTTGCTATTATAAAATTCACTTACATTTTGCTTTTTTTTTTTTAACAGATAAATGTAACAATTCTGCAAGTGTGTCCGTCCCTTGACTGTGGTGGAAAGGTTTTAAACTGAGACCCGGTCGTTAGCATGTTGAATGAGAAGTGAATGCCTCCTCATTCTGTGCTGTCATACAAGGTCAAGAAGAAGTGAACCATTCAGCTTTCTCCACTTTGGGTTTTCTTCTTTGGCTCTGTGCCTTTGTTGAAAATCCTCTGTCACTCCCTTAACATTTCAGTTTGCTCAAACTTGGGTGTTAGTTAAAAATCAGTTTGAATAAAACCCATTACAGATTGTGGAATGTGTTTACCCCCACCCCTTTCTCACTTTCGTCTTCCTGGATGTCTTTCGCTAATTTCATTCTAAAGTAGTGACGCATACTTGCTTCCTCCTCATGTTGGCAACTGCACAGTATATTTGGCTCTAAGGCACCACCAGCATTCAGCAAATACCTGTTTACCAGTTATTAAGCTGAACCTTGGCCAGGCCCAAGGTGTTTACAAATGTGTGGTGCGCAGTCCCTCTCTTTAAGAATCTTACATGAGAGTGAGGGATGGAGATAAATAAATGGAAAGTTAGAATACAGTGTGGCAAGTGGCTGGTGTGCATAAAGTGGGGTGCTTAATGTGGTCTCGACCAAATCCTATAAGAATTGTAACCTGCACCTTGGCCAACAAATAGAAGTTAGCCTTTTGAAGAGTGGATGGGGCAAGGGGTGAGTGGGGCATGGGGTGGGTAGCTGATATGTTTCATGTGACATGGGGGTGAAATTTAGCTGGACACCATGGAGGCAATTTAGGAGAGTTAAAATATTGACTATGAATGTATATGGAGAGAGAGGTGGGGAGGAACGACGTAAGACTAGACATAAAGAGTAAAGTTGCTTTTTTTTTTAACCCTGATACTGATAAAGGCTTTTTATACTCTACTAAGGGTTATGGCTTTTTAAAAAAATCTTAAACATAGAAGGGAATCATCTGATAGTTTTAACCATATTAAGGGTGTCTCGTGATCATGGTTACATATTTGGCTATAGCATAGAGAATGCATTACACTCAACAGTATCCAGCAGGCACTTACTCAGTACTAAAGCCTGCAGACATAGTCACCAAAGGGCAGACACACATCCTGCCTTCAATTCCAGCGGGTGGCAGTATTGGTGGCATGAATTCCAGTTAGGCTGTGTGTGAAATTCTCGTGGTCTGAGCTGCAGTATTGCAGTTGGGATGGAAACAAGTGTGTACAGTTAAGAGATGCAGGAAGTCATATTGATGGAACACGGTAACTGACTGGGTGGGGGTGGGGCGGTGTGCGAGGGCGAGGCAGGGGTCTTTACAGACTTCCAAATGTTGACCTGCATTCTCCTTCTTTTTTTTCGTTTGATAGCCTGGTGACTTTGTGGGTGTTTCTGTTTCCGTATGTCTCGTTACCAGTTTGACCAGCTGTCATTTCTGTCATCCCATTTGGTGGGTGCACAATAGTATGGAAAATACGATGGGTCATTGACCTTGTTGCAGAGGCCGTTTGCTATGGGAGAGCTATTATCAAGAATTATGCTAAGCAGCTCTTCTTGTCAGATGACTTTTTCTAAACTTTCATTCTGTTACATGATGCGCAGGACAGCAAGGCTGCAGGGATTAGGTGTGGAAGAGGAGGCAGGATGGCTGCAAAAATGTGAGAAACGTGAAATCTCATAACAAAACTATTAGGAGTGCTAACCACCACCCCCTCTCTGCCCAAAAAAAAGAACACCGAGGGCAATAGAATGAAAGATTTTTAATGGGCATTTTAGTTTACTGTGAGTGATACTAAACCAGATTATTTTTCTAAGAGGCTTCCTGAGGACTTAGTGTTCTGTATCATACTGTGAAGAACGGTTTCTGGAAAATGCTGCACACTCAAATTTGCCTCTTTAAAAAATCTGGTTAAATTTGTTGAACCAGAGTTTTGCAAATATATTTTCCCCATTTGTTTTCCACTAACACTGTATCAACATCCTGTGGAACTGACACCTCCCAGAACACACAGATTATAGAAATGGTGGTCTTTCCAGGCAGTGACCATAATGACGGTTAACCCTTATTAAGCATTTATTATCTCCTATGCATAGTGTTAAATTCTTTTCATGAACTGTCTCATTTTGTTTCCATACTGACAACACTGTGAGGTAGACATTATTATCCTCATTTTAATTATAACAAAAATACTTCTAGTTGAGTAATTTATTCAAAGGCATATAGACATTAGGCAGGAAGCTGGGTTTTAAGCCAAGCAACCAAATATAAAAGGTCAAACACCTATCCCTTTGTACATTCTCTTGACATGTCACAAGACCGAGGTCCATGGAGAATTCGCAGCTATTGAAGCCACTGAAATTCCTTGTTATCTCATGAATGAGGCAGCCTCTCATGCACTCCAGGGGCAATAAAACATCCAAATGACTGAACATCCTCTAATCTCATAGGCACTGAGCCCTTACGCGTGCCAACCATCAGGCGAGTCTTCTCATGTTCACATCTCATATTAGAGAAGAAGGGGCTGTAGCAGGAGATCCAGAAACTCCCCCAAGATCACACAATTAGAAACCAGTAGAGCCTGGGCTCAAATCCAAACAGTCTGATTCCGGAGAGTCTGCGTTCTTCGTCATACAACACTGCCTCCTCAACACCTGAATTCGTGTGTGCAGTTTCTCCAAGCCAGAAAGTGTTAACATAGATCTATCTTAAGTATGCAGGATATAGCCATTTATTTTGTATACATTTATCAGTATGAAAGATTCCCTTTAAAATTGTATAGCCACCATTGCTACCACCGAGTCCTATTTCTGGAGATGGAATGTTTTGGAAGTGAAAAGGTGAGGAAAAAGATAACTTAGAGAACTCAAGAGAAAGAGGAATCAGGCTAGGTCAGGAAGTGACCTCACAAATTTGCACTAGAATGAAGGCAAGAACGTAGGTCAGACAAGAATGGAGTTCAGTATAGGATCTAAAGTCTGAGAAGGCACGGGGTGACAGACATACATTTTCATCTCTCTCATAAGTAAATGCAGATGGTTTATATTTGATACCAGTTTTGCTTACTCCTCATCAATGGTAGTCAATGTGAAGAGTTTTAGATTTAGACAACCGGGAGTTTGACTTTTTACTCTATCACTACATGGCCTCAGGCAAATTTCCGAATTTCCTCATCTACAGAATGGGGATAGACATACCAACATCCCTAACTTGTCCGGAAAAACAGTTAAAATAACATTGCACAAGGAGCTACAGGAATTAGGTGCTACACTTTTGTTACAGGTAGCCGTCACTTCATTCTAACATTTCTTTGCTTTCCTGAGTTTTGTAGTCTCAAGTTGAAAATGTTACCTTGATACGTTTCATTCTGCTTTTCCATTTTTCTTCTACTTCTCATAAAACACAGCATGGTGGATTTCAACAATATTAAACCATCCATGTATCTCCAGTAACAGTGTTCTACAATACGGTGACTTTTTAAAAACACACTCAGAACAATAGATTTGAAGTGATGTTATTCTGTGCAGAAATTCATCAGACACATTTCATCTAAACCGTTGACTCTGACCATTTGACTTGGCCTTGAAGGAGGGATTTTTTTTTAAAAAAAAAGTAAAATGGATCATTTATTTAAAGATTTTTCAAACAACTGTGCCTTGCATTTTGTAAATTAAATCTATATTTATGTGGAGAGAAAAATGGTAATATTTCCCAGTTAATTTAGTCTATTGTTAAGCGAATCAAGACTGACTGAGGTAGGGCTCTCGTATCTCTTACCTTGGATCAGGGTACTTTGGAAAACTACACTTTTTTTTATGTTCATAGTTTATATACAGTGAACAGCCTTTTATATACAAGAGATGCAATATGTAGGTGTTAAGGTATCACAGAAAGCTTTAGATATAACACACCTAGAATGGAAAAGCAATCGTTTCACATACTTAGGATTTTTTTTTTTTTTGCAGGATGAGTAAGAGATACTTACAGAAAGCAACAAAAGGAAAACTGCTAATAATAATATTCATTGTAACCTTGTGGGGGAAAGTTGTATCCAGCGCAAACCATCATAAAGGTAAGCCCCTCTGTTCTGTCTCTCGGCTCCTGTGAAAGTTGGCTCCCTTTACTGCAGACTATTGTGTCCTGTCTTCACTAGTCTGTTAATTTTACTAGATATGCGTCTGCCCATGGCACTTCTCTTCAAGGAAAAATACAGAGGGAGTCATTCTTACTATGGCTTTGACAGGGAATGAATGATTATTTACATGTTTCCAGGATTACTGACAATTCTGCAAATTGTGTTCAGAGACTATGGAACTGTGATTCTGTCTTTTCGTACCATTTCCGTTTTTAAGATGTGATGTTAAAATGTTGAGTTGACATGTGATAATGATGAGTTTCAAATTACAGTCATTCTTTAATGAAAGCATCTTCAATGATATTTATCTTAATAATATGGATGTATATAAACTTCCTCTCAGTGCTTTTTGTGGATCACATTTCTCCACGCCAGAGTAGCTCTCTGGCTGTTTGGATTCTACCTGTAGTGCAATGTTCAGCAGCTTCAATTCCACCATAGAACGGAGTGAGGGTATATGTATTTTATACCTGGTGTGCTAAGCTTGACAGCCCAAAATTATGCCTTTTCTATTCTCTTTCCTGAGCATAAGACTCAGTATAATGCATAAATACTTGTCCCAAATGAATTAAAATGGGCTATTTCTGGACTGTCCCTACCATAATCAAGTATTCATAACCCAGTAAGTCAATTTAGATTTTTCTGTGAAATATGCTTGTATAATTCAGTTCTCAGTCCTCTGTAAAGTCCAGAGATTAGCAACTTACTTTCTCATTTTATTTCTGGGTTGAAGAGAGAATTAAGACTGCCTTGAATTCTGTAACATTTAAAATAGTTAAATATGTGCATTTAATTAGCATTATGTGGAACATGAACACTGGGAGGGGAAAGATGTGGTGTGCGGGAGTGATGCCTATAAGACAAAATCCTTGCCTCCTGTGTTTAAAACCAGAAAGAGTCATCTTTCGAAATATAAATTTTATGAAGAGGTCTTCATACTTCAGTCTTATTTTGTGTGTGTTTAAAATATAAAATATATAAAACATTATGTATATATAAATACATAATGTATATTATATATGAGTTTTCTTCCTTTCCTTAATACAATATTCTGATCCACCAATAAAACTTTAAATTCTATTTAATAAGGGTTATCGGTGTAAAACTAAAAAGATGTTGAGGAGGACTTTATTCCCATGTTTTCAGGTTGGCAGGAGCGAAACAAACTTAAGGACAAAGCACTGTTAAATGCATGCTTACCTTTTAAAAAGATGCAGACTGCTGGGGCTGGGCCCCCTGCCTTGTGCTTAATACGGAGACAAGACACATCATCCTTACTGTCTGCATGGATGGTCATCCTAGTGTGCCTTCCCAGCCTGTAAAAGAAAAATTGAGAGAAGTGGGGGAAATCCACAGTCATTGTGGGTGTCATCCTGGCAAAGCAGGGGTCCATGATAAAGATGCTTTCTCATCTCCAAAGCCAATTGATGGGGTCTCTAAGAGAGTCACTCATAAAGACTGCTCCACAGTGGCTATTACTATTTTAAAGCTACTTTTAAGAAGTTGAAGTGATGTTATGTTCTATGCTAACTCCAGAACTAAGATCTTTTCTTACTTTTTGCCAGAAAAAAAAAATTTCTTGAACCTAAGAGATGATACATTGTCTCAGGAAATCTACTTAAAATGCCAAACCCTGCACATAATAGAACATGGAGTTTTGTGTTTTACTGATCTATTTCCAGCCTGCCAAGGCTATTTGGGAGATTTTTAAAAAAAGATGTCTCTACCTTTCTCTGCTTCCCTCCTTCCCCTTTTCCTTTCTTTCTTTCCTTTATATTTTTCATGGAAAATCCTCCTTTTGTTTAGACTATTCTATACTTACTGAGTGTAATATATCTGTATGTTTTAGGACATATTCATGAAATGAACATGAGTGTGCCCACCACCCAAGTGAGACACATGACATTTCTAATACTCTTGAAACTGACTGTCAGACACTCTAATTTCATTGTTTTGCCTCCTTACCCAAGGTAGTCACTATTCTTAATTTTGTGGTTATAATTCCTTTGCTTTTATTTATGATTTCACCATGTACTGACATATATCTAAATGGCATGCTGCTTAATTTTATTGTTATTGAATTTACATAATAGTATTATACTGTATTTTTCTGTAATTTGCTATTTTGCCCAACAATGTATTTGTGATATTCATTAAGCTTGATGGCATGTAGCTGTAGTTTATTATTATTTTTTTTTACTGTTGCTCTGTATTTTATTGTATGAAGTCACCACAATTTATATATTTATTTTCTTGCAGTGAACATTTGGTATTCTATTTTCTTGTCATTATGCAATATACTTCCATGAATATTCTTATACCTCCTTCCTGGCACACATGTGCCAAGATTTCTCAAGAGTGCTTTCCAAGGAGCAGAATTCTGGGTCACAGGCCGTATATGTCTTCAGCCTTAACCAGACTATGTCAAATGGTCTTCCAAAGTGTTAGTACCAATAAAGTTGTTCAAGATATTTCTTTTTATTGAGGTATAGTTGATTTATGATATTATATTAGTTTTGTGTATACAACATAGTGATTCACAATTTTTATAGATGATATTCCATGTAAATTTATCATAAAATATTGGTGACATTCCCTGTGCTGTGCAATGTGTCCTTGTCCCTTATTTTATACATAGTAGTTTGTACTTCTTAACCCTCTACCCCCAGCTTCCACTTCCCCCTTTCCTCACCCTCACTGTTAATCACTAGTGTTTCCTCTATATTTGAGTCTGTTTCTGTTTTGTTGTGTTCATTTTTTTATGTTAACAATATACAGTACTTGTCTTTCTCTGTCTGACTTATTTCACTACACATAACACCTTCCAGATCCATCCATGTTGTTTCACGTGGCGAAATTTGATTGTTTTACGGCTGAACAGTATTCCATTGTGTATCTTTACCACATCTTCTTTATCCATTCGTCTGTTGATGGACACTTAAGTTGCTTCCATGTCTCGGTTATTGTAAATAATGCTGCTATAAACACTGAGCATAGAAACTTTTCAAATTAGTGTTCTTGTTTTCTTTGGATATATACCCAGGAGAGGGATTTCTGAATAAGGTGGTAGTTCTATTTTAGTTGTTTTGCAGAACCTCTGTATTGTTTTCCACAGTGGCTGCACCAATTTACTTTCCCACCAGCACTGTGCAAGGGTTTCCTTTTCTCCAAATCCTCACCAGTGTTTGTTATTTGTGGTCTTTTTGATGATAGCCATTCTGACAGGTGTGAAGTGATAACGCATTGTGGTTCTGATTTGCATCTCTCTGATGATTAGTGATGTTGAGCATCTCTTCGTGTGCCTGTTGGCCATCTGGGTGTCTTCCTTGGAAAAAAATGTCTATTTCAGATCTTCTGCTCATTTTTTAAATTGGGTTGTTTGTTTTATTGACTCTTATTACTGCCTTTATTTTAAAGTTCATTTTGTCTGTTGTAAGTTTTGCTACTCTGGCTTTCTTTTGATTTCGATTTGCATGGAAGACCTTTTCTCATCTCCTCGCCTTCAGTCTGTGTGTTTCCTTAGGTGTGAGGTTTTGTACGCAGTGTATACATGGGTATTGTTTTTGTACCTATTCAGCCACCATGTATCTTTTGATTAGAACATTGATTCCATTTGCATTTAAAGTAATTATTGATAGGTGCATAATTACCACTATTTTGTTCATTGTTTCGGGGGGGGGGGTCTGTAGTTCTTCTTTGCTCTTTTCTTCTCTTCTCTCCCCTTACAGTTTGACGACTGTCTTTGTGTTTGGATTCCTTTCTCTTTTTTGCTTGTGTGTCTGTTATAGATTTTTGGTTTGTAGTTATTATGAGGTTTATATATAGCAGCCTATATGTATACGTGATTTAGTTGCTGATCTCTCAATTTCAGACACATTTTAACAACCCTCCATCTTTACTCCCCCACCATGATGATTCTATTTTGACAGTATAATTTATGTCTTTTTGTTTTGTGTATCCCTTAACTACTTATTGTGGATATAGATAATTTTACTACTTTTGTCTTTTAACCTCCTCCCATCTTTGAATGTGTATATTTGCCTTTACCAATGAGCTCAGTTGCCTCCTACCTGCCTGGGAGACCCTCCAAGATCAGCAGGTGGATCTGACTCAGGATCTTTTCAAATAGATCTGCCCTGGGTCCCAGAGTGTGTGAGATTTTGTATACACCCTTTAAAGGTGGAGCCTCTATATCCCACAGCCCACATGACTTTCATCATGGGTAAGGCTTAGGGCAAGGGAGGCCTATTCACTTATTTTTATTTTATTTTATTTTTTTGTGAGATAATTAATGGGAAATCTGACTCTGATCCAGAGCACTTTGAGCATTCAAGATAAAAGTAACACAGCTGCATGTTAAAAACCCAACAGCTCTATTTTAAGAGCTCTATAGATACCAATCCTTAAGACAATCTCTAAGGTAAGTACGATTACTAAGCCTATTGTATAGATCAGAAACTGTGGCAAAGAATGGTTCAATAATTTGGCCCCAGTTGCCTGGCTAGTAACTGTTGGAAGCAGGATTCAAACCAAGGAAGACTTGTTCCAGATGACATGATATATATCTAGTTGTGAATTTCTTTTTGTTGATACTATTTGGGATTTGGTTGACTTCCTGAATTTATAGTTTGGTATTTTTCATGAACTTTGAATAATTTTCAGGCATTGTCTCTTGAAATACTGCTTCCATACCATTGTCCCTACTCTGTAGATGTATGTCAGCTTTCTCTCTCTGCTCTCCATGTATTTCAACCTTTATTTTCTATTTTCCACCTTCAAGGCTTTTTATGCTATATTCTGGGATGTTTATTCAGATCTTTTTTTTCCTACCACACTAATTCTGTGTTTTCCTGGGCTTAATCTGTTCTCTGATGCATATGTTGAGTTTTAATTTCATCTATTATATGCTACTAAAAATTCTTTTCTTCTTGCAAATTGGCTTGGCTTTTGATAAATTTTTGCTCTCATGTTTTTATTTCTTTTTATACAATATATTTATCAATTTATATATACAAATACAATTTGATGCTTCCATTTTATAAAATTTTTGTGATTTCTTCCTGGTGAATCACACTCACAGTACTTTATTTTAGGGTTTTGTAACTTTTAAACAGTCTGTGAACTAATGTGCATTGGAATCATATTTGTGAGGAATTTTAAGGCGTATATTTAGAAAGCATTCATCCAGAGGTGATTTGCATATGCCATGTGTCTTAGGTAAGTCTCTCTAGAAGCAGAGCCAAGTCAGGAGTTCTCGTTGGTGTGATTTATAGAAAGAGTGCTCTCAGAAGATGCAGCAGGATAGAGGTGGAGATACAAACTAAGCACACATAGCATCTCAGCCGGAGAATAGCCTGGTCAGGGCCTGTGGGGACCCTCAGAAACATCAGTTGCTCCTCAGAGTTGACCCCTCCTTGAGATGAAATGAACAGCCATCGCACACTTGTACCTGTTTGTCGCTGCCATGTTGATCCATGGTGGGAGTAGCCTTCCTGGGAAAGTGGCTTGTCTTCAGCAGAGGGTGCATGTCGAAGCAAGGGAGGTAATCCACTAGCATTCACAGCAAGTGAAGGGAGGGTGCACTGCTGATAGAAGGGACCTCGGTGATGAGCCAGTGTTGTGTTCCAGTGCAGTCCACTTCTGGCGCCACTTTGTTCTGCTCGTTTCTTAGGTTTGCTCTCTCCAGGCAAAGCTTATGAAAGATTCTGGTTGGTTGCAATTTCCAAGAAAACATGCTTGAGGAGGAATAGTGGGGCCACCACTAATGCAGTTGGTGCCAGGACCATTGTTGATACTCATGATCTGCCCGCTTCCGCAGCCATTTTAGAATCCCGTCTCCTTCAGCCAGCCCTGCTGCTCAACTAGAAAGCTTGCCAGATGTTTTAGCCAGACCTCATGCCTGAGGGCTCTGAGCCCTGGGTTATTACACCCTTAATGCTGAGGTTATTGTACTTGTAAACTTACGGTGATAACTGGGCATTGGGATGACAAGAAATGCCCAGGAGGATCATCTGAGACCCTAAGAGGACACATTTCCCCTGCCCCAGTCCAGAGCATCTCCGCTCTTCCTCATGATCACCTGGGTCATTTATCTCATTAGTGCTGAACTCCTTTTTCTTGCTGGTCTGTGGGGCTGACCAGGCAGTAGTTGTAGCCATATGTTAAGCAAGACTCTTGAGCAGGACTGTTTCCTCTGGTGAAATCACTCCCTTTCTGGGAACCAGGACTCCTAGACTCACAGAGTCTGTTGGTAGTTTTCACTGGAATATTTTAGGTGGAATAATTCTTCTCAGTTTTTGAATACCCACAATAAGGACTAAGAATATAGCAGGACATAAAAGAGGCAAAAAATCTTTGTCCTTATGGAGTTTTTGTCCTAGAGGTGGGAAGATAGATAATAAAAAAGAAAAATAAAAGTTTTATAGTATAAATGCTACGGAAAAAATAAAAAAGAAAATGGTGTAAGAAGTGCTCAAGAGGGACTGTAATTTTAAATAAGGTCTTTGGGTAGAATCTAAAGTTTCCAGTGGAGCCAGCCATGAGAATATCTGGGGAAAGGATGTTCCCGGCAGAGCAGCAGTAAGTACGAATGTTTTCAAGTGGCAGCCTGTCTGGAGACCATGAGGATTAGCAAGGCTGCTGTGCATAGAACAGAGTGTGTAAGAAAGTGGTAAGAGTTTAGGTCATTACAGCACAGGTAAGTGTAAGTGATGGAAGAACAGAATAAACAGCTGTCCCAAACCCCAGTGCAACAGCACCGTGCTCTCAAGAGCAACCAAATGTTCAAAATGTGTTTTTTTAACGTAATATAGAAACACTATAGAAATCTGGAGCATTTGTGTTTGAAAAATGAGGTGTCTAAAAATCAGAAAATGTTGTCACCTGCTTAATAAAATCTTCTGAGCTTTGGGAACTGACAGTCCCTCACACCGAGACAAGTAAGTTCACTGCTTAAACCTCCACAGAGATTCTGTCTGAATACTCACAATTGTTTGGAGCTGGGCATTTGGGGAGGCGAGTGGTGATGAACTCAGAGAGCATTATGACAGCCATTCAGAAAGTAGAAGCAGTATTTCCCTGTTGGAAGCAATTACATTAGGTACAGCTTCAGATAGTGGGGATCAGAGAGGAAATATTTCTGTTTAGGACTCCATGTTCCCAACAGAAAAACATGGTCATTAATCTTAGAAGGCTAATACGTTTTCTTGACATTTCTTCCTTTACCCATCACTTCTGCACTAAATCTAAAGAGAATAAGTCATCATTGAATGTTTGAATTGGGAAAGGATCTGTATTTAGTATGAAAGAGGTATACACAGATGAGAGTTATACATACACACAAAAAAAGAAAATCAGAAAAAGTTCATTTGGTTAGCTGAGATTGAATGTACGTCATTCTCATTGTCATACAAAGTAATTACTAACCTGAGTTGGACCTTTTGATTAAACAAAATTTTTTCAAAGAAAAACAAATTTTCAAATAAAGGTGATTTTTTTAGTCCAAAGCCTAGATGAGAAAGCAGCCATTTAAAACTTTTTTGGTAGCTCTTCATTTGTTTGTTGGTTCGTTGGATACTTTATTCATTTTTCCAACCAACTACCCAGTAAACAAAATGTATATTGAGTATCTGTTAAGTGTTGGGCTTTAGATCAAGTTCTGGAGATAAAGAAGTGACCACAACAGGCATAGTCCATGCCTGTAGGAGCTTACAGTGTAGTTGGCAAGAAGGACATTCATCTGATCATCAGACGAATAAATATTTAACTATACATGATAATAAAGTGTTTAGAGATAAGATTTCAGGGTAAAAGTAGATAAAGTGAAAAATGGGTGGAGGGAAATTAGGGAAGAGACATTTGAGCTGAGGTCTGAATGGGGAGTGGGCTGGGCATCTAGGCAGGATCAGTAGCCCCACAAAGATCTGAAGGAATTAGAATGCTCTGGAGCTCAAAGAAGATCAGTGTCTGAAGGGCAAAAAGCAAAGAGGATGCTGGTGCACCATTAGCCAGAAGAGGTGGCTGGGGCAGGTTCTTTGGGGCCATATTCAGAACGCCAGTTTTCTTCCAGTTAAAATTGCTTGATTCAATTTAGCTAGGAAATTGCTAGCTTCTCGGGATGGTTTGCAGCTGGCTATATGATGTACGCCAAAGTTTAAGAACCCTGATTTATAATTCATAGTGTTTCAAGGACCTTGTTTATGAGAACAATTGAATTAACATCCTAAGAGAAAGAAAAACGGCCATTACATAAACTGACTCTACTTTGGACTTTTCACAACACATTTTATCATTCATTCTATTGAATTTTCAAAGTGTTACATGTTTATCTGAGAAACTTTGATAAGAAAGAAAAATATCAAGAAGAGAAATCAATTGATAATTCTTCTACAGAGAAATTATTAGATGTCATGTGGGTATATTATCTTCTAGTTTAACTTATGAATGTATTGAACATATTTGAAAGCTTGGTGTTCATTTAATTATTTATACATTTATTGACATGGACTAGGTCAGCGAGAGACTGCTGCTCTGAGCTGGTGATTCTGCTTGAAATTGTGCAGATAAAGTTGTTTTCCTGGGGTTTACCCTTTCATATCCTGGTTTTTTCTTCTTTTATATTTTAAGATGTTGCATGGGGAAGGGTATAGCTCAGTCGCAGAGTGTGTGCTTAGCATGCATGAGGTCCTGAGTTCAATTCCAAGTACCTCTGTTAAAATAAATAAACAAACAAACAAACAAACAAGCAAACAAACCAAATTCTGTACCCCACCCAACAAAAAAGCAAACCCCCCCCAAAAAACAAAAAAACTCCATAAAAGAAAAAAAATACATAAAAGATAAGAAAGGAAAAAAACATAAAAATAGAACAAAAAATAATGGAAAAAAAACCAAAACAAAGTAAGCTATCTCATGTATACAGAATACTGGGTTAAACACATATGTGCGCTCAAAATAACAATTATAAGGCAAGCATCTTTGCAACTACCAACCAGGACAAAAAAATAGAACATTATCAGCCCTCTAAAGCTACTTATGCCTCTCTCTGATTATAACTCCTCCTCCCATAGAGGTACTCCTCCCCTGACTTCTTACACCTAAACAGTAGTCTCATTTTGTCTGGTTTCCAGTTATGCAAAATTTTTTTAGCATTTTTTATTGATTTATAATCATTTTACAATGTTGTATCAAATTCCAGTGTTCAGCACAATTTTTCAGTCATTCATGGACATATACACACTCATTGTCACATCTTTTTCTCTGTGAGTTATCATAACATTTTGTGTATATTTCCCTGTGCTATACAGTGTAATCTTGTTTAACTATTCTACAATTTTGAAATCCCAGTCTATCCCTTCCCGCCCTCCACCCCCCTGGCAACCACAAGTCTGTATTCTCTGTCTGTGAGTCTATTTCTGTCCTGTATTTAAACTTTGTTTTTGTTTGTTTGTTTGTTTTTATTTTTGTTTTTTAGATTCCACATATGAGCGATCTCATATGGTATTTTTCTTTCTCTTTCTGGCTTACTTCACTTAGAATGACATTCTCCAGGAGCATCCATGTTGCTGCAAATGGCATTACGTTGTCGGTTTTTATGGCTGAGTAGTATTTCATTGTATAAATATACCACCTCTTCTTTATCCAGTCACCTGTTGATGGACATTCAGGCTGTTTCCATATCTTGGCTATTGTAAATAGTGCTGCTATGAACATTGGGGTGCAGGTGTCACCCTGAAGTAGATTTCCTTCTGGATACAAGCCCAGGAGTGGGATTCCTGGGTCATATGGGAAGTCTATTCCTAGTCTTTTGAGGAATCTCCACACTGTTTTCCATAGTGGCTGCACCAAACTGCATTCCCACCAGCAGTGTAGGAGGGTTCCCCTTTCTCCAGCGTTTGTCATTTGTGGATTTTTGAATGATGGCCATTCTGACTGGTGTGAGGTGATACCTCATTGTAGTTTTGATTTGCATTTCTCTGATAATTAGTGATATTGAGTATTTTTTTATGTGCTTTTTGATCATTTGTATTTCTTCCTTGGAGAATTGCTTGTTTAGGTCTTCTGCCCATTTTTGGATTGGGTTGTTTATTTTTTTCTTATTGAGTCGTATGAGCTGCTTTTATATTCTGGAGATCAAGCCTTTGTCGGTTTCACTTGCAAAAATTTTCCCCATTCCGTAGGTTTTCTTCTTGTTTTACTTATGGTTTCCTTTGCTGTGCAGAAGCTTGTAAGTTTCATTGGGTCCCATTTGTTTATTCTTGCTTTTATTTCTTCTAGGAGGAAGTTTTTGAAATGTATGTCAGATAATGTTTTGCCTATGTTTTCCTCTAGGAGGTTTATTGTATCTTGTCTTATGTTTAAGTCTTTAATCCATTTTGAGTTGATTTTTGTATATGGTGTAAGGGAGTGTTCACTAAACCCATGCTAAAAGAAATATTGAAAGGGCTATTCTAAATAGAAAAGCAGCAGGATGCTACAGAAATGAGAAACTCACAACTGGAAAGGTGATAACTCATGAATTACAGATAAAGTAAACACAAAATTATAAAAGAAGACATACAAATCACTGAGAGTGGGAGAGGGAGGCAGGGAAATATAGAATATATTTTTTTCTTTCTTTTTAAAATTTTTTTAACAGTAGGATGGGTTTGAGATCATGTTACTATCAGTTTAATAAAAACAGTTATAGTAATGGGCTAATAGATTTACAAAAAAGGGTAACCACAAGCCAAAAACTTACAAGGGAGTCACAAAAATTAAATAAAATCCATGATAATACAAAGGAAAATTACCAAACCACAAAAGGAAGAAGAAAGGAACATAGAAGATATACCAATTCAACTGCAAAGATAAGTTCAAAATGGCAATAAACACACATCTATCATTAATTACTGTAAATGTTAATGGACTAAATGCTCCAGTCAAAAGACATAGAGTGGCAGACTGGATAATAAAGCAAGAACCTTCAATATGCTGCATACAAGAGACCCACTTTAGGGAGAAGGACACATATAGATTGAGAGTGAAAGGATGGAAAAGGATATTCCATGCAAATGGAAAAGCCAAAAAAGCAGGTGTTGCAGTACTAATTTCAGACAAAATAGACTTTAAAACAAAGGCCATAAAGAAAGATAAAGAAGAACATTTTATAATGATTAAAGGAGTGATACAAGATGAGGATATTACACTCGTTAACATATATGCACCCAATATAGGAGCACCTAAGTACATAAAACAATTACTAACAGAGATAAAGGGGGATATTGATGGGAATACAATCATAGTTGGAGATTTTAACACCACATTAACATCGCTAGACAGATCTTCCAGACAGAAAATAAACAAGGCAACAGAGAAATTAAACACTACAATAGAAAAACTAGATTTGGTGGATATTTTCAGAGCATTACACCCCCAAAAAATAGGATATACATTCTTTTCAAGTGCACATGGAACATTTTCCAGGATCGATCATGTACTTGGGCACAAAAGAAACCTCAACAATTTTAAGAAGATAGAAATTATCTCAAGCATCTTTACTGACCACAATGCCATGAAACTGGAAATCAACAACAGAGAAACAAAGGAGAAAAAAAGGAAAGCTTGGAGATTAAACAATATGTTATTGAAAAAACCAATGGGTCAATGAGGAAATCAAAGCTGAAATTAAAAAATACCTTGAGACAAATGAAAATGAAAGCACAACCACTCAAAACCTATGGGACACAGTAAAGGCAGTGCTAAGAGGGAAGTTTATAGCAATACAGGCCTTCCTCAAAAAAAGAAGAACAATCTCAAATAAACAATTTAACCCACCACCTGAATGAATTAGAAAAAGAAGAACAAAAAGCCCCAAAAAGCAGCAGAAGGAAGGAAATAATAAAGATCAGAGAGGAATTAAATACAATAGAGATTAACAAGACCATAGAAAAAATCAACCAAACCAAAAGCTGGTTTTTTGAAAAAGTAAATAAAATCGACAAACCTCTGGCCAAACTCACAAAGAAGAAAAAAGAGAGAGCACAAATTAGCAAAATAAGAAAGGAAAATGGAGAAATTACAACAAACAAAATAGAAGTACAGAATATCATACGAGAATATTATGAAAAACTATATGGAACCAAACTGGATAACCTAGAGGAGATGGACAAGTTTCTGGAAACATACTGTCCACCAAGACTGAATCAAGAAGAAACTGAACACTTGAACAATCCGATCACTAGAAAGGAAATAGAAATAGCAATTAAAAACCTCCCTACAGTTATGCAAAATTTGAATCCTACTTGAGGCCTTTTTTTTTTTTTTTAAGTGTGATTTGCTTCTTAGCCTCAACATTTTTTCTTGAGATTCATCCATGTTGTGACATAGGCTCCACTGCATGCATATATGGTGATGTATTTATCTCTTACTGTTGACAGGCATTCGGATTTTTCCAGTTGTTGGCTGTTACTGCCAGCACTGCTGTGGACATTACTGTACATGTATTTTGGTTCACAGATGCAGAATTTCCCCCAGGGTGTATTTTTAAGACTAAAATTCTATGGGCCATATGATAAGTATGTGTTCAGCTTTCCTTTTATCCCCCCCCCACTTAGTAGTGTAATTCACAGTAAATGATGTGTATTTACTTATATATCTAAAAACTATCCATAAACATATACTTTAATTGGGGGCATGAAAAAGCATTGTAAAAATGCACCCTAAATTACTTACAACAGTCTTTGTTGTCAGTTATTTTTGAGACTTTTTTATTTGTTCATACTTATATAAAAACAACTGTGCAAGAATTTTTGTTTACATTTAATGTTAATTAATTGCTTATAAATTAATTAAATCTATTAATACATCTTGTTCATTTTTAATTTCTTTACATAGTTAACACAAATGAGAATTTTTGAGGTCAAAAAGAATGAAATGATTAGTTTTGTATCATTCAGTGTTCACCCAGGAAAAAGGAGCTCACATCAGCATGGTTTAAAGTAAGGACTTGTTTACGGAAGTGTTGAAAGTGCTGGGAAGGGAAGCGGGGGGTGGGGGGTGTGATATTGCTACTCAGGCATTGGCTACGTGCAGAAAGCTATTACCGCCCCTAGAGGTGGGGGAGCCAAAGAAGAGCAGTTACCCAGAGCCCGCGATTGTAATGTTTGCTGTTAAAGTGGTATCAGTGCTGCTTCTGCTTCAGGAATCACTTCCACCGCTGCTGAGCAGGAAGCCTGGGACCCATCCCATCCTGGTACTGCAAGAGCCCGAGAGAGGCTGAATGCTGCCCGTACCGCTGCTCTCGCTGGTGCTGCTGAAGTTCACACGCATCCACACGATCCTCCCTGAGCACGTCTGAAGCAAGAAGAAGGGGGGAAAAAAAATGATGGGCTCTTTCTTTCTTGTGTGTGCCTTCCTCCAAGAAGCAGACTCTGGGACAGAATTCAACGTGCAGGAAGTTCACTGGGTGAAACAGTTTTGAAGTATAAAGAGGGAGAGAGCAGGAGTAGCTGAAATGAGCCATCACACCATGGAAAGTCTGACACCTGAGAGAAGAGAAGGAAGGAAGGATTGAGTTGGAAGAACCTCAAACTGCAGCTGGGTTTTGAAAAAGTCTTAGCCAGGTCGACCTGGAGTCTTTGAGCAGAGGTTGCCTGTTGGAGAGAGTCCCTTATCGGGCAGAAAGGCCAGGCTGCTGTGTTCCTGCCATGCTCTCAGTCACTGATGGGTGGCAGCCCAGAGAAAGTGTGGCCTTGGTGGGATCCACGGCTGGATCCACAGCTGGATCCACAGGTGGGGTTCCTGAAGGCCATCAGGCAACTCTGTTCTTTGCAGTGGGTTCTTTTGAGGGAGAACTTGGCGTACCACACTTGCACAGGCAGAATCTAACCAGAAACCAGTTGGCAAGAAAGTCTGAGGAATCTAGCAATTAAGCTTCCAGCCTCCTTCAATACAGAGAGGGAAACAGAATGATAAATGTTGGTGAAATTGACAAGACTCTGCCATAGGAATATTTATACATATTGCCAAATTACTTTTTATTCCTTCACAGAGGGATATAAAACTTCCTATCTCACCACTCTGAAAATACTGGCTACAAATGGGTAATCTTTGTTTAGTCAGATGATCCTGACATGGTCTTTTAGTCATATTTTAATTTATATTTTTGAGTACTAATGAATGGCTAGTTGATTTTTGAACTACTTTCATTTTCTATTATTTGACTTACTGATTCCTTTGCCAGTTTAATATTTCTGTCATTGATATGTTTGAAAACCTTAGACAAGCTTGGTCATTTATTGTTTATTTTCAGTTTACATGCTTTTGAAATTTAGTGTTGTGTTAAAATAATGTTTATTTTTTTAAGACTATAAAGTGTCCCACACTGTTGTTAGAGAAAATTTGAAGATACATAAAAATATAAAGAAACTTTAAAACACCTGTAATCCTACATATGTGTCACTATTAATTCTTAAATATTATTCATAAAATAATATTAAGAATATACTGTATCGGGGTGGGGATAGCTCAGTGGTAGAGCACATGCTTAGCAAGCATGAGGTCCTGGATTGCATCCCAAATATCTCCATTAAAAAAAAGAAAAGAATATACTGTATCCATAATTTTTTTTCATTTCTTACTCTATTGTGAGCATTTCTTCATGTTTCCTGTGAAAATACTTATTAAACATACTATATTACTGGATATTTGAGCTGTTTATTTTTTCTCTAGTAAAAATCATGCTGCAGTGAACATTTGGATGTGCAATTGCTCTCTCCAATATATGTTTATTAGGATAGATTTGCAGTAATGGAATTACTAGTTCAAATGACTTAAATTTTAAAATATTATTACATTTTGACACTGGTATTTTTAACCATAAAAATAATCTGTGTTTATTTCAAAATATTTGAAAAGTATTAAAGAAGCACTAAGAATATAAAAGGATCAAATATACTCAAAGGTGTTTACTTATTAATATTCATACCTGTTAAAATGTATGCTTTTGATATATATTGTCACATTACAAACATCCCAATTTGTATTCCCATCCTCAGGGAATTTATACACCCTTGCCAACACTGAGATATACCATTCTATTTAATCTTCGTCAATTTCATCCTGTTTTAATTTGCAATTTTTAATTGTTAAAGATGATAAAATTTTATTGATGTATTGACCATTAATATTTTTATTACCTTTTCATGTATTTTATATGTTGTTTTGATTAGGTGACTCTGTTTTCTTTCTGCCTTTATGAGAGCACTTTATAAAGGATTAGCACTTTGCGTTATGTTACCAGTAATTTACACTTTTCCTAATCAGTGCATTAGCATACAGTGTACAAGAGCACAGCTTCAGAACTCCACTCTGTGTTTTCATTCAGGCTGAGCCTTTCACTAGCTCTAGGTCATTTTTCTTTTCTTTTTTTCAGTTGTGATGGGGGTGGAGTATCTGAACCCTTTTAACAGTTTCTTTAACCTTAAATGAAAAAAAAATTACCTATATATAGATATAGATACATATCTATAGATATACATATATATACATATATATAGATACATATCTATATCTATATATCTAGGTTTTATCTCAATTACTGAGTAAATCTTTTCAAGCTTAGATTTTTTGTTTTCAAAGAAAACCTTACTTTCATTTTCTATTTAACTAATGCTCTTATCTTTTTGTTCTGTTTTATTTTTTCATCCTCTCTCAATTTTTGGAGCTCCTGTTGTTTGGCTGTTTGACCTCTTGAACTTGTTTTCCAGCACTCTTCTATTTTTCTCTCTTCCCTTTTACTCTTTTTTGGGGGGTGGAGGTGGGGGTGGGAGATTTCTTCACCTTTATTGTCCAAACCTGTGCAAAATTTTATATTTTCTTTTATACTTTTAATTTATGTGCTATTTTTGTTTTCTGAGTGTTCTCCTGCCCTGCCTCTCCATTGTTAAAGGTTTTCTTCTTGCAAAGTCTCTCTTCTTAGATTTTGTCCCCTCTTTGTTATTTTAGTTTCTGTCCTCCATGCTAGGAGCTTTCCTCAGATAGTTCCTAACCCCAGACTGTCTGCTCTGGAAGCTCTGAGCCTGTTACTGGGGTTTGTAGAACGTGAGGTTTAATGTAAGATGGTGTGGCAGGGCTTTTATTGGGGAACTACCAGTGTTAGTATATTTCCCTTGGATCTGCCAGATTCTTTCAAGAAGAATCTTTCATCTCTTGCCTGAGACGATCAGGGAGTTGAAAGGTGAAAGGGGCTGGGGTGAGGAGGTGTGTCCTATGTCACCATCCTGTAACTCATTCAGTGCGGTGCCTGCAGTCCTTGCTCTGGCTTGTGTTCCCCAGTCCAGACATCACTTCTGCCTTTCTCCCCCCAAAATAAATCCCCAAGCTTTTGCCAGGTTGGAGGTAGACAGCTGCCCAATGACATGGAATGATGGAGAGTAACTAGAGATTTAATTGCTTCTCAGACGCTTTCACCAATGCTTCTAATTGTAGCCCTCAACCCCTTCCCCGTTCTGGACCTATCTGATGCTGCCAGTAACCCATTCTTTTGGGGATTCTGCACTGCCAGCCTAGAGATTCTTTCTTGAGTCCAAAAAACTGGCTCTAAAATTTTGTTGGTGTCGCCTCCTACTTAAATGCATTTTTTCAGCCCACCACCTTAAATCAGAACACTAGTAGTGGTTTTAACTTTGCTGTTTTCTTTTTCGTTTTCTTACACTCCTCCTTATCTTGTTAGGCTCTCTCTTATTTTCACATGTTCCAAAAATTTCCTCCACAGTCTGTTGTTGTAGTTCAGTTTTCATCTTTGCTTTGATCAATTCCATCTTGCTTGAATTATATGGATATACGAAGCAGAAGCTTTATAAATTTTATCTTTATTTCTTGCAGTGTATTTTTAAATGATGCTATCGCATTGCTTGTAGAATGCTCTAGTATCTTCCTTACATTTAAAAATACCATGCTGTGGGCCTCGTTTTTCCTTCCTGTGTTCTCATCCATTTCTATTATTGGTCCCCAAATGGGTGAGTGGGTCTTGAATTTTTTCTCCTCATGTGTATCCTGTTGGAATTCCATCCTCAGGATGTAGGTAGAACATTCTGAGGCCATGGCTCGTTCCATTAGAGCCAGCTTGTTTTCTTCTCAGTGTCTGTGGAAGCTACTTTGATGGTCACCAGATACCTGCGTCTGATTTTGGACTTGGCAGGGCTTCTTCTCTGGGTCCCCAAGACATTCCCACCTTCTTCCGAATCCTGCTCCCAGTGGAGTCGGGAGGAGTACTGCCATCTTTCTCGCTTTCTGTTTGGCCTCTGGGAACAGCTGCTGTTTAATTCTGAAGGCTCAGAAGGCCTTCTTCACATCATCTCCCCATCCTACAGCTAGTTCTTCACCTCCTCCTAGTTGTTCAAGCCAGAGTCTTTGGGATCAACCTTGACACCTTTCTTGCCATCTCTACATGTATCTAATCAATTGTAAAATCTTGTTAGTTTTAATTCCTAATTGTCTTTCATATCTGAAGTTCTTCTCCATCTCCATGGCCTTTGTCTTCTCTGAACCTTGGTAATTCTCTTCTCATCCAAAGTTTCCAGACTCCAGTCAGGTCTCCTTACAGCTGTTGAAGTGAGTTTCTAAAAATAAATATCTGGTAAGTTTACTTCTCTGCTTAGAACCCTTGAGATGAAGTTCACAACTTACACAGGACAGAACCTTGTGTGATGTCTCTTGTTCTCTCCTTTAGGAAATTTCCCTCTTACTAAACATGATCCAGACGCATTCTCTTTTGCAATTTCTTGAAGGCTTTGTGTACTTTTTCCTTTTAGAGGGACAGGGGAGCTTAATGAGGTCTGTTTATTTATTATTTTTTTACTGTAAGTAGTAGATTGAACCCAGGACCTCATGCATGCCAAGCACGCACTTTACCGCTGAGCTGTACGCCCACCTCGTCCCTGCGCACTTTGATGCCACATTTCCCTTTGTGTGCTTTTCACACTTTGCTGCTTTATTTATCTTGCTAACTGCAAGCCGTGCCTTCTGGCTAATACCTTCCTCAGGAAGCTTTTCTTATCCTTCTAGGTTATTTTCTCTGTTTCACGGTCACATAGCGCCTTGCACCCCTTACATCTCTTCTCACAATTGCACTTAATGAGTTGTTTGTACAATTATTTGTTAATGCTTTTCCACTTAGCTGCAAGCTCTGTGAAGGTAGATTCAAGTATTCAAGCGTCTCCTGTTCCTCACAGTATCTAGCATCCATGAAGTTACGATGTCGTCTATTCCTTTAGATATGCTCTTAATTTAGATTTCATATTTCAAAACATTGAACAGAAGCTTTCAAAGGATTTGAGAAATTGGTGGTGATGGCAGGCATCCTTAGTGTTTTCTTCCTTTTTTAATGGTGGTAGGTCTAGTGTTCCAAGATTCAGTATCACGTTGACTTTTTAAAAAATAGTTTAAAATTACATTTAAGAAATCTTTCTCTTTATTTCCTCTATTTTAAGAGACTGGGTTTTGTTTTCAGTTTAGCATGTGCTTGAAGGTATAGAATTAGGGAAATTCTGAGTATTTAAAGTTAGACAAATCCTCCGTATTATTTCTGGTGTGCTTTCATATACAGTCTTTATTTGGGCTATGAAGAAATATTCTTTCACTGTCTTTCCTTTTCATGCACTCATGATTTTTTTTTTTTTTTTGTAATAAACACAAGGCAGAACAGGTCTACTATGGGGAGAGTGAATCTTATTCTTTGAGAAAAGAGAATATCGTTTTCTGGTGTTGATAGGTTTGATATTGAATGAAGTTTATCAATAGAGCATAGCTGTATGCTTAATAAAAAGATAAAAATCATGAAGCATTTACTCTCTTTTGAATGTGAGCAGTTCGTTAATTGGAAATGTTTAGTTTTTTCCAGGCATGTATCCTGGGCACTGTGCAGCTGTCAGCAAGCATCGCATAACTTTACTGGAGAGAATTAGTTGAATATATTCCTATGACTGACCCTCAGCACTAACAACAATTGAAGGAAGTCAGAAGAATCTTCAATTTATTTCACTTCAGTAGAATTTGCTAATACTTATTCACCAAGGGCAGTTTCTCAACTGTTTTTTTTTTTTCTCTCAGGAGCTTTTTAGACACTTTTCATCCTAATTCATTCTCACTCCCTTAAAATTTTAATACCACAGATATACTGTGTATCTGTTTCATGTGCTGTATCTCTATCTGTGATTTATAAAGAGAGTAAGATTTTTCACGGTTCCCATGAAACAATTTTCACCCCCTTGGGGGATGGTACTACCCTTGTTGAAAGTGCATAAGCCACAGTTGGTTTTTGTTACTATGATACCTGTTTCATAGCACTATTCTTTTCCTCTCATTAATCATTTAAAAAAATTTTTAATAGACTTTATTCTTTTAGAGCAGTTGCAGGTTCACAACAGAATTGAGTAGAGAATACAGAGTTCCCACATGGCCCTCCCCACCCACACATATATACTCCCCTACCCTCCACATCCCTCATCAGTGTGGCATGTTTGGTACAATCGATGAACCAGCATGGGCACATTATTATCAACCAAAGTCCATAGTTTACATTGGGGTTCACTCTTGATGTTGTACATTCTATGGGTTTTGACAAATGCATAATGACATGTAGCCACCACTATAGTATCATCCTACATAGAATAATTTCATTGCTCTAAAAATCCCTTATGTTCTATCTATTCATTAATAAATTTTATAAATATCCCTAATAGCATGTTGATATTATAGACCTTAGGGACTTAGGGAAGCTGACATAACCTTGTACATTCATATGACAAAGTATTTGAGGAAAAAAGCTCTTTTGTGTATCTTACAATTTTTTATTCTTTTTTTTTTGTAGATTTCAAAATATAAAGATAATGGCCTACTGACGTACTTAACTTTTTTTCAGTCACACTAGGCTTATAGTCTTGGTCCTCTGAATACCTTTCTTATCAAGTCATCAAACCATACTGTTCTATAATTTTTATAATAATGTAAGTTATCAGGGCAGTGGAAATGTATTTAATATCTTCTCTAATGTCTGCTTTTTCATATTGTGAGTTGCATTTGTGTATCACTCATGTGCTAGATGTCTGTATAATAGGAAGTCATTCACTTAATCATTCAAGTCTGGTCATGATAATAATAAAATCAACAGGACACAAGACTGAATATTAAATTACCAAACAAAATAACTGCTTAGCTGATCGCTCATGATGAACACGTCTACTTCCTCAAGCAAACTGTTTATAAGTTCACCATGAGTATGACAGAAGACTGCATTTGCAGGAGAAGCAGGTTGGAAGACTAATTTGAAATGGTACCTAAGATACTTACTTGATCAGAGTGGTGAAAAGAGAAGAAAATTTGGAGTCAGGAGAATGTAGAGATTGAGCTGAATGCCCTTGAGTGAAATATATTACTGCCGAAATTTTAGTTTCTTTATCTGTAAAATAGGAGCAATAGTTGCTCATGTTACTGCACTGGATTGGTGTAGCGATAAAAAATGATAATATATGTGAAATTTCTTTTAAAGTGCCAGAGGTTATTGCAGCTTCTATTCTATGCAAAATTTTTAGTTTTACTGATAATACTTGTATAACTATTGATCGTTTTGAAAGACATTTCTTGGGAAATAAAATTAAAGTGCAAGTTATACAGGGAACATTTCTTGGTCTTTTGAAGTATGATATAATACATATAATAATCAGCCCCTTAATTCTTTGTCCATACATGAAATTAATATGCTTCTGCAAATGTGCATCTGTGGGAGTATTTTGAGGAAACTGAGTGTTACCTCTTAGCAGAAAAAAAAATCAAGCGGCTTTATAATGTATTTTCAAGTTATAACTAATTCACTGGGAAGTTAACGTTGAGAAAATCAATCATTTGAACATTTTTTTCCTGATTTGAAACACTGAAGTTATAAAGAGAAGTGAAAATCAACTATAGATAAAAATGACAGCCCCCCACTAATAGAGGATTCACTGAGAAAACACGTTAGCATGCCATTTTAATAAGTTATTAGGTTATTCATGTAGTAGGTACAGCCGGCGTGTTATTTCGTAATTCTGCAGCTGTCTTATCTCAAAACAGATGTTACTTGAGTAAAATCGCTCTATTGCTCTTGTTTCCTGACAGAGATGTGCTGCTCCAACATTGTTATAAAACGCAGTAGCAAACACTGTCCTGTGGTGCTAGTGCCCTGGAGACATTTGGGTCAAAGATAGATGAAGCAGTTTTTTTTTTTTTTTCAATTATGTGTTCCTAAAGTTTACGTTAAATGGACTTTGTCAATGATTTCGTTTTAAAAAGCTGAGGAAATTTCAATCTTTTTAGGTCAATCATATTGACATACAAATGTATATATCTTAACGTATATTTCTTTTAAACATTTTGTGTGTTAGTTTCTTCAAAGTAATTTATACGTATCAAATATTGAAGACAGTTAACTTTTAGAAATAATATCAAGTTCTCATTGACTTTTTTCTTTCCAAACATTTAGTTTCCCGTTAATTTATTTATTATTCATTCATTCAACAAAATTGTGTTACACATTTATTATACGCCAGACACTACCTAGGCACCAAGAGACCATTAAAATGAGTTATGTTACCGTGGTCTCGAGGAACTCACCAAGTACAAGGAAACCCATTTGTGTAATAAAAATATGAACACGATGAGTATTTCATAAAATCTTACGTCTTCACAGACAGATAAGGACAGTGCGTGTGCTCATGTGCATAGTAACAGCAGCAGAAGAAATGATAGAGACAGGTTCATCTTAACGTTGAAAAAATAACCAAATAACTAGAAAATGTGTAAATCTGTGTCGGCCTGAGAGGGTCAGTGAAAGTAGGAGGTGGCTGGTGTATAATGGATGCGTGAAGGCCTTGTACAGGAGGGGATGTGGAGACGGTTGAAAAGCAGCTAAGGGGAGAATGAGACCTCTGTGCGGGAGGTAAGGAGGGAGGGACGACAGCAGCCTCTGGTCACAGTGTTACTTCCCTGATGACATAGCCCTGGGAGGTGCACTCCAGCCCTTAGTTTGTGTAGAGTAGCAGCTTGGATTCTGAAACTGCAAAACTTTCACTGCTGTAACTTACCAGTTGTTAAACTCTCTTTGTGTTTGGAGGAAACAAAACACCTCTATCAAATGTGACTGTCATTCTCAGAGTTGCCGTTGGCCCGGAAGTTGCTTTAGGTTAAAATGAGTTCTCATTTAATTCCAAATCAAGTTTTCCTTTTAGTTGAAAGAATATTCAAGTTACATAAACAAAGACTAGCTTTAGAGCTAGTCAAGTCAATCTTGATATCATAGAAGCATTTAAAAGCATCCTTTACGGATTTCTTACTCGAATTTGTTTCTGGGTTGTGATCTTATTTTATCAGAGTACAGAATTCTCACATAAGTCATAAGCTTTCAAGAAATTTTCTCACTAATGAAAATGCTGTACCACCATGGTAGAAGTACTAGAATGGGTCCCACTCATCTTTCAGAGGTATTTTTGAACTGGAATCTAACCATTCAGAAAGTGCTTTTGGAGGTGAAGATGTCTGTTTGTTTGATCAAAAGAGAAATTGACCCCCGTTTCTTAAAAACTTGAAGATAATAGGCTAAGGAATATCAGGTGTACAACCCACAATAGTATTTACACTACATTAATAAGCATAGGAGAAAAGGCGGTCCACCTGGTATATCAGACATACAAAGACGGCGCCTCTGAAGATGCTCTAAGATACTACTGTTGATCAGTACTGGAAATGCCACTTTTCAAGATTGGCTTTGTTGTTCTACAGCTAAAGTTTCATTTTTCAGAAGGGTCTAGACTTCTAATCTGGACTCTTAATATATTTCACAATGTAGATGAAATACATTTAATACCATCATGCAAAATAGAACAAAAGCTCATTTTATATAATGAATCCTGTAATTAGTTCATCACAACCATTCTATTGGAGTGTCAGTGAAGGAGTTATGATCTTGTAAAATGGGATTAGGCAACCAAGCTATTAATAGGATCATCCTGGACTCTTCCCATATGGTATGTTCTATGTTTCATATTTGTGTAGAACCGTAATTTGTGGATAGTCGATATGAGTGCTAGTGGCAAAGGGCTTTAGACTTGAGACTTATCAAATGGTTGCTTATCCCCCTGGACACTCTGGGGAGCTTTAAAAACAGGGTTGTAATTCCAAGCACTGGGCTTCTCTCTTTGGAAAATGGGTAGTCTTCCCCAACAGACACTAACCTATCTCATCCCTTAAGATTTTTTTTTTTCCCAATGTCTCAACTCTGGCTTCTCTCAAAGCCCTGATACCAGCTCCTCCTGGGGAAAATTTTTGTGGTAAAGATCCTGTTTTTGTTAACAAATCAAAGGTTGATCATGGAGCCACAGTGTTTCACAATGTGATGTTTCAAGGTCTCTGTGTCCCCTGTCCTGGTCCTGCAAGGCAATGAGAACCTTTGGGCTTGGGGTATTGGGAGCCAGGATCTGGGTGTGGCTAAGCCCTTGGGCATATCTGGAGACTCCATATGTTTTTCTTTTTCCCTAAGAAACAGTGTCTCTAAGTAAACAGGGGACCTAGGTAAAAACTATTAAGAATAATGTAAATTGAAATTTAAATATTTGAACTTTAATACATTTCACTGAATGGCCTGTGTCACAATAAAGAAAACACCTGTCTTTTTTGTCAGCACTACAAGTGCTGTAGGCATGATTAGGCTGAAGGTCTCTTAGACGCCAGAGATTTAAAATATCAACTCAGCTGACTGCCTTGGAAACTTCCTAGTTGATCATTTGATTTTCTTCTCTCTATGAAATTTCTGTTTATTCTCTGTTTTCCTGGAACCCACAGCTGCCACGTCACGCAGACTGTTTAATCATGCTTAATTCTTGATGATTTCCACTCATTTCTGAGCAGAAGAATTCAGTGGTCCTGAGTTCAACAGAATAGCAGCTTTCTTTGAATTTTAGATATGTGTATTATATTAACATATAAATATACACTGTGGATATACGTCTCAGTTTTGTGATACTGCCAGGGAATTTTGCTTTGTGGAGCATTTTCAGGGCAGCCAACAATATACCATCTAGGGATGAGAAAACAGCTGGTTACCCCTCATAGACAAAGCTGATTTTCTGTGAACTGATAATAGAGTCTCACATGGCTAATAATTGTTCTTGAGCCTTGCTTCTCAGCCAGTTTGTTACCTCTCTGTAACTGTTTTGTGATATTTTTTGTGACGCACAGTGACTTCTTACTTTAGTGGAACAAAATCATTATTTCTGTTTACTTTCATTTCAAATTAGACCATAATGGAAATCTTCGGGTGTAATGAGCTTTAAAACCTAGTTTCTGTAAAAATAATTCATTTTAACCTAAATAATAAAGACCTTAGTCTCGGTAATGTAAATTTGGGTATCTCAAAGAAATAATAACTGGTTGAAAATATGTAGAAAACGCTGCTTTCTTTGATAGTATTGTAGCAATAAAGCAAACTTTTCCTTCTGTTTTGCCAAATGACTCTGTATGTACAAGTCCATTCTGAATACTGCAACATTGAAACTGTACTTGACCAGATTTCAGTCTTGCTGAAAATGCCTTGAAATATTTTTCAGAAAACCGCTTTGATCAGAGTCTTTTTTCAAACTGGACATGCCTGCCATTCCATGTCAGTCTTAAGCTCAAGTATTTCTAAAATATTTCTTTATTGGCTAAAATGTAGAAATAGTTTAAAGTAGAGTTCTCATGGAATCTCATTTGGATATTGCCACAATTTGCTACTTTACAAGTTCACCAACTTCGTTTTTGAAAATACCTGATTGTTTAAATTTGTTTGAAAGTTTTATCTCGTGCCTTTATATATTTATACATTTGTTTACCTATTTATGTGTGTATGTGTGCATCTACGTTCAAACTTAGAAGTAATAGTATCTGCTACAACCAATTGAAAATAGGTAATGAGACATCATGTGACTCTTCCTTGTATGTAATAATCCTTTAAATATTTTCGGTATCTGTCTTCTTTTAGTCCTCTTTTCTTTAGAATTAATATCTGCCCCCAACTTCTTCAATTAATCTTTAAAAACAGGCTTTTACCTTTATGACCCTTTGAGAATTTTATGTATTATAGATTACTCTAATTATGGATTATTTGAAACAGAATAAAATGAGAAACGTAGTATTCTGAGTTTTTTCTATTGATTTTTCTGTGATTGTTTGGTCACCTCACTTTTCTAGATTTTCCCAAATAATAATTTCCTCAATATCTAGAGCCCCATTAGTTTCTAAAGGGGATTGTAGCCCCCTCTTATCCATGGGGGATCCATTCTAAGGACCCCCCCAGTGGATGCCTGAAACCACGGACTGTATCAGACCCGGTATATTCTGTGTTTTTTCCTATGTGTACATACCTATGATAAAGTTCAATTTATAAACTAGGCATAGTAAGAGAGTAACAATAACTAATAAAAGAGAATAATTGTAATAATGTACTGTGATAAAAGTGTATGTGAGTGTGGCCTTTCTCTGAGTGTCTTATTGGACAAATTTAAAGCCTTTTGCATCTTAATTAAGCGCTTATCATGCACTGTGGACTTAAATTTTGCAGTATGAGGTGCGACAGCAAAACTAGCATGAATTTCTTTTTTCTTCTTCTCTATTTCACAGACAGAAGATTCATTCTTACCATGGCTCTTAGCCACCTTGGCATTTAATTTTTTTTCCTTACTGAGTTGAGAACGTTCATTCTAAAGGAAGCACTTTTCAGCTTTTCTTTGGCAGATGTGAACTGCCAGCATCACTGCTCTTGTGCTTTGGGGTCATTATTAAGTAAAACAAAGGTGGCTTGAACACAAGCACTGCGATCCCAGGACAGCTGGTCTGACGACGTTGTTAGTCACTCCTAAGTGCCTGACAGATGGGATACACTGAGCAAAGGGATGGTTCGTGTCCGGGGCAGGACTGAGCAGGACGTTGTGAGATTTCCTCATGCAACTCACAGTGGCATGCAACTTAAAGCTTATGAATCATTTGTGTCTGGAATTTTCCATTTAATCCTTTCGGACCGTGGTTGATGGACCTCGGGTAACTGAAGCCCCAGAAAGTGAAACCAAGAGGGAGCTATTGTAGACCGACTTTGTTTTAAGAACAAGGTGCCATCGGGTAATTCAGCAAACAATTGATCTGACTCAGGGGTCTCAGACTTGTAGTTACAGACGGAAAAGACTCTTCTGAAATAACCTTTCTTGATTGCCCTCTTCTTCCTCATGTGCTTTTCAGTGAGTTAAATTTGTCCTGAAGTTTGTCTCAATTCTCCTGAGACACCTAATGAACATACTCTGACCAGACAGCCAGTCCCATAGTCTCCCCACGTGGTGATTCCCCTCAGCTCTGCTCTGCATCTCTGGCGCCTCCTTCCCTCTGTGGACCTGCTCTGCTTCTCCGTGCATGCGGCCGCTCGCCAGCCAGCCCTCCAGGTGACACAGCATCCGCTGGAGACACACAGTACCTCCGAAGCCAGTGTATTTCAGTATCAGGTGAAGACTTCTCAGAGAAGTCACTGTGGCTTTGAGTTAAAATCTGACTTGTGAAGGGCATTTCAAAGAGAAAGAACGTCTGCTTCAATGCTGAATAGCCCTTTGGTTTGCCCCAGCGTTGCAGGCTGTGGCCACTACTTTGTATTGTTCATGTCTGATGAAGTTGAAAATCGTCAAGTATTTAGGGCTCCTCATGCTTTGAGGGTTTTGAAAAATTGAGTCTCACCTGAATTCTCCTGACCTGGAGTGTGTGTCTTCACTTGACTTACAGGAAGCATTGCACTGAGGCCGTTGGGATTTGACATGAAAACCCTTTAAATGGGCTCATTATGAAAATGTCACAAATCTGAATAAACTCAGGGTCTTCACATGACCACTTACTCGTCATACAGATTTACGCAAAATCCGTTGGTTGGAAATTTAAGGTTTCAGACGTTTCAGAGGACATGCACCTGACATTTTCAAGAACAACAGAGTTCAATTAAAAAAAAAAAATCAGGAGCACATTGTGCTGGAATAGCATCTGCCTTCGGAATTTGGGCACTTAGTTGAACTTGACATTGGCCATTTGACCTCCTCAGCATCGAAAGCAAGTTCTCCTATGTGGGAGAAGCTCTTGGAGCACTTTTCTTTCTTTCTTTCTTTCTTTTTTTAATCTCCTATCTTTTGTCCCTATATGCTTTTCTAGGTGGCTAAGAAAATTCATGATCTGGGGTTCAGTGTAATTATTTAATATACACCTTTGAAGACTGTGCCATTGTAACCCCCTGGTACTTTACTTAAAGCTTAAACTTTACCTGGTGTCGACCCATCTTTAAGTTGAGGGTGAGGAACTCAAATCATGACTTTATCTGGGTTCTGTTTGTCCTTTCACCTCTTGTCCAGTTTGAATACCCACTTCATCAGCCAGTCGGCTTTTTAACTCTCTGCCTTCTTGCTCTTTGAATTAGTCCCATCCTTAAGAAGCGTGCTGGTTTGAGAAGGGCTCTTACAAAATACCTTTCTTTTGGGAAGAGAAGTCCTATTTTGACTATTTAAATTTCGAATAAAGGGAGAGAGCTTTTGACATAATGTAATGCAGCTCCTTTGTCAGGATCTGTTCTCGCTGTGGTTGTGCGCTGTCTGGGGCAGATACAGTGCTCACGGACCACGTCTCTACTGGGACTCACCCACTGGTACAGGTAGACTGTAGCTTGACCTCTTTCTAGAGTTGACCATTGCTCCAGCAGGAAACATGGGTACACAAAGTGCCCTGGGTGAATAGGGCATTCATTCAGTCTTTGCTGAATTAAATTGAAGAGGCTTTGTGCCAGTGTAAGATCTTTTCTGTAACTGGGATCTTGACTCTTTCACGCTGTTGGTTGACCTTGCTTAACCTTGATTTCTGGCACCTCTATAATCTTTGGCTTCTGACTGCTGGCCTGACCTTGCTTTAATTCTAAACTTCCCTCGTGACTCCCGTTCCTGGTCTCTCAAGTGTCTATCTGTGTATGACTATCCTCACTTTCCCGCTGTCTTGGTGTGACATTCTAGGAGAAGCCGAATTAAAATCCTGTAGAAAAGAAACAGACCATTGTTTTCCTTTGCTTTTACTAGAAAGCTGGTTATGGAAATAGTAAATTTTTTGTTTCACTGGAGATCGTGAATATTTCAAAGAGTGAAAACCCCTTAAGAAAAGAAGAAAGCCTGAAAATGTTCCAAAGTATAATAGACATTGAAGGCAACAAGCTCTGTTGGGAGTTATCTTAGAAACACAGATAACTCCCTGGCAACTGGTATCAGATCATTTTGCCCTCTACCTGAGATTCTTCAGCTGGCTTCTTTGTTCTTTCGTCTTTCAACCAGTGTCTTTAGTAAGGCTTCTATTCCCAGAACCTGTCTGCTCTGTGGCTGAAGGGTGTATATTGCAGATTAACATGTATATACAATTAAAGTCAGCTTTGTCAAGGAACAACGGAGGTGGCTGTTTCATACAGCCAGGCTTCTAACCAAAGTAAACTTGAGAAGTTTTAAAATATGTGAGGTTGATTCCTCCTGTCATTCAAACTGACTGGTTGTGAAACATGCCAAATAACATTATCACTGATTTATCACACTCTGGATATAAATATCCAGGCGGACTGAAATACAGAACTCAGGCTCTTCAGGCACATATATAAAAATAGACTTGAAGCATAGTAAGTCAGAATTAACCTAAAAATGCCACTGCTTCCCGCTTCACAACACACCAAGTCACAACTCTTGCTCTGTTAACTCCACTGCTGCGGCTCTCCTTTCTGTCTCGAGTTCCTGCCTCTCTGAGGACCTGAGTGCCCTGGACCCTCCATCTGTTCTCTCAGCCCCAGACGCTTGTATTTGGGGCTCCTTCTACCTGCAGTCTTTACCCCCTGTCTACTCCAAACTCGCTTAGCTAATTCCTTCTCCTTTTCTGATACTGATTCTGATTCTTCTCTCACCTTCTTAGGCAGCAACTAAAACACCCCTCCCCTAGAAATTGTTCCTTGCTCCCGTGGGCTGGGTTAGATAGTCACTTCATTGTCCTACAGGATCGTATGCTCATTGGTATCTTAGCGTTGATAGCATTGCTCTCTATTTATAGTCATATCTTTCTGGCCTACATCCCCCTCTAGAAAGTTTCTAGGACACAAAGGATTGCCTGCCTCAGTGCCCCAGCGGCATAGGTAAGTTTTAACACCAGGCAGAACAAGCCTGAATGAAGTCTCTGCTCTTGGGTGACTTCATGTCTAATGCTTTTAGTATCATCTTGCTTCCTCTAAGGCAGGATTTCTCAGCCTTAGAGGCTGAGATCCTTAGGGATGGATTATTCTTGGTTGTGGGGGCCAGTCCTGTGCATTGCAGGATTTTAGCAGCATCCATTCATCTCCCACACGTTGCATCCAAGCAGCCCCTCCCACTCCAGTTGTGACAATCAAAAATGTATTCAGAAGTTGCCGAGTGTCCCTGGGGAATGGGAAGTCAGGCTTTCCCCAGGTGAGAATCACTGCTCGATGTTTGTTTGTCACAGTCTTTACAAATGTTACATTTCTTCAAAGTTTTTGGAAAAATGTACCTTTTAAATAATGTTCTGGGAAAGCAAGTGCTTATCCTTCCCCCTGCTGTCCCACCCCCCGCTACACTTCTGTAACAGGTGCTGAAAAATGTTTGCTGTGGGGGGTGGGCGTAGATCAGTGGTAGAGCGCATGCTTAGTATGCATGAGGTCCTGGGTTTGATCCCCAATGTCTCTGTTTAAAAAAAGTTTGCTGAAATTATTGAAAAAAAACTGCCCGGGAGGAACACATTTTTCAATTTTTTGATTGCTTTTTTGTTTGTTTTGTTTGCTTCCTTTCTGCTTCCGTGGGAACAATGTGAACGTTTCTCGGCCCCATCCCAAATTCTGCAAATGGCCCATCATGCCCTCCGTGATCCGCTCTTGCTGGCTGACTAGTCTCACCTCGGAAGGTTTCTCTTTCCATCTTGAGGGACTCTGTCAATCCTGTCAATCTTTTGTCTCCTCTGAGCTTTGGCCTGTGTTGTCTTCTCTGTCTGGAATACACTTCCTCCCGTTTCACCTGCTCACGTGACTTAGCATGCAAGTTCACATTCAGCAAGCTTTGGGAAAAGAGGGGTTTGTTGGAAGCGCACTGCAGCATCTCACATGACTGTCTGAGGGCAGGGATGGCCCAGGTCTTAGGGACAACTGGCGCCAGAAACCTAAATGCTGCCTGGGCGCCTTCCTTGTCTCTGTCGTTGACATCAAGTTCATCTCCTTCTACAAACTTCCTTCCTCCACATGAGAGAGCAGCCACAGCAGCGCGCTTGAGTCTCCAGCCGGCGTTGACTCTTCTCTGACCAGAGAGGCCTTGAGTCTCCTATCTTTGGTTTAGTCCTCACAGTTGGCTCACATTAGATCAAATGTCCATGCCTCCTTGGACCAGCTCGTGCTGTGGGCTAAGCTCATGTGAAACAGATGAGGCAGCACAGAATCCTTTCCGAGTTTTGTGAGCCACTCCACCAACTCCAGTGTTGTCTACTCCACTGGCTAATTACTTCCAGTCCTTCAGTGCTCTTCTCTGGTACCATTTCCTCAAAGAACCCTAATTACAAGCTCTTGTAGCGCTTTGCACTTCTTCCTAACACTTATTAAGATTATAATTACTTTTTTATGGGTATAATTTGTTTGCCATCTCCCTTCCCCACTAGAATGCGAGTTTCGGGAGTGCAGCAACCACGGCTGTTAGTTCTGTGTTATTTTCAGCAGTTAGCACAGAATCTGGCTAAGAGTATGTCTCTGATTAGTAGTTGAGTGTAGGAATGAATTCCCGGACTCAGTCAGAAAATTTCAGGACTCGCATGTCAGACGTAACAGTGGTGAATATTAGAGAGGAGGTGTTCAAAGATTCCAGATTAATTTCATCTAAAGGAATTTTAGTGGATTTCATATAACATACGTGCTGTCTACACCAAGAGTATGACTCATATTTAAATACTGCTGCTAAGGGGGTTATATGTCAGAAGTGCTTTGCAATTTATTTAACTGTCAGGTAGCACCAGTGGGTTAAGGGTTATGGTGTGAATTAAGAACAACATTCATTTTATCCTTGTGAGAATAGATGTTAAAAAATGGAGGAGAACTCACCTATGGAAATAATAAGGTAATGCCACATAATCTGATTGTTTCCCAACTCAAAGAAATAGTAATAAAAGAAAAAGAAAATACAAATAAATTAGCATGGCTCTGAGACACTATTGATTGTAATCCCTCTCAAATCTGTTAGTTGTTAAGTCATTCACATGATATGAATAAGTTTAGAGATGAAAGTTATGGAATGATGAATTTGACTGTATGAAAATTAAAACCTTTGGTCAGTTAACAAACACCACAAATAAAAATATAAGAGACAGACTTCAAAAAATACTTACGCCAGGTAACGGGGTAATAGCTTAAATACATTAAGAATGTTTTACAAATCAATACAGGAAAAACCCGCAAACACTTTCACAGGGTATTGGGAAACTCACACAGGAAGGAATACAAACTCCCAATAAATAAATAAACAGAAAAATTGGTTCCATTTCACGATTAACTTGCTAAAAGCATAACAGTGATATATCCAAATATAGTTCGCAAAGATTCTGTATACTAGGTGATAGCTAATTTACAGTAAAGAGACACAGGAACCAGTTTTGAGGAGTGCAATTAGACTAACTTTGAACAAAGCAGTTTGGAGCTATTTTATAAGAGCTTTGCTTTTGTTAAGGAAGAGTTTATTTTATTCACTGTCCCTGAGACCAGTAGTGATTAGTTAGTCCAACAGCTGGCTTAAGGAGAAAACTGTAAAACTTAAAACTGGCAAAAATACACATTAATTCGCTGTTAGGGAGTCCCAAGGCCTCTGGAGATTATTCCTCTGAAGAGTTTTGCCTTGTCTTCCCTGTATAAACACTCATAATCTAAATTTCTTCTCCTCTAAATTTCCGGGTTGGAATTCAGGAATCTAAGACGTTTGTGGAGTAATCTGCGTGTGGGACGTTTCCAGGCATCATTTTCCCCATTCTTCTATATATTGTTTCACTCACACCTAACTCCTCAGAAATGTTTTTTTATTTACTTGTGAATCTTTCCAAAGCTTTCACATTCAGATCACATCAGTTTTTATAATAGTTAATTGAATTGTGTAAGTGCACTGACAAGTACAACTCATATAAACATATCTGGGCGCACACACAACCGATTTCTTGTAAGTACACAATTTAATTAGTAGGAACAAGTAGTCCTTAACCAAAATTATGCTTCTCTTGGTGTTTGGGGAATCCACTGATCACAGACTAGGAATGGAGGACGTCGTATAATCCAGAATTGTCTAGGTGGAAGTTAGTGCAGAGAACGTCCACTGTATTTACTGTTACTTCAGTCCCGAAGGTGCTGAGGACAGTGGTACAATCACTGCATCTTGTGCACAGCTGTATTTCTAATGCCTATAATAGGGTCTGGCACAAAATAGGTGATAACCTATTTTTTAGGTAGAATGAAGGAAGAAACAGAATGTTTGCGCTCTTTCTTTCGGTAATTTTTCACATCTATAAATCTAAAGAAAAATTCAGACCTGTGTCAGAGATCTGTGTTTGAGGATGTTTATTTGAAGTTCTTTTTGACAGTTTAAAAGTAGTCACAGAGTTGCTTATTGAAGCATTGTTCATAATAGTAAAAGATGGAAAACATCCTAAACATTCAACAGTATAAAAATAATTAAATTAATCATGGTAGTGTCTGATACAATATTATAGTCATTAAAATGATTTGTTCTTTAAACATTAAAAGTCCAAGTCCCCTTTTTCAAAGAACATAGAAAGTGCTCAAGACTTGATATATATATTTTTTAATTATAGTAAAAACTATATGTAGCATTACCCTAATTTCTAAAATATAGTTATTTATATATAATTATGTCAAAGTCTGGAAGGAAAAACACATTACTGTTAACAGTGGCTTAGTTTGGGTTGTGTGTAGTTTTTATCTTCTTTTTAATACCTGTTCACAGGTTTTACGTATTTTGTAGTCAGAAGAAGACAGTGAAGTTTGGGGTCAGGCTGATTTTTCCCTCAGGCAATGTGAAGAAATGGATTAGCATTTAGTTAGAAACGCAGAAAATAGTCAAGACAGTGCAGCTGAGACAACAAAAGCAATTATGAAGGATTATAGTCACTGGGGAAGAAACATTAAGAAAATGATAGGGAAAAAAAAAAAGACCTTGTTCCAAGAACAAAGTTTGGAGTGTCTAGAACCATAAAAGAAATAAATTATATGATTTGATGCAAAAAACAATTGCAGTGGCTTCAATACTATATATTACATTATTGATTTTGTTGAATAGAGAGTAATAATGAAGAGAAGTGGCTGTCACTTAAGCCAGAAAAAATAAGAACCCAGTCAAAGGATAAAATCTGCTGTTGGTGCGGTTTTAGAACTGGAAATTTCTTGCAGTTTTTCTCCACTTACTTTTATCTGCAGGGTTTGTTCACTGTTTGGAGTTATGTAATTAGGATAGTCCCCCATGAGTTGATGTCTTCCCCAGGAAGGGACTTGGGAGAACACATACTGACCTCTTAGCAAAACACAGTACAAAGCTCCGTACACCAGGTCAGTACACAGCTGTACTGAAACCTACAACCCGTGGGCGTGCTCTGTCGCACATGTTGCTGTGGACTGGCCTGAAGGCACAGTCGGTCTGCCAGATTTCCCTCTGCAGAAGCCAAAGTCTCTGGGTCAGGTGAAGGTCAACCCTCTGAATCACAGGAGTTATTCACAGCAGAAATAAGAGCTGATGTGCAGGTGAGAAATCCAGCAGCAAGTCACATCATCAGGCAGCCGGATGCTGTTGATTTTACTGACTTCCTGCTCATGCTACCAAATTCTCATTTCCCTTGAGTGGGAAGAAGCAAGCAGTCTATAAGCTGGACGCCTGTCCGTAGGTAGGCCCAGGAGCAAAACAATGAGACTGGGACGGGAGCCATATCTAAGTTATGTTGATTCTTGGTACTTGTGAGGATTAAGTGAGATAATGTGTATGAAAGCACTTAGATCAGTGCCTGGAATATAGAATAAACAAACAGAGTAAGTGAGAAAGGGAGTAATGAATTTCAGTGAGAAGGGATAATGGTAAAGAGATATTCCCTGGATCTTGAAGGGTGAGCAGAATTTTAATGGCTTCAGTTGGTGCAGTGGAAATTTCCATCCTTGGTTTACAGAACAACTTTGGCTTTATACATAAAAATCACGTGAGAATAGTGAGAATCTCTAGGCTCTACCCTGGATCTTGCAGTAGGGCAATTTGATGTGTACATTAGACCGCTCCATGTTGTTCTGATGCATAGCCAGGTTTGAGATCATTGAAACTGGAGCTGTAGATACAGTACAACAGCATAATGAAACACAAGGAGTTGGGGAGGCTTGCAGCATGTTTGGAGTAGTGAGTCACCCTAGTTTATCTGAGGCAGAGAGTTCTGGAACACTATCGATGGTGCTAAGTTCAAGAAGGTAGTTTGGGGCTATTATATAAGGCCCCGGGGTGCTATGCCAGAGATATTTGACATTACTAGCTAGGCAGCAGAGACTCATGGAAGACTGAAGAGGGACTAAGAGTGCTGTCCCTGGTCCCAAGAATCAGGAATATAAATTTGAACATTTCTGGAAGCAGAATGGGAAGAACTATGAGGCCATGATGCTTCAGAAGTGAAGGACTTCACTTTTTCATTTGTTCTTTTATCCCCCCTGCATCATCAATTATTTCCTCTTTGTTGGATCATCCTCATTAACATAAAACCATACTTGTACCTCATATCTTAAAAAAAATTCTCCTGACCCCACCTTCACGTCCTGATTCGTTTATTTGCTCCTTGAAGGACATGTCTGAATGTGCTATCTCTACATTTTCTCTTTCAATTTTATTTTAACCACCTCAGTCAGGCTTCGGTTCCCATCAGTCCTCTGAAATGGCTCCTTTCAAGGTCACCGATACCCTTCATGTTGCCAAACCCATAGTATAATCCCCAGCATTCACTTTACTTGACGTCATAGCCGATACTGACACAGAGCATACTTACTATTAAGATATTTACTTATTTTCTTAGAGACCCTTTCTTTCCTAGTTCTCTTTTAATTTCACTTGCCATCCTCCCTCAGTCTCCTTAAAGGATCCTTCTCATCTTTCGGGCTGAGTCCTTGGACCTCTTCTTTTCTCTATCTAGACTCCCATGATTTTGATACTATTTACATATTCATAAGTTGTAATTTTTTAGCCCCAGTCCCAACTTTTCCCCTCATTTACATACTCATATATCCAATTCTTTGAGTGACCTCTCCTTCATATCTAACATACATTTCAAACCTAACTTTACTAGTATCATGTTTTGGTTCCTTACGTCCTGCCCCATATCTGCTCTTTTTCTCAGTCTTTCCCATCTCCATTCTCCAGTTGCTAAGAAAGAACCTTGAAATCATCCTTGACACCTCTCTTTCTCTCACAATCAACATCTAACCTATCACCGTATGCTGTTGATAGTTTTAGAATATATTCATATATGCTTAACTTTTCACCACCATTCTCTTTTACTCTCGGAGGTGTTCTGATTAGGATAATGGTCATCTTAGTTACCACCTTAATCCATTTCACTATCATCTCTCTCTTGGACTATTGTTGCTGATTCTCACTGGTCTCCTGATTTCATTATTTTTCCCTACAGCCTATTCTCCACACAATAGCCAGTATGAACTTTTAAAAATATGTCATCAAGCTGCTTTTCTGCTCAAACCCTGCAGGACCTTCCATCCTCAGTCAAAGTTGGCTAGATTATACTATAGAAATACATTCCAGTGGTGAACCCCCTAGAGGCTCTCACCTGTGCAGCATGTCCGTCGTGTATCTGTTTGGGAAAAGAAGTGGTTGATCTGTTCCCTTTAGTCCCTTGGAGACCCAGGCCAGTAGAGACTCTAGATTGTTATAGCTCAACCACTGGGAACTGTAGTGTTGTTGATTTCTCAGGCAGGTGAAGAGAGAGGATAAAAAATTCTGAATGACAGTTTTAATGCCTCAGCTCAAAAGTAACATATTACTCCCACTCGTATTTCATTGGCCACATCTAGTCGAGACTAAAAGTCTTGCCCAGTTGAGAAGTCTGTTTTTTGACAGCCCAAAAGGAGAGGAGAGCTAGAGATTCATTACCATACATGGTATTTCTGCTTCATCTTTCTTAAAGTAAAATCCAAAGCCTCTGTGATAGCCAGAAGGCCCAGTCTGCTTCCTGGATAACTGGCTACATTGTCTATAACTGTCTTACTGCTTCACTCTAGTCTAGCCATTCCTGCCTCCTTGTCGTTTTCAAACACTCTGATCACATACGTCTTTCTGGAATGAGCTTTCTCTATATGTAGGGCTGGATCCTTCATTTTGTATAGGTCTCTGATCAAAAACATCTTATTAAAAATATCTCTTATTACTACTCTATATAAAATAGTACCTCTCTGTCCATTTCAGACTGGTTTATATTTCTTCATAGCACTTGTTTCTACTTGAGATATTGTGTTATTATATGCTAATTTATTTTCTATATATTCTCACTAGAATATATGCACTTTCAGAGGAAGGATGCTGTCTGTCTGGTGCACAGTTACATATATCCAGTCCATAGAACAGTGTCTGACACATATTTTAGGTATTCAGTAAATATTTATTGAATGAATTAATGAATAAAATAATTTATAATTTAAATTCTAGCAGTGATGAGCTAGTCAAGAGGAGAGAGCAGGTAAGAGGGCTGAAGGAAGGCCTTCTGGGAACACCTTTTGAGAGTTTGCTAGAAGAAATGCATTCATCGAAAAAGATTGAAGTGATGAGAGAATCAGAATGTGCTATGTCATGAATGTAAAGATAAAATGGAAATTTAAAGACTGGGTGCTTGCAAGGCTGAAGATGATTAAAAATGTGTAGAAAGCACTGGATTTAGTTAGGTAATAAAGCTGTGAATGTTCTGGTTATCTATTGCTGCATAATCAGTCTTCCCAAACTTAGTGGCAAAAAGACAACCGTTTCATTATGCTCACAGATTCTTTGAATCAGGAATTTGGTCAAGGCAGAGATAGCAGATGACCTATTTGAGGTCTCCAGTGGTAACACTTGACTGGCTTATAGTGACTTGAAGACCAGAGCTGGCATCATCTGGAGGCTTTGTTCTCATGTCTGGTGTGTGGTCTGCCATGACCTTCAGATGGGGTTCAGCTGGGACTGCTGACCAGAGCAGCTCCAGGTGACATCTCCTCTGGCTTGGACATGTTACAGCTTAATGCCAGGGTTGTTTCTAAGAGAAAGTGTCCAGAGAGGGAACATGTGGTGGTGAGCTTTCCAAGGGAAACAGACGTAAGTTGTGTGGCCTTCTCTAATCTAGCCTGGGAAATCACACAGCATCATTCTGCTGCTGCAGAGTGTTGGGTGCAAGCAGGTAACTGAGGCTGGCATAGGTAAAAGAATCAGACTCAAGGGAAGGGAATCAGACTTCATCTCTTGATTGGTGGATGGTAATATCACACTGCAAAAGGACATATGAAAAGGGAGATTTCATTGCTTCCATCTTTGAAAATACAATTTGCCCCAAATGGTAACTTTTGAAAAAAACTATTTGTGTATGTAGATTTCTCTTCAGGAAGCTTGGTGGTAAAAGACAGAAAAGAGATGGAAATGGATTGGACTTAGAATGGAATACTTCAATCTCCTCACTATCAAATTAAAAAAATCAAAGAGATTAACTAAAGAGGTTAAGTGACCTGCACAAGGGCACACAAGGTGGGGTAAAGATAGTTTCCAGAAAACAGTACTTGTAAGTTCTGCTTTCTGCTTTCCATTCCTGTACAGTGTCCTGGGATTCTGTGGGGATGAGGTGATGAAGAGTCCGCTGTGTGCAGGGTGAGGTGGGAGGGAACCGAGGTGGACCCAAGGACCCTCATCTCTGCTTCAGCCAGAGCAGCTCTGAGTTGATCATTTCTGTGTGGGGTTCCATGAGGGATTTTACTGTGAGAAAGGGTGTTACTACTAAAAATATTGAAAACAATGGAGTAGATGTTCTCAAAGTTCCCTGCCATTTTCAATTTCTGTGTTTCCATTTTTAAAATTTCCTCTGTGGTCCATAAAGTGACAATGACAGCAATTCCACACATTAGAGGCATGCGCAAGGGGAAGAAGAAAGTGAAAAGCACCAATTGTTCAAAACCTTTACATACAGAGCACTGGCCTGGGGTCCTTAAATATGTGGTCCCATTAAATGCTTTTATTACTGCAAAGTAGGTGTTATTATCTATGACTTGTTGGAAACCAGTGTTTAAAGACTTTAAATCACTTATCTAGGGTCACCTAGTGATTCGAAATTAAATTAGTTAGTCCCCAAGACAGTGTTCTAACAAAAATGGAAATTGGAAAAAACATGTATTTATTGGAATTGATTGCTATGAGTAAACTCGTTTAGGTGTAAAATTTCTTATGCGTTTGGTAGAGGTGCAATTAATACATATTTGGCCCACTGGAAGCCGAGGCCAAAGCTGAGTATCACAATCATAGAATTAAATTCTGAAGTTGATAATACGTCTAAGCTTTATACATTTTAAAATTATTAAATTTTATTATTAAAGTATCAAGGACTCAAAGTTGAAATGTTTAACATTGTTGTGTAGGAACAGTAACTTCTGTGCACTCTCATCTTTTAGAACGCGCCTGTAGGCAGTCTGCATAATTTGTGACATAAAATAGATGCTCACTGTCAACCAGAGTTGGTGGGCAGGTGAGATATTTCAGGGTATACATATTTCTCTCAAACCTTCTTTTTTGTACTTTGTATTCTTTATATTTGAACTGAAGATGATTTAAAATAAATATTTTTAAATATCTTATTAAATACTTAATATTTAATATTTAATATCATCTGTGCTTATAAACTAAATAATTGTGGAAAGATTAACATTAGAATCTCTACTATTCTACCTTACTATTTACATATGTTATCATTATTTGCATTTCATAAAAATTTTTGGATCAAATAGATTACGTTTTTCTTAAAGTTATCAAGGTCATGTGTGTTTTTAAAAAAATACATATTAAATTCAGGTATGTCCCTATTTGTTTAACCCTCTGGATGTTTTTAACCATTTTTGATATAAATTTAGCAACTTTCAATATTAAATATAAATTATTGCACCATTTTACTCTTAGAAAAATACATTTGCATTAGTGACTGAAATAGTTGTTTAATATATAAAGCTCATAAGGACATTTCCTCCAAGTTACATATTCTTTTTTTTTTAATTGAAGTATAGTTGGTTTACAATGTTATGTTAGTTTCTGGTGTACAGCATAGAGGTTCAGTTATAAGTATATATACGTATTCCTTTTCATATTCTTTTTCATTATAGGCTATCACAAGGTATTGAATATAGTTCCCTGTGCTGTACAGTAGGCCCTTGTTGTCTGTCTGTTTGGTGTAGAGTAGTTAGTATCAGCAAATCCCAAACTCCCAATTTATCTCTCCACCTGCCCTTTTCCCCTGGTAACCATAAACTTGTTCTTAAGTTATGTATTCTCATATTAACAGTGGATCCAAATGACCTGCTGTCTTTAATTTATGTTACTATTATGATTAGAAATGATGGTTATCTACCCATTCATTACATGATCACTGATTAAACACAGGCTCAGTGAGGCCAGAAATAACACTGAGGTAGGCTTTCGACTATTTGGCTTTCTCAAGGCCACATCTGAAGCCAACCTTAATAACAAATTTGGGCTTAATACCAAGGCTGAGGCTAAACTTTAGTCCAGCCGCTATCAAATGCCCATCTCTTTAGAAAAACCCAAATGCCCAACAAACAGTTCAGGGGCCAAATGCATCCTGAGACCTTTTTAGTTTTAAATAGAATTAATTAATACCCACAGATATCTTACCAATGTGGCAAGACATTTGAATAAGCTTAATTTGAAATTGTAATTGGGAAAAGAAACAAGAACATTATTAATTTATTCAAGAATATATTTGCATTCAGAATCAAACTGTCCATGTAGAGTCATTAGACGGCTATTCAAATGTTTATATATTACTCAGAGCTCACTGGAGTCACTATTCTCTTTAATTAAAATTCTGACATTTAACGTTGAGAGCTACCGTTAGGCCCAAGAAATTTGATTGAAATCAATTTGATTAGTTGAATTTATTGAATGCAGCTTAAAAAAATTCTTGAGAACTATGTATTTGGTTAATTTATGAAAGGGTAACAGATAATCAGATTGAAAGCAACTTGACCACAAATGAATTGGCCAAGACAACAATTCTATTAAAAAGTTGATCAAAACAAATAATTTATTCTTTTCTCAAATATTGATTATCTTGGTAAAATAGTTTTTAATTTTGTAGTTAAATAATTACTCCTATTATGCATCTTACTGTGTACATTTACATAAATAAATTTTATCATTTTGGTTGATTAGTGTTATTTTTAAACTAATAGACTGTACTTTATTATCATGACTAGTGAATAACTAATGTGTCTCATGCATATGTGGATTTATGACCATGTGCTTTGGCGACAATTATTGATTAGGAGAATGAATGTGGAAGACTAAATGTGCACTTTAGCTATGTAATTCTTTGGCTTTGCAACTCTGGAGTTTCTAGTCAAATGGCAGGTAATGAAACTGGTCATATTGATTATGATAATAATTGTAAGATGATAGTTGACTTTCTTTCAGTGTTATTTACTAGGTTATCAGATGATTGAGTGAAAGGAAGATTTACTAAATTTACTCCTCTCTCTTGGATGTTTAGAACTCCTGTGAAACAAAAATGAATTGATCAAATGCTGCTGAAGAGAAACTAAACCACTAGGTAGGTTAAGTATAGGAGTTGTTTCAAATGAGTTCACTGAGTTTTCAGATGCCATTGTTAAACTGGTAAATAATCCTTAATACACTGTGGCAAAAAGGACTGAGGTCAAAAAGGTGGACATGGACACATTTAATAGAACTAATTTATATCCATCTTAATTAATGTCTTTATTTTCAAAAGTGAGAAGTAGTTGAAATGGACCGTCTTTTGGCATAGCGAGTTTCCTGTTACTGGAAGTTATCTAAGCAAGAATTGAAGACTTGTCTGTTGAACATGAACTAGGGAATTATACATTATCTAGTAATTCAAATTTCTCCCAAGAATGTTCCACAGAACAATATTTATAAAATATGTTAACACATACTGTGTTTAAAGTGGTTTGATGTTCCATTGCTAGGATAAAAAGAGGTAAACATGTTCCTTTATTTCAGGAATACTCTTCTTTTCGATAAGCTAATATGCCCTGTGACTCTTAAAGAAGGGAATTAATTTTAGGTGTTCCCTTGACTTTGCTGCCCTTTATTCATATCGTACAAGACTACTGCCTATCCAGTTAAACACACATCAGGGAACAGCAGATCACACGTTATGTAAAGCTTCTTACAGCTGTAAGATTATTTGAATGTAATCATTTTTTCAAAGTGGAACTACACATTTGAAAGGAAAATAAAACACGCATGATGTCTAAGAACAAACACTAGTGGAGAAGCCCTTTCCTCAATAATAGACATGAGCCTTTTGGAATCACAAAGATGAAAGTTCAGCAACGTGACTATTCAGGATCATATGCTTTGAACAAGATAGAAGGTTAATTCTCGCTCATAAAGTTCTGAAGTGACGTTGGAGCTCTGTGACAAGAATTCATCAAGACGGAGGATTCTTCTCCTGGGTTCTCCTGCTTCCCAGTGTGACCCCTTCATCTTCATGGGCCATGATGTCAGAACAGGGGAAGGAGAGGCTACTTGCTTTACGGGCACGACTTATCAATTGCACGTAATACTTCTCCCAGCAACTCTTTGGCCAAAACTAAACCGTAAAGCCACCTGCAGCCGCAACAGGCTGGGCTTCGTTCATGCTGAGTAGTTCTGTACCCAGCTGAAAGCTGGGAAGCTCTCTTACTCTAAAAGAAGGCGAGCGTGGATGTTGGAGGACAGCCTTCAGTCTCTGCTGTGTGGGCCATATTGCCAGTCCAGTTTCTTCTGATGATGTCATATTTGTAAGAAAACATGGCCTCTATAAATTAAGGCTCTGTTTCTCTATCGACATTCTGTCGTTCCCTTAAGTATATGTCAGAAGATTGAAGAAAATCTAGCAAAGTATAAAATGTTAATAATAGAACTGAGAGAGAAATTATGAATAAATGAAGAAGTAGGCACAGTCTAGACCGTGCATAATGTATCTTGCTGTGAGTCAAAGCTGAGGGTAATATTTTGCATTTAAGCTGAGATTCCCTGGCCAGTGGGAAATTAATCTGTACTGTGTCAAAAAGCCACATGGGCTGCCTGACTCAGAGCCACTCAAATATTCATAAATTATTTGCTTTTTGATGGTATTAACACTTTGTATTTTTTAATATAACATAGTTTCTAAGTTTAGAACTGTTTGCCAATCTCCTTTTTTTTTTAATTTCAAAATTTTTTTGTCATTTGCTATTTCTAAGATTGCATATTTCTTTTAAGTATTTAATGAGCACTTTGCCAGCTCTTTTACATCTGTTTTCTCACTTAACACACAATTTCAAGTTTACAGATATATGTGTCTGTGTGTGTTTGTAGATTAATTGATAAGTAAGTGTAAACACTTTCTCTGCATAGAACTGGGCTAAATACTATGGAAGATGTGAGAAAGAGTGGCACTTGGTTACTGTCAAGTTGTATGCTATGTATATTCTAAAAACAGAAACCATAGAAAACCAGAAAACTTTCTAAAGCAAAATGCAAATTATAGGACTAGTGGGCATGATGTTATTTGCTTGTCTGGACCTAATGCTTATCATCAAGAAATGACTTGCTTTCCATAGCTGAAAACAAAGGTGTCAGAATCCTGCATCTCACTGTCATTGCTGTAGCTCAGGGTTCTGTATTAAGAAATGGAAAGCCTGTCAGAAAATTGCTCAAAGAATATACACAAAATAACTTCAGATTTCTCTGAACTTTCGTCAGTCCTTCCACATTCAGTGCAGCTATGCATATATTCCGTTTATATAGACCACCGGTTTATTTATACCATATTCAGAATGGAGGTGGAAAGTCTTTTTTTCCCCTTTAATTTTCCCTAATAGAAAAGGGAGTGGCTGTGTTCCAAAATAACAGTTAGAGTTGAAATTTGTGCTTTAATTTTTTTCCCCACTTTTTCATTCAAGATCCTTGCTGCTTGGCCACCTTGTAAAGATGTATTGCTCTGTGCATTTTATCTCTGCCAGTTTTTTTGACTCACTGTAACCTCAACACTCAACTGAAACTGCTGCTTTAGAGGCTTCCTCTTCCCTTGACGTTTCTCCCCTCGCCACCTTCTCAAACCTCCCCTCTCGCTAGCCCTTGAAATACAGCAGCTGTTTCCTCCTCACAAGCCAGCACGGCCTCTTAGATTTCCTAATTCTGTTAATGACGCTTCTCTTCCCTCTCAAGCAGGTTTGAAACGTCAGAGTCATTTTCTTTTTTTTTTTTTTAACATTTTTTATTGATTTATAATCATTTTACAATGTTGTGTCAAATTCCAGTGTAGAGCACAATTTTTCAGTTATACATGAACATATATATATTCATTGTCATATTTTTTCTCTGTGAGCTACCATATCTTGTGTATATTTCCCTGTGCTATACAGTATAATCTTGTTTATCTGTTCTACAATTTTGATATCCCAGTCTGTCTCTTCCCACCCTCCGCCCCCTTGGCAATCACTAGTTTGTATTCTATGTGAGTCTATTTCTGTCTTGTATTTACGCTTTGTTTTTTTGGTTTATTTGTTTGTTTTTGTTTTTTAGATTCCACATATGAGCGATCTCATATGGTATTTTTCTTTCTCTTTCTGGCTTACTTCACTTAGAATGACATTCTCCAGGAGCATCCATGTTGCTGCAAATGGTGTTATGTTGTCGGTTTTTATGGCTGAGTAATATTCCATTGTATAAATAAACCACTTCTTTTTTTTTATAGAATATGTGTATGTATATATATATGTGTCTGCACACATGTATATCTTTTTTTAAACATTTTTATTGATTTATAATCATTTTACAATGTTGTGTCCAATTCCAGTGTTCAGCACAATTTTTCAGTCATTCATGGACATATACACACTCATTGTCGCATTTTTTTCTCTGTGATTTATCATAACACTTTGTGTATATTTCCCTGTGCTATATACAGTGTAATCTTGTTTATCTATTCTACAATTTTGAAATCCCAGTCTATCCCTTCCCACCCTCTACCCCCCTGGTAACCACAAGTCTGTATTCTCTGTCCATGAGTCTTTAGATTCCACATATGAGCGATCTCATATGGTATTTTTCTTTCTCTTTCTGGCTTACTTCACTTAGAATGACATTCTCTAGGAGCATCCATGTTGCTGCAAATGGCATTATGTTGTCGGGTTTTATGGCTGAATAGTATTCCATTGTATAAATATACCACATCTTCTTTATCCAGTCACCTATTGATGGACATTTAGGCTGTTTCCATGTTTTGGCTATTGTAAATAGTGCTGCTATGAACATTGGAGTGCAGGTGTCATCCTGAAGTAGATTTCCTTCTGGATACAAGCCCAGGAGTGGGATTCCTGGGTCATATGTTAAGTCTATTCCTAGTCTTTTGAGGAATCTCCACACTCTTTTTCATAGTGGCTTCACCAAACTGCATTCCCACCAGCAGTGTAGGAGGGTTCCCCTTTCTCCGCAGCCTCTCCAGCAGTTGTCATTTGTGGATTTTTGAATGATGGCCGTTCTGACTGGTGTGAGGTGATGCCTCATTGTAGTTTTGATTTGCATTTCTCTGATAATCAGTGATATTGAGCATTTCTTCATGTGCCTATTGATCATTTGTATGTCTTCCTTGGAGAATTGCTTGTTTAGTTCTTCTGCCCATTTTTGGGTTGGGTTGTTTATTTTTTTCTTATTAAGTCGTATGAGCTGCTTATATATTCTGGAGATCATTTTCAAGTCATCTGCATCATCTGTCTCATGCAGTCAGTTGTCCTGCTTATTCCAGGATCCATGCCCCCAGTGTCTCTCTTATCTGCCTGGATCCTCTGTTCCATTCCAGCCTGGTGCAGGCCCTCGTTATTTTTTAACTGATGTTCTATCCTGTGCTCTTCATCTTTCCCATGAACCACGGTGACTTTCAAGTCGAAATCTCTTCTTCTCTGGCCATGCCTCACATCCTTACCCCTGCATGCCCTTATTCATGTTTTCCCCCATGGAATATTCTCTTCCACATATCCAGTTATTGAAATACTACCCATCTATAAGACTCATGGTTATTTATCTGAAAACATTTTTTAAAAGATGTTACAGATGGGTTAAAACATACAGTATTATAACCAATTTGAACTCTTTTACATGGAAAACATATTCTCAAAACTTAGTGCAATAAAGTTGTAGTTTCTCTTAGGACACTAGCCATGTCTTGTTCTTATCTCTATTCCCCAGAGTACTTTTCACAGTTTCAAAATGAAAGTTCATCAAGTATTTGTGAATGAATACATGAATAAATTTAAGACTTGTTGGTACTAGTGGACCCCAACTGTAAAGAATGGCCAAAGACCTAGTCAGTTATTTTGAGAATAAGCTCCTCATTCATTTTCTAAGGTGTGCTTTATTTCAATTTCCTGAAAGAATAAGATATTAAATTTTTTTGAAATAAAATATAGATATAGATCTATCATTTGGCTAGAGGAGATAATATGAGTTAGTATGCTTTTTACTGCCAAGTGCATGGCACTGATGAACACCTTAACCCAAAATGCAGGCATAGGAAGACCAAGAGTACCTTCACAGTTGTATTATCTATGGATGCTGTACAAATTACAGCGGACTTAGCAGCTTAAAACAATACACGTTTATTATCTTATGGCTTCTGTGGGTCAGGAGGCCAGACACAGTATAACTGGGCTCACTGCTTCAGGATTTCACCAGGCTGCAGACCGGGTTTTGGCTGGGTCTGTGGTCTCATCAGAGGCTCAACTGCATAAGAATGTATTTCCAAGCTCACTCAGGTTGTCGGCGAATTGATTTGATTTCCTTACAGCCTAGGGTTGTCGCTGCCCTCCACTCCTAGAGACTAGCAGTTCCCTAGAGTGTGAGTTTTCATTTCCTGACAGCTTGGTTCTTCACAGCTGGAAAGGAATAGAGACTCAAGACCCACTCTACCAGCAAGACAGAGTCTCATCTAATATAATCATGAAGCGACATCCCATCACTTCTTCCATCTTCTCCTGGCTAGAAGCAGATCACGGACACCCCATCTTCAAAGGGAGGGGAATCTACAAGGCTGTGAGCAGCAGTAGTTGGATATTTCAGGGTGCAATTTAAAATCTTGCACCACGATGATGGCTTTGGGCATGTGGTTCCTATTTGTTCATGCATAAGTCCTGCCTCAGGTTTTCCTATAAGTATTATTCTAGGAACCATACCCCCACCTTTTAAAAAAAAAAACTTTCATCCCACTGATAGGATATAAACATTGAACGACCTGATGGGTTTGGAGGGGGAAGGAGGGACTATCTTTATTTACTGTTTGTTTCAAGGACTGTAACTACTGCAGAGTTCGTACTAAGATTTCTAAAGAGAATTTGTAATGGTATGGGGTGCCAAGACCAGGACAGACCTGAGACGTTATCTGGTACAACTACTCATTTTACTGACTTGCTGACAAATGTGCTGAGAGGTTGAATGGTTTGTTGAGGATTGAAGCTGAACTTGTGACCTACTTGGAGAACCTGGGTCCTTAGCAAAGTTAATGAGTACCCACATTGAAACTACCCCAGTTAAATAGAGTTTACAGAGATTGGCTTTGATTCAGAGAATCTAGTTTTCAAACATTTTTAATGAACATTTCTAAATTGCTATAACAGAATGAAAAATTGCACAGATATTATGCTTATTTTGGTACACAAAGAATAAAATTAAAAGATTCTTTTACACAATTTTTAAATGAGATTTTTAGTGCACATGCTAGCTGTTAGCTTGTAGAGTAAAAAATAACTACCATGGTATTTCCTCAGTTAGATGTAACTCTATGGAGAACACATATGGAATGAACAGTAGTCAAAATTATCAATTATGAATACTTGATATGACCCTTGGCTCTATTCCTGGCTGTTTCTGATCCTGGTTATGTTCTACTCCTCGGAGGATACGTTTGTGCTTTCCTCAGCGTAACTCATTCATTTATTTCCTTAATTACATACTGATGCACCTTAGTATAAACTACATACTAGATGTTGTACTGGCCCTAGGAATATGAAGGTGAGGACCTAGTTCTTAATTTTAAGTGTTGCATAGTCTACTGGGGAAGAAGGAAGAGTAACAAAATAATCACACAGTTGCTGACAGCGTGGTGATAGAAGCTACGCCCTGAGGCAAGGCCACAGGCTGGAGCAGTTCCTGTACCTGAAGAGTTGGCGAGCCCTTCAGAGAAGTGACCGTCAGCACCGGGAAGGGACACAGGGAGCAAGTACCTAGCGCTCTACTGGTTTCTTTGTTGTCTGGCAGTTGTACCTTCCTCATTTTGACTCGACATAGTTGCATTTTTATTCTGATTTAGAATACTTAGGTGGCTTTGAAGTTCTAATAGGTTCGAGTTAGTGGGAAGAGATGGAAGCAGCCTCATTCTTTTCCTTTACTGCTGGATACTGCTCCCAATTTAGTGCCATTCAGGACCTCAAGGCAAATGGGCGCTTGCGCTGGTAAGTGTCTGATAAAGAGGTGATTCATTTTAGATCTGCAGTGCTCAAGTTACACGATTTAGGAGGTGAAAGAATCCTTTCTTAATATTTTGAATTCCTGTTTTCTCATCATCAGCAAAGAATAAGATGAACACTTTACCTATAGTGGCCACACATTGAATTAGCACACAAATTAATTTTATCTTTTAGTTCAAATGACTCCTTCCTAATGAATGAGAAAGTATCATTTGCAAAGTATATTCAAAAGAGAGATTTTTCCGTAAAATCTATCATTAAATTTCTTGCATGTATTGCTTTATAACTGATTTTCAGTTCTAGCTAATTTTTAAGTGAGTTCATTTAAATCACACAGATAGTGATTATCTGTAAAATGGGGCTAACAATTCCAATTTACTCTATAGGTGGATTGGAATCTCAAAAATGATAATGGCTAGGAAAATTTTTCATAACTTAAAAGCTCTGCAGAAATGAAAGTCATTAAAGACTTGGAAAATTAAGCTCAGAGTTTTCATTTCTTAAATTTTGGAAACAGGTTTTGAGGCATGGCAGAGAATGAGTTGATTTTTTAAAATGCTCTGAATTAAAATCCCATTGAAGTCAGTTACACATGATTATAATTAATATTCTCTTGCAGAGGTGCTGGTAGATTTTTAAGGATGGAAGATAAATATGTTATTAGAGTTCTTACTTGCAAATTTATGTTACTATGAGTCACAGTCCAAACAGCACACAGAATTTCCTAGAACAGCTCTGAAATAATGCAGTTTCTAAAATCTCTCTCTTCCCCCTTCTCATTCTCTCCACTTGCCTTTCTTCTTCCCTTTCTTCCTTGCAACCCACTTTATTGAAAGATAACACTCACTAGGCTATCTGAAAACTCCCATTTAGGTTCTGGAAGAGAACTTTAACTGTGGGTGTGTTTTGGTTTTCTTTTTATTTCCTAACCTCTTCCTAGATTAGCTATTAAAAAACACAAATAAAAATAGATTCCATCTAATAAAAAACTGAGAATTTTCAAGCCATTTACCTTTATTATAAACTCTTAATCATCAGTATGAATGTATCAACATTTTATCAGCATTTTAGCTAGAAAATGTAAGTCAAAGACATGTCTATCTTACATACAGCAATTAGTTCAGATTGCAATGAGATGCTTTAGTGCCAACATTTAATTGCATGGGGGGGGTGCGCACGCGCGCCCTAATCAGGTGTCAATATTATAGGCAGTAAGTCTTTAGAAAAGAAAAGGAGCTAAGCATTGAATGAATGCCTACTGTGTGCAGGCAATAAAACAGCTGTTTCTCTCACTGATAAATTAGAGAAGCTACAGACATCTTTGTAAGTTTTAGTATAATAGATACATCCATTGATTGAATAATATTTCAAAACGAAGAACAAGAATCTTTCTTCCTCTCTCTGCATGTGAATATGTGTGCGTGTGTCCTTTTGAAAACACAGAAACCCAAAACAGAATAACAGTGCTAGAACTACCAGCCATCAGTTCTAGTCCTTTGTTTTATGCATGAAATCTAGAGAGGCCAGGGGAGTTTTCAGTATTCCAACCTGGGAAAAGAGCTTGGGTTAGAATCCATCTCCTTTCCCCAGCCGAGTTATTTTCTCTGTGTTTTCACATTCATGTATTAAGAGTTATCAGATAACCAGTGAGCGCCTTGTTTAGTAGGGCTGAAAGGGAAGGTGGTGTTATTAAGCTTGATCTTTTTTTTTTTCCTATTCTTCTTTCTCTCTCTCTCCACACTCCCCCCTCTATCCTTTCCTGCCTTCCTCCTTCTCCAGCTCCTTTTGTATTACTTACTCTGACAGACGTTATTCTAAATATTGGGAGTCCCTAAACCTCACAATTAGGTAGAGTAAGGGAATCAGACAGAAAGGAAGAAAGAAATGAGACTGTTCTTTCTGAAACGATACTGTTACTGCCCATCAGAGGAAAGTGAAAATCAATGTAGGGATGAATGTAGATGTTACAGGTAACCTGAACTTGTATTTCTCACATTATCTGGATATGCTGAGACAGATTTAAGGTTAGAACATGACGCAATATTATTATCTATTGAGCTATTTATACCGACACCACCATTGTATAAACATATCATGTTGAGGTAAACAAATTAGATACACTTTCATCATGTCACCATCAATCCACAGCAGACTGGAATCCTTGACATAGTAAGAGGCATTGGCAACTATTGGGGCAGGAGAAATCGCTGTAAATGCAGTTTTCTTCAAGAATTGAACAGTGATCAGTAAGACTTGTGCAAACATTTTTTCCCATGATAACTGGATAAAATAGAGGCTCTTTTCAAGATCAGCTAAACTTTGAACAAAATTTGGAGACTGAGTGAAGTTTCATTATTATTCCATAGATTTGTCCATGGATTTTTGAAAAGAAAAATATACAGTGATTTTGAAACTTAGAACTTTGGAGGGGAAAGTTTTTCCCTCCCAGATGTTGGTGCACTTATGAAATTTAATAAAATTTCATGGAAATGTGCACTGAAAAATGCCTTCTGGGACACGATATTGAGAACGATTCACGAAATGGAAACCAGAAGCTGTTCTGAGCTGTCGCCATTATGTAATAGATAGTAAACGTGTTTTCGACAAGTGAATAGTTAGCAAATTAGGCATCTGGATGAAGTGGAATTTTGGATTCTAAATTGCATAATTCACCCCTGAACATCTGCCAGAGGAAAAAGAGCAAAGATAGCATAGAATCTGAGGGAAGATAGAAGCTGATAAACGGAGTAATAATGCGGTGTCTAACAGGTTTTTGAGTTCAGATCCCTAGTATGTCTTCCACAACTGTACTATTTCTGTAATTATCCAGAGACATTTGGATTTGCATAAGAGGTATTCTAAGGACGTGGAATGTAGCTGATTATATGAGAAGAAATCTGCTTATCTTTCCATTTTGCCACTGGAAAGATTTTACAAGGCCTAGAAATCCAGTGTACGTTCTGAACTTGATGGTACTAGGTGGGTTAAGAGGAATTAAAAATACACTCTTTGATGTAACGTTTTCAGGTAATCCCAGTTTTTCTAGTACATTTAAAGACCTACAGTTTGAAAACTTTGAACTGTTTTTAGGTTTATCAATGTTGTCTTCTCTGTTTCTCCCTTTTAGATCCAAGCTATTATTTCTTAGTGCTCTACATGAACCCTACTCCTTCTTATTGTTCTGTCTTTCACTAGGACAAGTAAATACAAGTATACTCCGTGGGTCAGGTGTGCTGAGCATCTTCACTGCGCCAAATGCAAGTGCATGCAGTTCAACAGTGACAATGGCTGGGTGAGGGCTAGGTTAGGAAGAGCGCTCTGGTTTCGAGGTAACGTACAAAATGGAAGAAGCAAGAGTTTTTGAATCCCATCCTAGCCTCTTTCAAATGTGTAAACTTACACAAGTTACAGTCTCTGAGTCTGTCTTTTCATTTCTAAAAATGAATATGATTACATTTTTGGGGGAACTTGAGTGAGATACTGCTCATGGGGCATTTCAATAAAACAAAAATTGGCATTCAACAATATTATAGTTTCCTTGCCACTCAGTCCTCCTTATCTTGTGGAATAGAATCTTTGGATATTGGAACTAGAAAGGGGCTTATTGATCACTTAGTTCCGAGGCTGTCATGTGCTCCTTGGAGTCTCGTGAGTTGGAAGTCTGAATCTCAGGGGCCATCCCAGGAAAGGATGATGAAGCACCCAGTGGGGCAGAGCTCTGGGGTCCCATTTCAGCTGCGTCAGCTGGTGCTTCATGTGGGGCACTTTGTTTTATACGTGGGTATACAATAGCATTTGAAAGAAGAATCTCACTATTTAATAAAAACTTAAGATCCACTAATTCTGTTCACCCCCCCCAACTTTATTGAGGAGAAGATTAAAACTCAGGCAGGTTATATTACTTGCCCAAAGTGAATAATTTTTTTTGACACATTATCTACTAAACACAGGTAAAAGGATACAAGCCCTGAAATGCACAATTTTTATGGAATAGAGTTCAGCAGATTTATTTTGGTGAAGAAATGGAGAGATATGACAATATAGACCAGAGAATGAGTTGAAGATTTAATGATGGGTAAGAAGGATGGAGAGAATGTGGTGGCTTTAGAAAAATGATCAGAGTCAACTGGCTGAACGTCCCCGTGGAGGAAGATGTGGGTTCCATTCTCGTGGTGAGGGTGGCAGACAACTGCTGAATTAGGAGGAAGAGTGATACAGCTGGCGCTGCACGCATGGGAGAGCCTGGTTGGCCGCCTTGGGTGTTGCTGAAGGATGATGGAAGCAAGAAGTGAAGGTAAACTGAATCACAGACGCTCTCCAGAGCCATCACTGTGATTTAAAGTTTCTAAGAACGAAGTTTGGAGCATCTGGGGGGAAAAGTGCCTGGAGTAAGGTAGCAGTTAGTTGAATAGACTACAGAATTGTGTCAATATGTCATTTTGAGGTGGCTGATTTATGTTTATTTTGGTGATTTTTATAGATCACTGTTACTGCTTTTTGCTAAAATTCAGTCGTTGTGGCTTTTTTATGGCAGCTCTGTGCTGCACTAATCTGCATCAGAACTGGAAAGAGTTACGGCATCGTTTTTTAAAGACCTAGGGCAAATCTAGTTGCCACTTAACACAGAAAACATCTTTAAAGCACTAACTTTAAGATGACCTTTGGAGCAGGAAAAAATAAAAAGCTTACTCTCAGGTGGGAAGAAATCTTGTCTAGGGTTTGATTGTGGGTGTTTAAGATTTCCAGTAAGTCAAACCATATAATATACATTCTTCATCATGTATTCTTTGTCTCCAGAGCATATTTTGGCGCTTCAGTCTCTTGATGTTATCATGATATATTGTCCTAATAGGTATTATTTCTCCTGTCATAATAATTACTATTTTATTATTTTCACTTTATGACTGACGTAGCCCTGTCACATGCATACAGGACAGGAAGGTATGTTTATTCCCATTTACAGATGAGGAAATTAAGCCTCAAAAGTTACTTGTCAAGGTCCCCAGTCCTATTATGTGTGAGGTCAGGTTTGAAAATCTTGTCTTCATGTAAGCCGACTTTTAATTCACTTCATGTCTTCACGTAGTGTATAATGTATAGGATACAATATGTTTCTTGATATTTTGCCATCTCAGTCGCTGTGTTTTTAGATATAGTCTCTTCAAATGGATTGAGAGCTATTGGAAAGAGCAACAAAATATTTTTTATTTCTTTTGCCTCCCCAGTCTAGCACGCAGTAAATACTCATTATTTGCTCATAGTTTTTCAAGGGCACACATAGCAATATATATCATAATAATAGCTATCTCAGTGCCAGATTCTGTGCACACAGGGAAAATAGGTATTAGGTAATACGTTTGTTTTCCAAATGCTCAGTCAGATGGGAGAACACAGGCAAGAAGTTCAGCAGAAATTACGGCTGCTTCCTGTCCTACTAGTGTCAGCTTTAATACGTCCTCGCTGGAGGCTTCTCTCCCCCACCCCAGCTAAGGTGCTCCCCTCCCCTGAACTCTGGTGTGTCTCGTCAGTGCCCAAGAATGACTTTTCCAGTTGCTTCATTTAAGCCAGCAGTATAGCATCTGCTCATCTTTTTCTGTTTGCACGAGCACAGTGCCATCGCTGACTTTGACCTCCTTTCTCCTTGAAAGGACCCTAGTGATTACACTGGGCCAGCTTTCAGGATAATCTTCCAATCTGAAGGCCCTTAACTTAATAATATCTTCAAAGTGCCTTTTGCTGTGTAAGGTAATATAAGGTAATATATTCACAAGTTCTGAAGATCATGGTGTGGACGTCTTTGTGGGGGAGAGGTGTTGCTCTGCTGTTCGTCACAGTGATTAATGACAGTGATGAGTACAGACTCATTTTATAGTTGGGTATTGTTTAATACGTTATGATTTAGTTAACTGATGGAATGCTATACAACCATCATGATGATGAAATTTTAAAAGTAGGTTTTACAACAGTAAGGGTTGTTTGGTGCTATTTTTGCAAAGCTTTTGTCTGTATCTATTTTCAAGGGCAAATTAGGGAAGGAGCTACAGAAGACTAGGTAGGTTATTTTTTGTATTTTATTCGTCTGCATTTTCTGAATTGTCTTCAATAAATATTTATTAAAAGAGGAAGCTAAAGCACAAAACAAAATAGCCATTACACTAACACAGGGGGAAAAAAGAGGCTTTTCAGATTTTACCCCTCTAGTTCAGTCCATGCCCAGCCGTTAGATTTATGCAAGTGGTATAGAACTCTGCTGATGGCATCTGTCAGGTGCTTAATAAAGGCAAGACGTAGCTTAATAGTCAAGATCACCATGAGCTGATCCCACCTTGCCTTTCTAGCTCTTTGCTCATCCAGTTCCTATTTTTCATTATAGCATATTTTCGTCCACTTACAGGTTTTTTTCCCCTACCTCTACCTATTAAATGCTACCTATTGAGGAAGGCCCAGATTAAATGCATCTTTTACAAAAATTGCATGCTCTGACTCACTACTGACAGTGACCTTTCTCATCTAAACACTTATAATACTCTGTAATATTATGACATTTACCACATACTGTATTTTATTGTAGTTACTGTACGTGGTTTATGTCCCCAACTAGTTTTTAAAATGCTTCATGGTGTGGTTCATGCCCTTTACATATTCTTATTTCCCCCAGTCCTTGAATGTCATCATCCCCTATAAATAAACACTTTCTAATTGAATGAGTGGTGAGCTTACAAATTTGCTTTATTCTTACTGGTTTGGATTTCTTAATCTTCTCTTTATTCACTAGCTGCATGATTATCTTCCAGTTGATGGGTATTTTAAATCCCCTCTCTACCAACTAATATCAGTACAGTCTTGGGCAAGTCATTTAGCATCTCTGTGCTTTAACACTTTTTAATGGTAGGGTTTTCAGAATTAATTGTGATATTATATGTAGAATGGCACATCATAAGCCAATGATAAATGTTAGACAAAATTTAAAAAATGAATGTTTATTTTGTGTTATTATTTACTGCTACTAGTGTGTTAATCTCTTGACATTACCATTTAGAAATCTCCCTTTCAGAGAAATATTTATTTTTATTTATCTGCAAGTTATGTGGTGTTGATGCAATTTTCCTTTACTATGTAGTAATAATTGGACTAGATCGACTAAATTTACTCTAGCTGCTATAAAAATTAAACCACCAAATCTTAATAGGTAGATACAATAAAAGTTTATTCCCACCCACTTGACAATGTCAGGAATAGTGGTAGGTTGGTCTTACTTCTCACCCGATCTTTCAGAAACTCAGGCTGACTAAAATCGGCTTTCTTCAACACCTGGCCTACAAGGTCACCTTAAGCAAACACTTCCCGCTGGCTGATAGGGGAAGAGAGAAACACCACTGAGGATTGTGTGGGAGACTCTTAGCCCCAGGACTTTCCTCGACTACAGCATGGGAAATGTAGATAAAAGGGAACCTGGGAAATAGAGTCTCTAGCCGGGCAGCTACTTGCCAGCAGCAACTCTGAAACAAGGAAAGGAGAACAAGGGCGACAGCCAGCTCATTAGGTGACAAGCTATTTCCACCACATTATTTAAACTTTATTGATGCTTAGATGTTATTAGAGCAGCCACCTGAAAGTAACAGCAATCGTATTATGAGAAGCAATAATTCTAATCTGTTCTTGGTTGCCAGCACTGCCCTCTCGATCCTCTAATCTTCCTTTGAAGCTACATTTAATCTCCTTAAATGTGCTTAAGTGAAAATGTCTACACTTAAAGACACAAGAGTTATAATCTGAAGTTACATATGCTTTTTTTTAAAGAAACTCAAAGTAATGATTATGCCTCTTTTCAAACACTTAATCCCCCACTTAGAGATTGAGTAGAATTAATTTTAGAAAGCTAGGTTTAAATTTGATACACTAAAATTCAGAGGCAGAATTTCTTAAAATATTGGACAGGATTTATTTTGAGGATAAATATTATGGAATTCATTTACCAATATTTGGATAAACTTTAAATGGTAAAAGGAGAGGAACAGGAAATCTGTATTTATATTTTATGCAAAGGAAGTCTCTGATCAGATGGTCAAGATGATGGGAGAGGAAATGTGGTTTCCAGGAGGAGTCTAACATGTGGAGAGGTGGTCTGTTATGTCTGCAGAAAGCATTGTGGGATTGGGAAGTTGCGTGGAAACCACCGCCTGAAAATGCTGGAGCTTAACCAAGTTCAGTCAGCCCCCTGTGCTTAGAGGTATTGCCATCGGCCTTTTCCTGGTGGAGGGAGAGTTATTAAAGTTGAGACGGGCTTGGTAATTTGTGTTGATGGCAATAGAGTGAAGTAGGCTTGCAAGCTTACCCCCAGTAAGCTTTTCTGCATTCAACCTTAGGTAAAAGTTAGATTGCCCTGAGTATAAAAAAAATTAAGATATAAAACTAGTTAGAAAATCCGGTAATGTTGTGAGTTGGAAACTGTTGTAGGAGTAATTCTTTTTTCAATTAAAAACTGTTCTAATCATGATTCTTGTCAGTATCATGAGTTAGACAATAAATAATCAGTGCTTGTGCTATTCTTTTAGTAAAGAGCTTGTATAGCCTAATTTTATTATGACAAATGCCCTGAGACTCAGTCAACTATACCTGAACCACATCTGGAGGAACAGTCTCCATGTGAATGTAGCTCATTGAGAAAGAAAATAAATAGCCTCAAGAGCGGTAACTAACATTCATCGATGCTTACTATGTGTACGACAATTTGCTAAGTGCTTTACTTACATTATCCCAACTAGTCTTATAAGCGCTGTTCTCATGCCACCTTAAAGAGAAGGAAGGTACTATCACTGCCAATATTTTAAATATGAGAAAACTGAGGCTCACGTGGCGAAAGAACTTGCCCACGTGTAGCTACGAGGCATTAGGGCTGCGATATGATGAAGGCAGCCTGACTTTGAGGCTGCTCGCCGAGCCCTGTGCTCTCTGCCTCTCCACACGTGTGGACTTGCACACAGGCGCCTTCAGACGATGTGCTTTCACATAGCTCCAAGCTCGGGTGTCGTTTGTGATTCACCTATTTCCTGTAACCACCATTTCTAGATGTCTTTGCCAGACCCCCTTTCTGCTTTGATATCACGGATCATTCATTGATGCCTTCATTCAGTAAACATTTTCTGATTGCCTATTGTGCTGCAGGCACTGTGTGAGGATGAGACGCTACGGTGAACAGCACTGATTCACTGATTCCAGTTTTTCCCTCCAATGACCCATCTTGCGTTACTCCTTCCAGACCAATAATCCTTCAGTGTTGCTTTTATCCTGGAAATTTAAACTCTGCTGCTTAAACTTTAAGCCTTTTTGAAACATCAATCCAATCTTAATTTCCTGCCCAACAGCATGTCCTGTCCTCTCGTTTCTGCCTCCACGCTCTCATACAGTGCTTTGCTTCTCAGGTTACCTAAACTCTAATCCTCCTTTAAGGTTAGTTTTCCCGTGGGGTCGCTATTCCCCATTAGATGGGGACTGCACACACATACAACTATTTACCACTTTTTTCTCTAAGTGATAAACATTTACACAGAGAGGTTAAAATACCAAAATAAAACTCATACGTTTCAAAAATACAACACAGTATTGGGGAAACCGGCCATCATTTTTGCCCCTTACACCTCAGTAATCATGTTGATGGTCGTTACCGCCTTTTCTCTGTGTTTTGGTTGCAGAGACTGTCTCTTACGTATGTTTGTAGTTGGTGCTGTATATTGCTGAGTGCATAACAATAAGCAATTTAATATTTTAATTTGTTCATTCCTTTGAGATGAAACCATCCAAAATTTAGGGTAAATCCCATCTCAGCTCTGGGGTCTATGAATAGGTTATTATCATATTAAAAACATACTGAGTTCTGCTTCTTCGTATCTCTGCACTTTCAAGAGGTAAAATTAAATACGTAGACCATTTGCACATTCTAGTGAATATAGTTCCTTATTTCTGTAAGTATGTATTCATTCTGGAAATTAAAAAAAACATTGCCTAAGCATCTTGATGGACATATCCTGCACAAGGGAATTGCCTAACATCATCGTGAAATTGCCATGATCGTCTCCACCACAATATTCAATATTAAACAATATTTAATATTTAGGTATAAACAAAAGATTTTTAAAATATTCATTTGGTGAAAATTTGAAATGCACATTATGTGCTTGTTTGTTTAAAATATATATATAAATACATTATTCTAAATTTAGTAATATGTAATCTTACTATTCATTGAAGTTTGAGCTTTTGAATTAAAATGGGATGTTTCCACATACAGTGATGAATGAGGTAAAGTGTAGAAATTTCACCAGTATGTGCTATGGATCTCAGCTGTTGTAAAATGCCACTTCTTGGAACTGCTAATGGATTTTGAGAAATGATCATTTCTTTTTTTATTTAGTGGCTACATATTGCAACCAAATGTTATATATTAGAAAGAGTTTTGCCTTCATTCTACTTATTTTATTTCTTCAGGCACTATTTATTTTAAATTAAATTAGTAAATCATCTTTCAAATAAAATTTTGATCATAATATATATCTATTATGCATTAATATATGTGCCCCGTTATGGATAGATAAAAATAGCATCGTTAATTTTGCACAAGTAATAATCTGAGCTAGCATTCATGCCGTGTGCCGATTACTCTTTCAAGCTTACCTGGTCCCGTAAGGATGTGTGTAGCTGCGCTTGTCCTGCTGGCTGGTTTACAATGTCAGGTCACCTTCATGTAGCAATAGGAATGCTGTGGGTATGGCAGAGGTAACTTTCCAAAGACCATTTGAATTTTGAAGTTTTGTTAATTTGGGTCTTGATTCTTTCAGTTATGAGCTGTATGATCTTAGGTAGTTAATTTGTATATGCCTCAATTTTCTCACTTGAAAAGTAGGAATAATAATAGATGCAAAGGGTTCGTGTAAGGTTTCAATGAAACAATGGGCATAAAGCATTTAGAGGAATGGGACCTAGAAAGTGCTTCAAAGGTGTTAGAATTTATAAATTTTTAAAAGAATTCCTAGGAATAATGATTCCACAACATACGTACTTTAGGAGCTTGTTTCGTAGAAACTTAACTTGGCTCACCAACGTTGGCCCAGACACATTATGTAAATGACACTAGGATCATTGTCATACAAAATGCAGTTCCTGACTCAATTCTCTGCCCCAGACTTGACCTAATCTGTTTCCTGGGTGCATGAGCACATGTTAATAAGTAGGAACTAGCTGAAGTGCCCCTCTCCTGTCTTCGTCTCTTGGAGAAGATCAAGGCGCGTGCCTGCTGAGCTCATGCAGGTCTCTCTGAACCTGAGATTGTGAGAAGGGGGCAGCGCAAACCACATGGCTTTGCTTATAGCAAGTTCTTGACAGATACGCTGGTGAATGCTTATGATTAGTGACAAATGTATTTGAAGATGGACATAATATCTCCTGTGTTAGCAACATTAATGGTGAATTGGACACTTGTTAAATAGCGAAGGCTTATAAAAGAGAAGTATCAGTCATACGTTTTTTCATTTAAAGTAGGCAAAGCCATTACATTCCAGTTTTGACTTGAATGGGAAACTGTGGACTGTTAATCCAGGTCGCAGAAGAATTCATCTTGTCCTTTGAAGATGTTGAGTGTTTTGAGTGGGACATTTTGAACAAATGGACTGAGTTCAATACCATCTTTCTTCGTTAACTTGCTGAGTGAACAATAATGAGTTTAATAATACGTTTCTTGTTCTGAGTATTTAGAGTTAATATATGCAAGATAAATATAATTACACTTGGCACATAGGGAGTGATGTGTAAATCTTAGCTATCATGATTGTTCTTATTCTGGAATATGTACTATAATTTTTGTCATTTCAGTGGTTCATAATAACACATCTATTAAGAACTCATTTAGCTAGTTATGAAGAAAGAAGTTACTATATGCTTCAGCTTGAAAAAATTAACAAAAATACTTAATAAATCAGTAAACTATAGTAATATATTAGAATATTGAGTAAAATCTTAGAAAAAAATCATTTTATTTATGTTCAATTCATGTATTTATGCCAGTATGGGGTTGACAACACTTGCATAAGAGGATTTAGATTAATTGTATTATCCATAAGATGTACAATTACTGACACAGTTTGTTGCTTTTAATCATAGAAAGGTTTTATTTAGTATATGTAGAAAGAAGAGAACACTGATGCTTTAATTTGGGACAAAATTGGTTGCAGAATCTGACAAATCCACTCCAGATAAAATCAGACATGGTTTTGTGTTACTTGAGAGTGAATTTTATAACTTTGCCGTCAGTGACTCTGATTTTGTACTTTCTATCCCATTGCACGATAGAGTCACAGCTCTAAGGCAGTTTCTCCCTGGTCAGAGACTTTGAACTAACAGAACTTCGGGCTTTAGGGCTGAATACACAGCCATGCTCCCTAGTAAGTCTTCCAGTCACTTAATGTATCTTTGATTCTTGTCAATTTGTTTGTCTTGTTTATCATTTGTACTCCATGGATAAAAGTATTGGTTAGATCTGTATTCCACAGGAAGGAAAATATTAAATAGTTATTTTATTTGTGCTGTCCGTTCTTAATAAATGGAATAGGTTGCTGTTCAAAGTTCAAAAGAGCTTTTAAAAGATGCTGGGAGTTTCAAGTTACAGTGCTTGTGGAACAGAACAACGCACACATGGCGCTCTGACACTGAAAGTACGTAGCCCAGTGGATTCCTTTGAGGCATTCTTCATAACTGACATTGCACTGCAGTGATCCTTGCTGGCTTACAGTGTCTTACACTGAGGAAGATAAATGGCATCTCATTAACTTTTATCTCTTTTGCTCCGTGTGGAGTCTGTTTCTGACCCTGTGGCTTGCAAGTGCTCTCTTGAAGGTCAGCAAAGGACGCTGCTCCCTAAGGGTCCTCCTTAGCCTTTCTAAAGCATTTGACACAGGTGCCTACAACCTTCTTCTCGAATCTGTCTTCATTTCTGTCTCTAGTTGGCATTATCCTGGTTCTGCTGTATCTCTAAACATTCCTTCTCTTTGCTGCTCTGTCTCCTCTCTAAAATTCTGCCTCACTTAAGCCCTCTGTCCTCTTAAAACTTCACAGATTTCACCACTGGAGCAAGACCTCCCAGCTCATTTCGCAGGCCAGTCAAGTTCCCGTATTTCCAACCAAGTGCTTCATGAATTTCTCCCTCAATATGGGGCTGTTCCCAGTAGTTCAACGTGTCCAAATGAAGTCCTCTCGTGTTTTCCTCATTTCAGTTATTGAATCAAGGTTTCTCACCTGCAGCTTCTTCCTAATAAATATAAATTGCATAAAGATGTCAAATTTACCTTCTGAAAGCAAGGTTCCAATTATGCAGGTTCCTTCTTCAGCGAGTTTTAAATTTGAATACTGAGTTCCCAGACCAGAATGTTACCAACTTCCTAGGGTTGTGGTAAAGATTAAAAGAGACATCATAGGGAAAGGTGACTTCTGTTACATCTGCCACATAGAAAGATGATCGATGGATTATTTATGACTGTGGCTAACTCCATTATCTTCTGATCACTAATTTTATTACCTCAAAGATGTTCTGCTTTTTAATGCCATTTAAATTAATTCTATGATATCTTCTCAGTGATCATTTATAGAAAGATATCCATTACTTACCATTACAAATGATAATATTTATTTGTGAGCAATGTATTTTACTTGATTTTATGCAGTCTTAAACTAGAAGGAATAGAAAGATGAATGTTTTCCCAGAGAAAAAGAGAATTGTATTAGAAACCCCAAACCATTTCTATTTGTCCAGATTCCACCACTTGGCTAAATCACTTTCCCTTCGGTATCCTTGGTTTTTTACCTCTAAACTGCAGATACGAGTGTATTTTCTGATTGTTCACCTTATAGGTTTATGGTGAGTCTTCGATACTCGTCCTTCCGCAGGAAGGCTTTGGTTCCTTTGCCTTCTAGGAAGGGCTTCTATCCTTTGTCTCAGTTCTCACACAGGCACCTCTCAGAACTGTCAAAATGTGATCCCAAGATAGGACCAACATCCTTAATGACCAAGCCTAAATTTTTGATAACACTTATTGTGTGACTTCTTCCTAAAAGTTGTTATGATAATAATAATAATAATAATAATAATAATAATAATAATAATAATAAAAAATATAGTGAACTATAAACAGTGTTGTTATTTTTCACAAGAAGAAAAAGAGAAACAAACACATACTGTAAGAATCACAGACAGACTCTGTAATACTGCTGTCTGTCCACGAAGTATTACTATTCATCTGTGAGCTTAAAAGTGAAAAGTCCATTTTACTACCATGTTTGATAATGATACTACCTTATGTGCAAATTTGCTACAAGTCATATAGAGATCCAGTAGAACTGAGGATGGAGGAAGCTTTGTTTTTTATCCGCTTTTGTTTCTTGCTGAAAGTTATTCTGGGATATGCTGCTGCTTTCTGGGTTCAAACTCTTGGCAGTTGGCCGTGTAAAGGGAAAATGGAGAATAAAATTTTGTGATGCTGAATGTTTCCCCTTCCAGATCATATAATCTGTTATCTTAGATAACATTCTATAGAACACTTTAAATATCTCATGTATCTAGTAGACCTCTGTATCACTGATCTTTAATATCTTTTTATAAGACCTTCAACAATATAATATGTAGTATGAGAGAACTTTGCACTTTGATGGTGGTTGTAGTGTCTGCTTATTCCTATGCCTTACAGATGAACCACAGGTACCTAGAGTAGTCAAACTCGAAGGCACAGAAAGTAGAAGGATGGTTGCCAGGGATTTGGCGGGAAAAGGGGACGCAGAAGTAGTGTTTAATGGGTACAAAATTTCAGTTTGGGAAGATGAAGAAGTTGTGGAGGTAAATGGCGGTGATGGTTGCACAATAATGTGAAGGCAATTAATACCACTGAACTCTCCACTTAAAAATTGCTAAACTTGTAAATTTTGTGTTAGGTAAATTTTTCACAATAAGAAAAAATAATAATCACATTGTCAAGGGCAGTGTTTTCCAAACTGCAAACCACGATGCATTAGTTGATCATGAAAGCAATTTTGTAGGTCATGATCAGCATTTAAACAAACAAAAGAAAGAGACGAGAACAGAGTAAAACATATGAATGAAACTCATAGTAAGATTAAGTATTGTTCAGACTTTTGTTTGATGATAATTTAGCCAGTTGGTGTTGGTATGGTGGTAATGGATTGTTTACGGTGGATGTCTTGGCCTCTTTGTTAATGCCGTATTTTGATTGATTGATGCCTATGACACACTGGTTATTAAATATTTGGAAAACTACCTCTGTATGTATGGTGTACTGGATCATGATATAAAATCTATTTCTTATTGTAGTTGATAGTCAAAAATTAAAAGACACACATTTCAGATGGGAGAAAGTCTAATTGACAGGCAGCAAACTCTTGCATCAACAAGTCCAGGGGACCTGTATCCAGCACGTGCCTGCAGCTTTAACTGAAGCTTTGACAATAATGCTTTATCTGTTTCTGCGGCCATGGAGGGGTCTTGACTTTATGGAAGACAAGATCTCCCATTTAGAGACACATGCTCTCACCAGTGCTGAAACACTGGCTGAATAAAATGCCTCCCTGTAAATCGAGGAGGCTGAAGTCAGATGACTGAAAACTGGCCAGGTCCTAGTGTTTCTACATGAAGTACTCCATCTGTGGTTTTATGTTATTTTTTTTAACAGTTTTTTGTGCCCAGCTGAGTCTAGACTAATTTGCCGTGTAATGCATATAAACCTTTTCCTGAATCAGCAGCTATAAATCCATCCAACTGTCCAGTGCAGCTCACGGGCAGCATCTTGGCACATTTTGAGGCTTAATTTTGCTGGGTCATTAGTGCATAACTCTCTGGAGAATGCTTACTTGTTAGTTTTCCTTGATTTTTTTTTTCCCAAAGAGGAGAAGTCCTCCTTGACAGATGGCTGTTGCTGGTGGCTGGCAAGCAACCTGAGGGGTTAGGAGTTTTCCCTTCAGCCTTGTGCAGTGGGCCGTGCTCAGCAGTGTGGCTGTGGCAAACCACTCATTAGCCACACTTCAAAGGCTACTGGAGACACTGTGGATGCGTGGTGCGGTGTGAGCTCTGCGCACCATCCTACACCCACCTGGACTGAACAGGTTGATTGCTCAGTGGAATCAGCTCTTCCAAGGTAGCCGGCCTAACACCTGTGTGGTAAACACTTACCGAGAATTACTCTTGTGAATTCACAACTGCTCCCTTTTGAACGAGCAGTCTGAGAGTTTCATAATAGCTGTTGGAAAGATGTTCAGTGAAGTAGGTCCACTTTACCTGTGCCATTTTCTGGTTGTTAGATATGTTTCTGCATTGATATTTATGTTAAACTGTGCAGTCAGAAAATGTTAGGTTCAGAAAGACTCCCCGTCATTTCTCATAATCTGGGAACAAGAGGATGCTTCACAAAACTGTTCAGAGCTGCATTTATGACAGGTATGATGATAAGTGAATTTTGTCATCTGTTCATCACAAAGACAGTAGCTGGACTTAAACTGCTAAACACTCAGGACTCTTCATGTCAAAGCACAATTTTAATAATACTGCCTTTCAAGTCTCATTGCAGTCTCTTGATTTTTCCCATTGGAAGAAGTTTCCTTCTTAGATGAACAGAATAATGCCATTTTCCCCTTGCTTTCTTCTTTGTAAAAATCTTGCCTTTCTGCCCCTTCCCAGTTCATCCTAGCTCCCAACTCCCAGGTAACCATGAATCTGCTTCCTGTCATTCTAAATTAGTTTCAATTTTTCTAGAAATTTATATAAATGGAATTCTATAACATACACTCTTTAAATCTGGCTTCTTTCTTTCAGCATAATTATTTGAGAAGCATCCATGTTGTTGCTTGTATCAATAGTTCATTGCTTTTTATTACTTAGTAGCATTATGTTGTGTGGTTGGACCACAATTTTTTATCCTTTCATCTGTTGATGGCTATTTGGGCTATTTTAAGTTTTTGATGAGTATATATGTGTGTATCTGCTATAAACATTTATCTACAAGACTTTATACAGACAGACACTTATTTCTTTTGGGAAAGCATTAGGAGTAGTGACTTGGTCATATGGTGTATCTGGCACTGTAAGAAATTGTCAAACTACTTGTTTAAGTAGTTGTTCCATTTTACAGTCCCACTAGGGGTGTATGCGACTTCTTGCTCTTCCATTTCCATCACATTATCACCAACACTCAGGTTAGTCAGTCTTCTCAATTTTAGCAGTTCTAATAGATGTGTGAGAATACGTCATTGTGGTTTTGTTTTTATTTTCCGGATGACTACTGATGTTTGGCATCCTTTTATACACATACTTGCCACCTGTCTTATGTTTTTTGTTATTGAAGTGTTCCTTTTGCATATGTTTAGATGATTTTCTCAGCACCATTTGTTGAAAGAGTTATCTTTTCTCCCCTAAATTGCCCTTGCATTTTTGTTGAAAATCAGTTGTCCCTGTAGGTGTGGGTCTCTTTCTGGATTCTTTGTTCCACTCATCCGTGTTTCTGCCTTCATGTCAGGACTATGTAGTCTTGATTATCCTAGCTTCATAATCAATTTTGACACAAGAAAGTATTAGTGTCTAACTTTGTTTTTCCTTTTCAAAGTTATTTTGGATATTCTAGATCCTTTATATTTCTGTAGTGATTTTAGATGCTGTTTGTAAAATTCTACCAAATCTCCTGCTAGGTTTTTGGTATCCATTAGGATTACATTAAAGTTAAAGATTAATATGCTTGTGAATGGACATCTTAACAATGCTAAGTGTTTTGACTCTTGAGCAAGATATTCTCTCTCTGTTGATTTAGATCTTTCTTAGTTTCTTTCCTCAGTGTTTTGTAATTTTCAGTGTATATGTCTTGCACGGCTTTTCTCACATTTATCCCTAAAATACTTAATAATTTTTGATGCTATTAAAGTGTTTTTCAATTTCCAATTGTTGTTCATATATAGAAATGCAATTTATTTTTGTATATTAATGCTGTGTCCTGCAACCTTGCTGAACTCACTGAGTTCCAGTATCTTTCTGGTGGATTCTATAGGGTTTTCTATACAGATGATCATGAAAACACAGCTTTACTTCTTCCTTTCCAACCTGGATGCTTTTAATATCTTTATCTTATGTGATTGAACTATTCAGAACTTTTGGTAAAATGTTAATAGAAGTGGTGAGAGTGGACATCTTTGTCTTGCTTCTGATTTTAGGGAGAAAATATTAGTCACTCGTAATTCTGCAAGGTAACTGTGGGTTTTCCATAGATATCTTTTATCAATTGCTTGTTCTGTGTTTATCAAAATCATGTTTTCAGTTTATGAATAAGAAATGTTTGTTGTCTATGGTCTTTTTGTTATAGCAGCCCACACTAACTAAGACAGTCTCTTAGGTCCCTTACTCAATGTCCTTTCCCCTCTTCACTTCCCTTTCTTTCTGTATAAGGTGAGCTTATTTCCAAACTCTCCCAAAAGAATTAAATTATGACCTTTCCTTCTCTCCTATTTTCTCTCCCTTTCCCAGAAAGGCTTCAGTCTCAAAGGAGAAAAAGCATGACCCCGAAAGCAAGCCTTGATGACACCAGTGTACTGCTTTCATGAAGTGGCCACGCTATCTTTATAAGCCTCTGACTTCCATTTACTCTTCCATTTATGCATGATCTAAAGTTTGTCTTAGATTATTAAGTAAAAATACCACTATCATGATCTCCTCTGACTAAATGAACTATTAATAAAAGCCTTGAAATGAAACATTAATCTACATAAATATTGAAAGGACATGCTTCTGTCCCTTCTTAATAACATTGAATTTTCTCTAAAAAATTAAATAGAGGGTGCTGAATTCTTCTGTATTTAGTGAGGTCTTGTTGATGATTTTGTCTTAGGACTTAAGAATCCAAATGAATTAAATTTAAAATAATTTAAAGTACTAACCACCTCTTGCTCTACTAGTTTAAAGAGTAAATCCTCTTGCCCACTTCCCTTTTCTGAAATGATTTTCTGTTAATGAAGTAAGTAATACCGTGTCTGGTACAGGAAGTGAAGAAGACTTTGTTAGCTTCCTGTCTGACATATCCTTAGTGTTCATTAATTTCTATTCAACAAATGTTTATTGAATACCTACTCTTTTACAAATTCAAGAAATCCTCATCTTAGTAGAGCAAGCCAATTCTTAAAATAGAGTCTGATAACTGTCTACGTACACTGGTAGGATACAAGAGGAATTGTCACAAGCTCTTAAGTTTATTATTGGAAATAGACTTGATTCTGTCATGGATAATTAGACACAGGAGAGCAAAGCCTATTCATGTGAACTTGTCTTAGCCAACATAGGGAAGCATTATTCAACAATTCCATGTGAAATGAATACTAATTTCTGTATTCCTTACGATATCCCTTTATAGCTTTGTTTTCGTATTTCTATTTGATCTTCTGTGGGCTCCAGACCCTTCAAACTTCTTGCCTTGGGCTGTCTGTCCATCAGGTAGTTAGTGATCTGTAGGCAGCGTTTTATGTAAGTGGTTTTCAAACAGCTTATTGACCCTTTGATGTAAAAGTATATTGAGAACTAAATATGTAAATCATTTTCTGCATAAATTCTCCATGAATAAATCTTTTCCTCAAGCTTTAAGATTAAATTCTGGAACCTCCCAGAAAAAAAAATATATAAATGTCAGCTGTGTTCTTCATCATCAGGAAATAAAAGAACTCTTTGGAATGTTCCTAGGGGAAACAGGTTTCAAGTCTTTGCTACACATCTTGAATAAATAGAAAACAAATGTATTTACCTCACCTAAGCTCATAAATACTGCATTATATAAGATGTCAACTTTAGTTAAAACCTCTTCTAAATAGTCCCTGAATTACAGAAGCACTTGAAACCTGATCAAATAGCAAAAGATAGAGAAAAATCTTTGCAACCTAACTTTTTTTTTTTTTTTTTAGAGTTTTAAGCTTGTACCTTTGGGCTCAAATATTTACATGGGAATATCGACTTTTTAGTGGTCATTTATACCACCATGTGTATCACAGGATCCCTCCGGGCCCTAATCCCCACTGTTTCCTAAGGGAGACTCGAGTTCAGGAGGTAAAGAAAAAATCCAAACATGTACAAGAATTTTGTGAGCTTCATTGGTTGGTGAGTGACATGAAATCTCATCAGTTTCTGCTACTTCTTTTATTAGCGACTGTTCCCAAGAAAAAGTAAAATTGCTGCTCTTCTTGATTTTTAATTGTAACTATTGTTATTTTAGCTCAATTATTTCGTTGTTGTAGGTTATGTCGACTGAAATAAAATCACACAACATGAGAGTTGTGGGTTGAGTTTTATCTGGGGCAAAATGAGGACTATAGCCCAGGAGACAGCATCTCAGATGGTTCTGAGAAACTGTTCCAAAGAGGAAGGGAGAAAACTCAGTATTACGTATGATTTCGGTGAACGGGGGACGTGCAGGCAGGCACACACTTAGGCAGAGGCTCGCCGCTAGTCATGAGGACCAGATGTCACCGTTGATGATTTTAGTGCTTTTCTAGATATGAGAAGACACAAGAATTGGGGTCATACAATCTCCTGAGAATATCTAACTATCTGAAAGCCTGTTCAGCCGGTTTTCCCAGAGCACAGAGGGCCTGGTTCCTGACCTCCATCCTGAACTCCTTTCAGGGAGTGTTGGAGGTCAGCAGCTGTAGTGGCTCGCGATTTAATCCAAGCAGAGTTAGATGGCGAGTGTCAGTGTGATCCAGTCCTTGTAGAGGCAGATGGCAAGTGCCAATTTTTAGTTAGCAGTTATTTAGAAAAAATTTTTGTAGCAATGTATATTGTGTTACAAGGTTTTTCTCATAAGTTTCATTAACAACTTTAAGATAATATGTTTATGATTTATTTCTAACACTTTTATCACTGAGGGCTTTTTTTTTTCCAAAATAGTATTTGTAATGGGGGGGATTGGTAGTTTTTGCTTTGCCTGAGGCTGTGTGTACACACACACACACACACACACACAAAGACTTGATGGATGCTTGCCTTAGAAAGAAAAGTGGAAAAACAATGTCAGATTTCAAGTACAGTGATATTCTAAAATCTAAGCTACTTTATAAGAAATCGGAAATGTTTAATAAAACAAACCCTGAACATCTTCATTAATCAAGCCGAGCGTGGCTGCCTGTGTTTGCAGCTGCATGACAGAAATACCTCAGCCCCCAACTTCTTTTTATCCCATCCCAGTTGGAGGTAGATGAGGCAGGCTCAGGCAAAACTTAAATCTTGTGAAATTTGTCTACTCTTGTTTTTCTGACTTTTTTCCTCCTCCACATGCCCCCTCCCCGCCGCACCCCCTCCACCTTTGTCCTTCTGTTCCTCTGACACTTCCTGCTCCTCAGTCCAAACAGGAAATGATCTCATGATGACCCATTTATACCTACTGATTGGCTGAAATGCCTTTGCCCTGAAGCATCACCGCAGTCAGACTTTTTATCTCTGATTGGAGGAGAGGCCTATTCCTGGCTAGAAAAACTTCGTTTCCCTTGCAGGCTGGCGAGGGGACTGTTTTTGGAGAGCAAGGTAGGAGGAGGCCTTTGGGAGCCTCTGAAATCGCAGTTGTCCTAGTCAAGCAAATTTGATTTAGACCTTGTGTTCTCAGTACCTAAGGAGATGCTCCACGGTAAGCCCCTGTGAAAGAGAAATTGTGTGGGACACTCGTTAAGAGGGGTAGGGGAGGCTTCATTCAAGATTGCTGCCTAGGGGAGAGACTGAACTCCGCTGCATGCAAAGGCAGGAGGACCCTGAAACTCTGGGAGTGCAGGGTGAGTTACAGGAAAAGGACCGAGGACAGTGAGAGGAGACTGGCCGGCGCGATTATCTGTGGGCATCACGTCTGCTAATTGGTGCAGATCAAAGTTCGGCTCTGCCCTCCCACTGAGACTGGGACGCAGGCTCTAGCTTCCTTGATGATTTTATTTCAAAGGGATGGCTTCAGGGTCCTTGAGAAAGACATTTCCTGGGTTGTGAAACAGGCAGGAGGCTGGGAGAAGATTTACATCTCAAAGGGGCGGAGGAAGAATTAACAATTGCTAATTTGCAATGGTAAATGCAATAAGAAAAGTCCGGGACTAGAGTCTGCCAAAAGCCTGTCTCAAGTCTAGTCAATCTGAGGGGAGCTTGAGGCCCTCTTGTCATCCACTTTCCACAACGCGTTCTTTCCCTTTCTAACCTCACCTCCACATTCTCCAGTTGCTGAAGAACGTGAGGAAGGTTTCTGGCTCTCCGTGAATTTGATCGAAGTTCACCTGCATGACTGATGTCTTTATCTGCGATGCCTCTCCTGCCTGAGCACTGATACTCCTGTTGGCATTTATCCTTTCTCAGTACCTTGAGGGCCTTCTCTTCTGATTTTAATCTGAGCTCGGCCATCTCTTCCACGTGCCCTGTGCCTTGGAATCACATACATTACGTTCTGGGATATTTGACATGGTTTTTGAGGGCATTTCAAGACTTTTCATATTGTAACTGTCTTTGTCTGAGGTCCTCAAACACAGCTCTCACACAAAATTATTTACACCTCTGTACGGTTTTGCTTAAAATCAATAGAGTCTGGGCAGCATTCTCTTTGTTAATAGAGATGTCATCACATCGAGTATTAATATTTATAGGGGCAAAACAAAGGAAAAGAACAGGCTCCCTGCAAAGACACCATAGATGCAGTAGCCTTGCTTTCTGGGAGTGAGAGGAGCTGAGAGGAAACCACGAGACGGCACCCGGCGAGCCTCCAGCCCAGCACAGGCTTTTCAGAGAAAGGAAAATGGCTGAGTCTTCAGAGTGAAAAATCCCTGTCCCCATGGAGGGAAGCCTGCTCCCTACCAACTGATTCTAGTCTCTCCTCATCCCCACCGTGCGCGTTCGGAGGACATATAATCCACAGCCGCACATTTTCTAAAGCCCTGGTGCTTAGCCCAGAGTAAGAGCGGTGTCAGCAAGGGTGGGCGCTAGCAGAGCAGTTCCCGGGGGCGCGCTGGCTGTGCTGCTGTGTTCCCGTCGGCACCCAGACGGCTCCAGGTAACACCTATGATTTCCAGCGTAATCATTCATAGCAAACGCCTTTACTCTCCAGTGCCCTCTGATCTGGATAATAAATTATATGGTCGCTTGAACTCTGTCACTCCAAACACTGATTCCTCTGAGGGTCCTCCACCCGTGCACCAGTGTGCAGTGGAGGTACACGTCCTGATTCTGCCGCGCTCTCACAAGTGCAGTTTTCAGATTCAACTTTCTCATATTCTGTGTTTTACACACACACACACACACACACCACTAGCTCCAAGGAAAAATTGTACTTCTCAGGCAGACTACCTTTCAAGCATAATTGAATAAGAAAAATGTTTCCTTAAATACAACATAACACACAAAGATACTTGCCCACCGTGAACACAGAGCTTTGTATTATGATGCCAAGCACAGTTCCTTCTCCAAGGGGGGCCCACTGCTTTGTGTTTTCAAAAAAACAGAGATGTGGTGGTGATCTTTTACTTAAAGAAATATCAGCCAAAGCTTTGAAAACTTTTTTTTTTTTTTTTGCTTTTTAAGAGATCGCATTTTACAGCAAATTACCCTCTTTCATCGGCCTCTATAAGCAAAGGGTAACTGGTACAATGATTATTTTTCCCTTTTGGTCTATAGTGAAGTCCCAGAGGCAGCAGGGGGTGAATTGTGATGGAGGAGCATTATTCTTCGAGCTACAGGTGGACATTGCTGTTTATATTTTCCAAAAGCAGAAACTGAATCATAGAACGACTACATAATTTACTCAAGACACAGCTAGCAAGCAAGAGGGCCGGGCTGATCTGACTCCACAGCCCGTGTCCCGAGTCAGCCCACCCTGCTGACTCCCAGCTGTGTCACAGTTTGTCTTGTCCACCAAGGCAGGGACTTTGGCCTCCTTGTGTTTAGTGCACAACAGGCGTTTAGTAGATATTAAATGAATGAATGATTGAAGTCGTGCCTGAGAGGGAATGAGAATGAAAGCGGGAGGTGCAGGGTTGGATCTAAAAGTCGAAGGCAAGGATGGCGGCAAACGTCTGCCGGTAAATGTTCACGGGGCGCTGTGAGGCTCTCGCGCAGAGTCCTGGTGAGAGGCCTGGAGGTCAGCACAGGGAGTATGAGTAATGAGGAGTAAAGCTCAAGAGTTTGGTAGCAGAACAGTTTTGGTGGTTAACCCTTAGGTTGAGCCTTTAAAAAATCCCCCGAAGTACAGAGGTATAACCGCTTTGCATTCAGGACTGCATTGCATCCCACAGCAGTTTTATGAGGTGGACAGTTCGATTCCCATTTCATGATTGATCCTCCTGAGACTCTGGAGTGAAGGAACCTGAGCTGGGTCATGCGCGACAGGTCAGCTTTCCAGTCCGGGTACGTGGGACCTGGGGGAGCGAGCTCTCTGTCGTCCTTTCCCTCAGGAGGGCTTCGTGAGAATGCTGCTCCCACCGAGGTGAGCAGTTGCCGCCAGCCCCCCCCCCTTGCTCGTCATCCTTGACGCCCCCTCCTGCTTCTGCAGCGGTCTCAAGCAAAATGCGTTTCTCTCCATAGGACACATCTACAGAATACTTACCACGGTTAGACACCGCGGCAGGTGCTTTCTACGGATTCGTTAGATAAGTCCTTAAACAGTGCTGTGAGGCAGGTACCAGGAGTTTTAATTTCGCAGGTGGGGAAATGGAGACGTAGAGACATGAAGGAATCTGTCAAAGGTCACGCAGCAAGTAAACAGCAGCACTGGGACTCGACTCCGAGTAGCCTGGCTCTGGAGTTTGCGCTCTCGACTACAGTGGACCCTTGAACAACGCAGCGGTTGGGGGCATCTAGCCCGTCCTCCCCACACGTGGTTCCTCCGCATCCAGGATTCTGCTTCTGCAAATTCAGCCAACCACAGGTGGTGCCATACTGTGGTATTTACTGTTGAAAAACATCTGTGTGCAAATGGACCCGCATGGTTCCAACCCGTGTTGTTCAAGGGCCAAGTGTGCCATGCAATTATTTACCCTGTCTGCTGACTCTTAGATAAGAGGGTAACTTGCTGAGGACTAGATCCATAAATCAGTTTCACTTCAAACCACGGCCGCCGGTCCTGCCTCTCACCCTGAGGAATGTTCTCACAAGGATGCAGGGAGCCCCTGCACTTGTAACAGTGGCGACGGTAAGAGTGGCCAGGAGCCACTGAGCTCTGTCTCTGTGCTGGACTCGGTGCCTGGAGCTCTGCCTGCTTGCTTTTATTTAATCTTCCCAATAATCGTGTGAAGTACGTTTATTATTCCTGTTTTGCAGATGAGGAAACTGAAGCTTGAGTGTAAGAAACTTGCTCAAAGTCACCCAGCAAGTCACCGCTGTGGAAAAGCCGGCATCTGTCTGATTTCTGCCTGAAACCACCAGATGCCCTGCTGCCTCCCAGCAGAAGGCTGCTTTCGGCTCTGATTCATTAATTAGTTTTGCTGGGTGGTGTCCGTTTTCCACTGCCCAGGAGGGCCTCTTACTAAACATGCTCACTTCCCTTTTAGGAGAAAAAGGCACATTATCAAAAGAACAAGCTAACACCAGGGAGCTTTTCAACAATACCAAATTCCTGGGACGCCGCTTGGTTAGCATTCACTTACTGCTACATTTCATACTGTGTCTTGGGATTTTTTTTGCATCAGTGTGAAGCTATGCTTCCAACACATGCGAGGGCTGGATGCTTATAATCGTGGCCAAGATGAATACTGAAAAGTTAAGTGATGTTTAGGGGATAAATGCTTAAAGCAGCAAGATAAGTGTTTTAGAAATATACCCATATAAAGTTTTGGATAGATATATGTACTATGGTTAAATATACACACATATAAACAACATGGAAATATATACCTTTTTAATGTTGTTATTAAAGATGTTGATAAAATGAGATCAATTTTAAACTAGAGGACACTTAGAGACCATCTTGTCTAGACCAGGAAACTAAGCGAGTTCGGTGTTGCTGCTGTGAGTTGGCAAGCTTTCAGATGTTCTCGCAAAATTCAGATTGAACATCATCTTCTTTGCAAATTATTTCCTGTCTCCCTTTTCACACGTGCCACTGGCTGGGTGGAGTTGGTTCCTTTCATTATCTTAGTATATTCTGTGGCCGTGTGTGCCATGGCCCCGTTATGACTTAAACTGTGTACGTGGCTCTCTCCCCCTACTGCCTTTTAAGCTCCTTGAAAGCAGGGACAGTTTTCCCTCCAGCTTCATATTCTTAGGGGACAGCTCAGTGCCTGGCATGCAGTCACTGGTGGATGAATCTTCAGTGCACGAACGAGGTGGCAGAGAACTCATGGTTGCTTAGTCGTGGAGGGCAGTTAAGGGTACAGATTTTTCCAACTCAACGACCAACGACCCTTCCACTACACTTTGCTGCTTCTCTATTCTAGTTTGAATTTCATATCATAAGTGAATTCTAAACACATTTTTAAGAGGACATTTTCAGAAGCTATCAATAAACCAAAAAGCTTAATTGATATGACAGTATAGAATTCTTACCCAGGGGATGAGCAGTATAGAATATGATTTCTCAAAAAGCTACTAGCATCCAAAAACTAAAAAAAGCTTTACCTAGTCTTCCTTAATAATTTGACTTAGGATTTATATCCTTTTGATCTAGAGTGACACTCAGAACCTGGATGTTCCATATTGAAATTGCTGAAGTGTTGAGAAAAGATAACCTAAATTTGTTTTTCATGTCAATCACTGGGAACAAGGCAAGCCTTTCATGTGTGAGAAGAGATTTTGTTGGAAAGTGAAGATTTTGTTCATTCTTGAATAATACTGATTTCTTCTGTTTATAGGTATCTTGCTGGCTTCAGAAAATACCTCAGATGTAGAATACCTCTTAATATAGTAAAGGGTGTGGAATTACGAATCTGCAAAATTATACGTAGGAAATAGAAGTTCATCCCTCTCTTGGAGGATAATCATTTCCTAAAACTGAATGACTTGAGTGTCTCGATCTATCCAGATTTGTACATAGCATATCATATATCTTTTAGAGTGGAAAAGAAACTTAGAGATCCTTCTAATTTTGCAGTTGAGGAAACTGAAGCCTAAATAAGTAAAATCATTTTTCAAAGAATTGTCTCGACCAATCTGGGACCAAAGTCAAGCCCTCCTGAGTCAGAGTACACTGTTACACAGCTTCTCTGATAAACAGACTTTCAGTGATTATGTTGGAAATTTCTCCTTTTATTTACAAATGGCACTAGTTAAAATATTTTTGGCCACCATTACATTTTTTCTTTACTATATGATATTAAATATCCTACAATCTTATGTGGACAATTTCCTTATTTTACGGATAATAAATTGTGACTTAGAGACATTAGCCAGTTTACCTAAGATAAAATAGTCAAATTGAGGTAGTACTGGGAATAGAATTGAGGGCTTCTGACCTCCCAGTTCAGAGCTTATTGAGTGTGTCTCTCCTCCTGAAACTCTGCTGGGTTCTCCCATAGAACAAATTAAGCGCACGTATACGCATATCCACAAAATAGCAAGGTCAAATGTTTTTACAATTCTAGGAAGTTCATCTAAGCCTGGACTTGGAAAAATGATTAAATGTACGGTTTTCCCCCGTCTCTTGAGAACTCTTGTAGTAAGCCATTTATTTATTCATTTATTCATCAAGCATATTGATTTTTCTATTATGGATCTCAAACTGTGCCTCAAGCTGGAGATTCAGAGATGAATAATCATGAATTCGGGCCTCGCAATTTAGCAGAGGGGAAGAGAGATACAAAAAGTAAATATAGAAAACTGTTACTGGTGTGGCAAAATAAGTGAGAAAACGTTAATCAGAGGGCAGAGCAGACCAGGCCACCCGAGGGCCTGATTACCAGCTTCATTGAGTGGGCGAACTTGAAGATGGGGCAGGTGCTTCCTGGGGGTACAAGGTGGGGCCATCATTCAAGAAAGAGTGCAAGGTGAGAACCAAAGACATAATAAGATTATGAAAATAGTTTCTATAACTTCCGTGTAGGGTGTAGCAAAAGTGCCCAGGAAAATAAGGCTGGAGAAATCAGAGTTAGCAAGACGCTTGTGCTATGCCCCAGAATTGGAATTTATCCTATGAAAAATGAAAAGCCAACGATGCTTGTATACTGTAGGCTTAATTTTAGAAAGATCTGCAGTGGCAGAACGTGTGTGTTTATATGTGCATAAAGGAACAACCTAGCACATAGGGACCCTCCTGATTACTCCAGGAAAAGGTGCTAAGGATGCCTAAGCTAAGACAAAGTGAAGTGGTGGAGGAGGGCGAGAAATTAAGGGTGTGCACGAGAGGCAGAATTAGAGAAATTCAGCGAGCACAGAGATGTGGGGGGGTAGGTAATGGAAGTGGCACTGAACTAAAATTAAGAAGCTGAGTACTAATCTGGGATCTTGAATAAGGAGTATGTTTTCTAACCATCAGTTTCTCTTTTGTAAATGGCAAGGTAGGACTTTATTATTCTTGGAGTCTCTCAAAGTCAGTGTTTCTTTCTTAGATACCTGCATTGTATATAAATAGATTCCAGGGTTTCAGTAAAGTCTCCATAGTAATTATAGCTAATATTTTCTTTTTATCATATATAAGCATCATTGTGAATGTGGATTCAGTTGATCCTTATTATTACCCTTTAGGGCAGATGATAAAAGAATTCCCATTTTACAGATGAGAAGCTGAGGCATAGAGAGGTGAAATCATTTTTCAAATCACATATTTTTTTCTTTTGCATGTCTCCGTCCATTTGAGCTGCAAGAATGAAATACCAGAGACCGGGTGGCCTATAAACCGCAGAAATGTATTTCTTACAGTTCTGGAGGTTGGAAGTCTGGGATCAGGGTTCAGACTTCATGTGGTGTCCTCACATTGCAGAAGGAGTGGACTAGCTCTCAGGGGTCTCTCTTACAATAAAGTGTTAAACCTAATCATCTTCCAAAGGGCCTAACTCTTCATACCATCACCTTGTGCACTAGGTTTTCAACATTTGAGTTTTGCAGAAGCACAAACATTCAGACCATAATACTGTTCCTCTTACTCCCTGTGTAATTTCCCTTATGAAGCACTTAGATTGTACCCAACTCCTTCCTAAGTCCATTAATAAGAATATTATTGCATATTAATTGATACTGGCTTTTGTAACTAACAAACCTCCAAATCCTACTGGTTTAACACAGCCTGCTTATTTCTTGTGCGTGTTAAACCAGTGAGTGTTGGGGGGTGGACCTCTCCTCGGAGTCGCTCAGGGACACAGGCTGATGGTGGCTCTGCGGGGTCCCCTTTGGCACTGACATCTGTCTGGAAGGGGGAGAGAGAGAGTGGCCGACACAGCGGGAGGTGTTCATAGGCGTGGTCTTGAAGAAGCGTATCTCACTTGTGCCCACGTTCCATGCGTCCCACGCAAGGGAGGCTGGGAAGTGTAGTCTAGTCGTGTGCCCAGGAAGAAGGAAAAAGGAGGCCTGGTGAATAGGTTGATGCTCTCTTTCCAAGCTGGGACTCAAACCCAGACCACCTGACTTCAGAGTCCTCACCCGCACCGCTCTGCTGTGCTCTTACCTTTTGGACTTGGGTGTTCTCATGGAATCAACAGCAATCAAACTGTTTTGTACATAAAGCAATATGAAGACGCAGGTTGACTTTATAATGAATATTACACGGTCCAGTTAAGATGAGTGACTTCACAGAGATAAGAAATATGTCCAAAATACAGATTTCATAAACTCTCGTACGGGAATCTTATTAATCATAAAGGAACAGTGTGATTCTCAGCGTGTAGGAATTGGAGATGTTCTGATTCTTCACACTTTGGGGGTATAACTTGGGATTAAACAGGAAATCCACTTTTAAACTTTTGCCATTGTAAACATTTTTAAAAAATACATTGGATCATTTTACCTGCAGAGTAATTGGCCATGGCCTTGGGGTCATCTTTTGAAGTGTCCGTTTCCACTATGAGGTAAATATAGAAAGTGAGGCTTGAATTGTGAACTTCCCAGATCCTACTTTGAAGGTGGAAATCTGTCTCTTGCTCTTAAAAGTAGGGGTAGAGGATACTTCTGGTTGATAATTAGCTTTTGTTAATTATAACTTTAATTTTAAGAAGAGAAATATCCCAGTCAGTGCTTTTGGGGTCAAAGAACAGAGACATCATCAAATTACCTCAGGGGAAGAGGGGCTCACTGAAAGCCCATCTATGGAACATGTCAGGAGCTGCGGTCAGGGAAGCAGACACAAGGCAGCTGGTGGAAGTGCCGCTTTCTTGTCCCTTCCCTCCGCCATGTGCTTAGCTCCCTCTTCCGCCTCCTCCAAGTCCCGTCTCTCAGCACCAGGAGGCAGGGGCTCACACAGAGCTCGCCTCCGGTCACCTGACTCCTGATGCCAAATGACCTCTGGGCTCAGGAGTCCACTTCCATGTGGCAGTTCTGTGACTTTTCCTTCTGATTTCCCGAAAGATGGATTGCATTGCTCCACTTTTTCAGAGCAGGCCTTACAAGCAGAAGTTTCTGGACAACTGATAAGGAGACCAGTAGTCCTGACATTCACCTCCCTCAACATCACTTGTCATGTAAGATGTGGACTTGGGTGTTCCTGCGTGAGCTGAGGGGCAGTGCATCTAAAGCTCCCCCAAGCGCATCTCCTGTTCTGCCTCTTCCTCTTCACGCAGACCGAGGGACGTCCTCTGGCTGAGAGTTCCCTTCTCTTGATGGAGACCGCACTGTTACTAGGACTGCTACCCTTTAGTGGCAATCTGTCCCCCCCCCCCCCATTTTATTTTTTGCTCCATAAAACTGGAGCAGTTTTAGAAAACAAGCTTTGTAAAAATGTCTCTGGCATTTGGTTAGTTCCTTCCCGATCATCCTGACTTCATAAATTATGTGAACTTTTGAAATTTCATTGAGCTTTTTAAATGGTCATTTCTTTTAATTAGATTGCTTCAGCATGAAAGTCTGAAACTGTGCCCTATTTTTCCATTCTAATGAATTAAAGTGAGAAATTAGCTGTCTCTTAAGGTTTTTGTTTCAGCACATTTTTACAGCAACCCAAATCCACTAACTAGCTTGCATTTCAGGTGCCTATCGGTGCATGCAGGTGATGCTTTATTTCTGCTTAGGTGTAATGCACACCTCTGGGGAGCTAGTCAGGCTGGGTAAAACTATTAAATAGGAGTGTATGGAGACAAACAAAATTTCAGAATCAATGAGACAAATCAGAATACAAATAAGAACTGAAATCTAATGGAGAGGAAACCAAGTAGGAAAAATTCACAATTTGATGCTAAATTTACTCTCTTCTGTAACTTGTCTCAGATTAAATTTTTTTTACATGCATCTCATGTCAACACAATTAAGTATATATAGAGAGAGACTTTTTGAAATATGAAGTTAGAACTTTCATAGGATGTAGATAACTTTCCCTAATAGCTCTGTTTTTTAAATTTATATATGTTGCATCATTTTGATATTTGTTAGCTACATGAAGAAAGATAACATTTAAGTAATGCTATACCATTGAAAAGCAGTCTCACATACATTATCTCATTTGGTCTTCATGTGGAGCCATTTTAGAGATGAACAAACCAGCGCTTTGAAAGGTGAATGGACTTAAGCTTCTGCTCTCGTGTAGGTCGTGGCAGACTCGCACGGAGGTATTTCAGTCCCAGAGCCCATGTCTTTTTGAGGCCACCACGCATTGCTTGTAGGGACAGTGTGCTGTCCTGCCCGTCATCTGGAAGTGCAGTCTGTGGCATGTGCATGGAGCTCTTAGAGAAGGAATTACATGATGGTGTTTAAGATCATGGTTTCTGGAAGCAAACTGCCTATATTCTCATCTCTGGTTTTGTCTCTTACCAGCTATTTTAACCATGAGTAAGTTACTTGCCATTTCCGTGGCTCAGTTTAAACTAAGGATAAACTGGGGGTAATTAGCTTCCTCTTTAATGGTTGCTGTGATGATAAAATGGAATAATCCTTGCGATGCGGTGAATATTCAATAGGTGTTACCAATTGCTGTTATTCCTGAAGCTGTTTCCAGAATGAATGAATTATTCATACACACAGAATGCAATATGCAGTGTTTTGTGCTCCTATTAATCAAAGACCAGTACCCACTACTCAAAATGATCTGTATACATAGTATTCTACTGGGAACCCATTTTTCACACTTGTGTATTTATAGCTGTTTTATAGGTGATGAATAAAATGTGACCATATGAACACATGTATAAATGTATGTGTATATAATTATATATTAGCATGTGTGTATATATATAATTTTTTAAAATTTATGCACACATACAAACCAAATGCTATTTAATTCAGTTTCTTACAGAGAAGGTAAAAAGCAGTTGGAAACAAAGGTTTTGCTAATATGCCTTATAGGACTTCATGCCAAAATATTCCAGTCATAATAGCTTTGCAGAATATTTAAGAATCTTGAGATATAATTTTAGAGGCAGTCACTTAAGGCCATGTTTCTGGGGAACCAACAGGGCCAGATCCTGTTGTTGAAATGAGATGTAGGAGTACTAAGCTTGGAAGGCAACAGTTAGAGCTGGACAGGACCCTGGTATTCCTATTTTCATGAGAATTAAACTTTTGTGTATCCAGTGTCATTTCCCAAAAAATGTAGGCGGCAACTCTTTGTGTTTCTGCATCACATCCAGGGAGGAAAAAACAACAGAAAGGTGTGTTTTTGTTGTCTTGGTCTATCTTTTGTGACTTGGCAGTGGTGGCATGAAGAAAATTTTTAGTTTGTTCTTTTTTTCATTTAAATCTTCTCCAGGGGGTCTTGTATCATTTGAGTACGATGCTTACTGATTGTCTGGGAAGCTATTTTGTTAATTTGGAAAGCCCTAATATTTAATTAGGTTAGTTTATCATGAGCCCTGACTCTGTGTAGAGAATTCTAGTAACTGCTAGAGTTTTTTTTTTTTTTTTACAGTCTCATTAACCTTTTAAAGGAAAACCGCAGGAATTAGTTTTACCTTCTTAAATTGCTTGTTCACCATTTATTAAACAAATACCACATACTGAGTTGTTTACATGAAAAATTAGTCTTTGTCTACAAGAATTTGGTGATCATAAAAAGTTAAGGTATACAGCAGACAAATAAGAAAACCATGTATGTGTCTATGTATGCCACGCCAAGGTGACCTAAAATTCCCTAGAAGATTCATTTCCCTGTTTTAGGGTATTTCACTTATCATATTTACTGGCACTTTTTAAAACATTAACCAGTCAATATTCTCCCTATCCCTGCCTTCAAACCCTTTGAGTGCAGGATTATCCATCCATCCATCCATCCATCCATCCAACCATCCATCCATCCACCCACACACCCACGTCTACCTATCTATCATCTATTCTATTTTTAAAAGGTTAATTATTCCTCTGTCATTCCCCCACAAAAAGCTTCACAACTTTAATTTTAATAAGGAGAGCAAAAGCTAACAAGAGATTTTTCACAAAATCCTATTTCTCACAAGGAAACCCAACCTGTGTGTATGCATTTTATTCGTAGGCAGTGAAGAGAAAGGTCAGGGCAGAAAAGCCTTGGGTCTGTAAGTTCTGCTCTTTCACGTGGCCTTTATTATTAAGCCCTTAACATTTGGTCCCATGTTCTCTGAAGGGAGACACACCTCTCTCCTTCCCGGTGCAGCTCATTCCTCATCCTTTTCTTCGTTGTCCCCTACGGGCATCATTCCACCTCCTTGCTCCTCAAAGAAGAAAGAAGCACACTTTCTTCATCAGAGCTCTGACACACTGAGCTTAGCCAACACAACTCTTATTGTAAAATAATTCTTTCCAAGTCTTTGAATTCTGTGAACATCTAAAGAACATTTTCTTGTTTCTAGTCACTCTGCATTGACTCAAATAAACTGGAACAATCTGGGTTTTGGGCTATCACGCTCCACTGACTTGTCCTCTGACTAACACGTTTGGAAGAACACGTTCTATTGCACAACCTGGGAAGCGGTGGGAAGTACTGCCGTGCAGTCAGGGTAGGGTTTTGCGGCGGAAACAGACCGCCACCGCATTTTAGGGACCTGCAACACCTCAAGAGTTGTTTGTCCCTCGCAGGCCCATCGTGGTTGGTGGGGACTCGAGTCCAGCTCTCTTCACCTGGGATTCAGGTTCATACAGTCCCCACTATAAAGAACGTGTTGGGGGGGGGGGGATCATAGGATTGACCAATATATTAAAGTGTTATTTTGATTCATAAATTTGCAGCTTTGGGTTTGGCTAAGTGAACCATGATAGATCCCTAAAGCCTTAAGATTAAACGTGTGTATCGACATAAAAATGACAGTTTAGATTCGTATTTTTTGGCATGGAAGATGCCCAGGGCATATTTTTTTTTATCAAAATGTAGGAAACAAAATCATTGGTGTCATGGAATCCCATTCATAGAAAATCAGACTTGCATTTCTACTTGTGTACAGTATGCAAGGAGAGCTATCTGGAAAAATGTTCCTCAAAACATGGAAGATGGTTAGCTCTGAGTGGTAAGGTTTCAGGGGATTTCTTACTTCCTAATTTGTACCTATCTGAAATCTTTATTCTTTTACAATAACGTTTTACCAAAAAAAAAAAAAAAGGCCATAATTGATTGCCCTGGGTTGTGGGGAGGAATCTGGTGAAAGACACATTCGCCATTAAAGTACCCACACAGACTGATGTCCTTTGCTTTTGCTGGTAAGTTACTTTTAGCTTTCATTTCTTTGGCCAAAGCAAGTCACATCACCACATCTAAATGTAATTCATGGGGTGGAGAAATACGACTTTTCTTGTCAGGCAGAGTAGAATTTGGCCTTTTGATACTGGCATTGGGAGGGGGAAGCCAGATGCAGATTTTTCACCTGCTCATTTTTCCCCCCACTGTCTGATAAAATCTCCTCATAACAGAGATGGTAAAATGGCCTTGATAGATGCTGAAATGGCACATCTTTCTCAGGGGAGATCACCTCACTGTGTACGCCTGGCTTCTGCCGTTGTGTGGAAGGGACAAGAAGAGAGCCCAGCCACCATGCAGCTCTCCCTGAAACTGTCTCAGCTCAGTGCTCTGCCCAACAGCCTCACTGTCTGAAGGAGGCCTCATAATCTCATCTCTAATGTGACTTCCATTCAAAGACTTGCAGGACAAATCTCATCATGACTCAACATCTCTGTTTCCCTAAGTTGCTATCAGAAGTCCAAGCATCCCAAATAATCTGCCATCACACAGATGTTCTCCCCCATGTGCTGTAACCCCACCCCCTCTGCATCTCCTGCGTCCTCTAGTTTCCGGTGTGCATCAGCCACCTCCCTGCCGGTGAGTCCTACTGCTCCTTCACAAGAAACTGACTTTTCCTCTTTGAGATGTCTATTTCATATTCTGATTTTTCTTCTCAAACATCTCTCGTATTTCATAGCAAAATGAGTCTGATACAAAACTCTGTCATTTTCTCACCACCTAATCCCCTCACACCACCCAGACTCTATTCACCTACCCCACCTTCACTTTTGTTAAAATGGATTAAATGTCCCCATGACAACCCAGTACCAACCTCCCAGATGCCCTCAGTCTTGATTCCATTTTCCTCTCAAGAACATTCTTTCCTAATTCCTCACTTTCTCTCCTATATTGTCAGTTTCTCTTTCTTCCAGATTATTCCAGCGAGCAAGCACGCCTTTATGGCAGCCATTAAAAAGAAGTTCAGTGACCCTTTGCTTCATTCCAGCTGTTGCTTCATTTCCTTCTTCCCTTCCCGGAAAAAAGTTCCTTGGAACAAATTTTTATTATTGTCTGCACAGTTTTACATCTCATTCCCTAATAAAGTTACTTTAATCATGCTCTTATTTTCATCTTGCCACTAAAATGATTTTTACCAGGATCAATGCTAATAATAGCGAACGCAGGGTGCCTGCTCTGAGGCAGGCAGTGTTCGAAACACTTTATACATAGTAACTCATTGAATCCTCCAACCGCCCATAGGACGATGGTGCTATTAGTACATCCCTCTGAGGTATGAAAAAGTGCTAGTCAGAGGTACTTGCTGATTTGCCCAAGGTGACACTGCTGTTAGGAGGAGCTGAGATTTGAACCCAGCTACTCTGGTTTCTGGAGGCTATGTTCTGAACTGCTCCATCATATTACTTTTTTAGTGGACAGTTATTTCTCTTCATTTATTAAATCTTTCAGCAGCATTTGGCATAAGTGATCAATGCCTCCTTCTTGAAATATTTTATTCTTGGGTTTTCCATGGCTTTATCTCATGTTCTTTTCCTCTTATCTCATGCACTGCTTCTTCTCCGTCTTTTTTGCTGTCTTCTCCTTCCGGGTTTAGCTTTTGGACGACTCTCTCCCTGCTTCACTGTTGGTAGCTTTGCCCTGGTAACTTGGTCCAGTGCAGGGCTTCAAATACCACCTGTCAACCTAGATCTCTTAGGTGTGTCTGCAGCCCAGGTCTCTTCCCTGAGCTCCATTTCACAAATGTCGCTGCCTGGTTTACATCTTTCCTTGCGTGTCTTGTAAGAGTCTCAGACTTAACACAGACAAAATGTACTGTGGTCACTCTGACCCAACCCAACTTTTGCCAAACTCCCCTTTCCCAGGGCTCCTGTGTCTACCTGAACCACCAACTTTGAATTCCTCAGGACAAGGATAGGAGTAACCCTTGGTTCTTCTTTCCCTCACAGCTCACATGCAGTCCATTAGCAAAGTCAAGCCAACTCTTCACTGAAACACCCCCGCCCGCTACTTCTTCCCAGCTCTGCCGCCGGTAGCCTACGTCCCATCCTTTATCACCGGAACTCCTGCACCCCCTTCCTAGCCGGTCTCCCTGATCCTCTCTTGCTTTCCTCGGTCCATTCTCTAAAGAGCAGTCTGAGCAAACTTCTAATGAATGAGATGACAGCATTTCCACCCAAAGGCTTTCCCTTGCAATGAGAATAAAATCCAGCCTCCTTCCCGTGTCATCCCCGCCCAGACACCCCCTTCCTGTGCCGCGTTTTCCTCGGCCTCTCGGTGGATCAGCCACGCCGGTCGTCTTGCTGTCCTGGGAACACACCCCACATCACCCCATTTTAGAACCTTGTCATTTGCTGCTCCTTCTCTTTGGAAAGCTCTTCCTTTTTTAGCTCTTTATAGTGGCCACTTCCTTCTCATCACTCAGGCCATCATTCAGGTGACCTCCTCAGAGGGGTCTTCCCTGAGACTCTCAGAGAAACCTGCCTTCCTTCCCAGCCTGATTATTCCCAGTCACTTCACTGCATTTCCTCCCAGGAGCTAGAACGCCTAATGCTGTCTTAATCATTAACACCTATTCATTATTTGTTTCCTCCACAGGAATATGAGCTCTTTGCGGGGAGAGTCTGTGTCCTCCTTATGCGTTGTTGCATCCCCAGTACTCAAAGCTGTATCTCATATGTAGTATTGACTCAGTTGAAACGCAACTGAGTGTGGTTCAGCGTAGAAAGCAGGATATTGACTTGTATATTACATAAAGCTTTCAGTAAATTAAAACAAACTGAACCATCCTTAGCTAAGAAAATATTTTCTAGAGCCAGAGTGTAGGAACAGTCTGGCTCTCAGGTTGTTAGCTTTTGTAGAGGTAGCCTGGTGTTGGAATCAAAAACAGAGAATTCTCCACGTGTACCTATTGTGGCAGAAAAATCTTTGCGACATTGGAAATGGTATCTGCTTCTTGAAAGTTCTTTTGAGGATTTTGTTCACAACTGTATGTCATATCTAAGTTTCTTGGTCTCACATGAGGGGTGAGGTGGACACCATATGTGATTTGTTCTCTAAGACAAATCCAAGCTATCTAACTTGAGTCACTGGCCAGTGGTTCCTCATCTCTAAGGAGAAGATTAATATAAATGCATGATGTACTGATCTCACTTACAAAATGGGTCTCAGTATGTTTATAACATGAAACAACTTCAAATCTCCTACTTTTCTATTTGTCTGTTTTTGTATCAATCACATGCTTTAAAATTTCTGAAAGCATAGTGTTTCAACACGTTTTTGATTTTAAGCCGTTTTTATTTTTGGCAGATGAAACTTCTGCTTTATCATTTCACAGTAGTGTTAATAGTTTGAAGTAGAAATGCTGAGGTGAAAAACAAAAAAACAAAAAAACCCCAAAAAACAATGAAGGCAAACTCGAACTCTATCATGATGTGGTAAGTGGGGTCCAAAAATTTCAATCGCCCAAAAATATTTCAGTAGCCTTACTGTGAGGTTAAGAAAGTGGGCGAGGGAGCCTCACTGCTTAGTGGACTGGGTTTTCCATTCGAGGTATAAATCCATCCAAGTTCTGGTTGTGGCTATTGCCATTTGGTGGCCTTTGTCCCCTCAGGCAAAACTGAAGGGAGAGATTTGTGGGTCTTGAGACTGAATGGGATTTTCAGGAAAATGGCAGCAATTTCAGAAATCATCCAATTTGTTCATTTCCAGGGAAAAATCCTGAGGAGGTGGATTCCCCCTTCTGCCTCCTTGTTCCTGAAAAGCAGTTCCCGGCCTGGCCCTTCCGCTCAGCCCTAGAAGAAGAATATAACCTTTATCAACCCCGCCCACCTTAAGTCTCATCTCAGCCCCAGAACAGAGCACTTTGTCCAGGGGGTTATCTTATTTTGATAAACATGTTGAACAAAAAGATGTTTTAAAAAAAAGTCATATGCAAATAAGTATGTTTTTGATGGTACCACGTATTGCCTCTATATTTTAGACTCTTCCAACAGCTCATTCTAATCTAGTCACTAATTGTTCCTGCTTCACCAAGCATTTACTGATGGAAATGGTCCTACCACATTTAGGAAGGAAATCAAATCTGCATTGTGGAGTCAGCATCATTGTATTTCTAGTTTCATGCATGGTGGCTCCCTTATAGAGCTATATTTAATGTGCCTCTAATTAAAAAAAAAGGGGGGGTCTCCATGGCTTTCTCAGCATTGTCTCATTTTTTGTTTTTGTCCATGCAGCTCACCATGTTAAAACGGGCACTTGCGAGGTGGTGGCCCTCCACAGATGCTGTAATAAGAACAAGATAGAAGAACGGTCACAAACAGTCAAGTGCTCCTGCTTCCCCGGCCAGGTGGCAGGCACCACACGAGCTGCTCCGTCGTGCGTGGATGGTGAGGCTTCTTCCGATGCTCGTCGTGCTAGTGTAGCTGGGGCTGCTCAGAACCGGAAGCCTGCTGTCAGGCTGATGACTGGGCTCAGTCCTGGGGGACCACACCATAAATCACGTGGTACATACGAGGACATCTGGGGAGAATACTGGAATCTAAAATATGCTGGAAGAAGTTTAAGATCTTAAGCAATATGCAGCTTTGTGGCAAAAAGCATTATGAAGAGGTTGCAACGAGTCCATGCGCTTCTCACTTTGATACCATGAAATACTGATGTGCCTGTGGAGAGCGAGTGTATGTGTGTAAATATATTGGCAAAGGAAAGATGAAGATAGATGATTAAATAATATGGGTACCTCAACCCATGCATGGTTCCTAACGATGAAAAAATAAATACCATACATATTAGGGAGTGTTTAGTTATGGCCAGAACTCACCTGAAATATTGTTATAGAGACTCATAAAAAACATTCTTTATTGGAGGATGCACCTAATTACAATAGGCCATAAATATTTATGCAGGGCTATATAATTGATGTTATCATAAATAATAATTTAAGTGCTTACATTAGCCTGGTGCATTCCTTGTGATGATGATTACTGACCACGGTTAAAAAAAAATTACGTTGACTCCAACACCTTCCTGATTTTAGCCTACTGGCGGAAAATATTACATTGATTATAAAATATTGATTCCAAACTGATCATGGACTCATTTCCTTATATGTTTGTGTAAATCAGTACATGCATACATCCACATAGTTTCTTTCCAATACCTTAGTTTTCATGAAGCTTATATGTTTGCATGAAGAAATCCTTAAAAAATGTGCCCATCATTAACAGTACTGTATTATACACTTAACATGCGATCTACCTTCTTAAAGTGTTAAGTATTCTTTCCATAATAAAATTTTTAAAAAATGTTTTTAGTCTGAAAATCTAGATTTATTCCCTTTGGACAAAAAAAAAAAAAAAAGAAGCATGCTTTAAAACGTAATCTACCCACTGGTGGGAAAAACAGGCGGCTTTTGTTCCTCTTTAAATGTGCTCCCATAGCATTAACAAGGCCAAAAAGAAAATAAAGAAAATATTGAATTGATTTTCCCGTCTCTCGAAGCTTCAATAGTGGAACAGAAATGGTGGTGCCATATGCAACCGTGTCTTGAGGGAGAGGAATGCAAAGTCCTGCCGGATCGGAAAGGATGGAGCTGCTCCTCGGGGAATAAGGTGAAAACAACAAGGGTGAGTGCACAGCCGCCTCGGGAAGGTGGGGAAGCAGAAGTCCTCTGAATTCACAGCGCTGGGAGCTTGTGCGATGACGTCTTTAAGCGGTGGTTGCGGGATGAGAGAGCACTGCTTCCATAGTACATTTGTCCCCATTTTCTCCTTAATTCACTTTTTTCCATAGCACATTTTAATTTCACTCAGAATAACATCTTCTGTAGATTGCCGTCAACTGTCATGTTATCTAACACATAGTTTGTTCGTGCACAGGTACTCACAGTAAGGTGCACCCCCCCCCCCCCACCGAGGGTGCACGTTAAAGGCTGGGAAGGTGGCCCTAACCCCTCATTATTCAGCCGCATAGTAATCTGAATACATTCTGAAAAAAAGGAGATTTATATATGAGTCAATAAACACTTCCCGACTAAGATTCTTTCATTTTTGTCAAAGTAATTATTTTGATCCTCCTGATTTCTGGATCAATAAATAGTTTTCTAATGGTCAAGACTGTAATCATCATAATGAGTTACCAAGAGGAGTTTTCACATCTCAGGGTCAATATGAAAGAAATGCTCTGCAGACAGTGATGCACTTAGCTTGCAATGAGTGGTTTCTCAGGGAGAGGAGAGAAGTGGAAAATAGTTAGCTGTATTCTTTGAGTTTTCTAATTACCTCAGTGGATATTTCTGGACTGTAAGAATTTAAATTCTTTGTGGAATCAGCAAATGAAAGTTCTGTCTTATTTTGCTTTTTGCTCCAAGGGGAAAGCTGACTATTGATTAGAATTGGATAATTAGGGACTAGAACAGAAGAATGTTTTGTAAAAAGTAACATAAAACTAGGGATGGGTTAATTTACAATATTGTTTAGCAACGGCAGTTTTTAAAAACTTTGTCGGGACATATTCAAGAGGATTATTTTAAAATCCCATCAGATATATAATGTTGCGTAATATCTTTAGTCTACTGACTATTCAGACATACACAGAAATAAGCAAGTTTATCATAAATAATAACTTTATATTTTGTCAAATTTTTCGTGACTCTTAACTTGTCGGTTAAATGCTCACACGCCTTTCCAAAACCCATGGAGGGCATGATCAGTTAATGAGAATTGTTTTATTCAGTTAGCACATGGTACAATCCATATTGATTTGTTAAAACCATTCTGGCAATGTGAAATTTCCATATAAGCCATTTATAGCATGAAAAAAATTTTTTACTAACACTATTAATCCTTAATTTAAAATAGCATGCATAGAAATTCCTGAAGATTTAAGATTTTGAAAGTTTTAAAAAATAGTGAGCTATGTCTAAATTCTGCCTTTAATATGTCAGTAGACACGAAGAAGCTAACATTTATTAGATACTTAAAACATATGCCATATACTGAATAATGTGTTTCATGTCAATTAGCTCATTTCATCCTCTTAATAGCCCTGTGAGGAAGGTAATATTATTATCTCCTTTTTACAGCTGAGTAAACGAAAACTTCAAAGTGTTAAGTGACTTCTCAAGGTCATTCAGCTCATTAATGGGAAGTTAGGGTTCAGACCATACATTTTCATTCCTGAACCTACTCTTTTAACCTGTAGTTTATACTAGGTCATTTATCTTATTCAATAAGTAATAGTGATGAAAGTTTTTCTATAATTCTGTTCATATGAGGTAGACCTTTATCACTATTTCTAACTGTTTGGATCACTGAAATGAAAAGGTTCAAGACCATGTGATCTAAATTCTCATAATAAATTCTTTCAGAAGTGTTGCTTCACTCCCTGTTGGGCTGTATTCTCAATAGTCCAAACTTTAAATTGACGACTTAGCTTCAAAAATTCCTCATAATATGGTGAAACCAGATGGATGAGAACTCATGAGCAGAGATGACCACATCTAGGTCCTCTGGTTTGTTTCCATTGTAAGGTGGTACCCCACATACAGTGGAGCGCCCTTTCTATTTTTCCTTCATCTCTCTTGCCCCAGAGACACCTGTTAATGAAAGACCTCTTTGAAGAGATTGTAGAGAGGTTTCATGCGTAAGTAGGTATTCGTATGAAATTATTTTTAAGATTCCTCCCAACCCTGAGAGTCTATGATTCTCATTTAAAAAGGAAAAATCATTATGTGTAAGAGAAGGAGGAGACTTGAGAGAAGGAGCTTCTTGAGCACAATCAAAGCAAATTATTATTATTTTTTTTCCTTCACAAGAAAAAAGATTGCTCGTGAAAATGAAGCTACTTAGATATTTTCAACCAAAGGGTCACCAGGGCATTTCAACTGGCTAGGCAAAATGATGTTTAATTATGAACGTTAGTTTGGCTCACAAAGTCCAGTTTGGGTGAATTTCCCTGAGGCCCCAAAGAAGCAAAGTTTCCAGCGTCATCAGGTTATTATGGTTCCTCCATTTCCATGGAGATAGTCCCAAAAGTATAGGCGATAAGAAAAATTCTTGAAATCGTTCTGGCACATTACTTTGCCCACAGTGGAAGTGTCGGAAAGAGGTAGTTTTTGCCACATATAAACAGCAGCAACATTATTGAGAAGAAATTGGATCGTTATTTTCATCATTGGTGTTACTGTCCACTTGCCAGGCTGTAGTAAGGCGGCCATGGCTGTAGTGAGCCAGGAAGCCAGGGAAGCCCTGATTTGGCAGGTCCTCGCCACAAAGGGGGAAGTGTAGAAGTTCATCAGGAATAGGTTACCAAGTAACTGAAGAGCTGCTCTCAGCCAAAAGCTATTTGGGTTTCTTATGCGGGATATGTTGGTCTTGTGGGATTATCACTGCAAGCAAAATGGCTTGAGAAATGATTAAAATTTGCAATAATGGACACCCTCCCTCATAATTGCTCATATCCAATCTGGAGTGCTTTGGTAGACTGAACGTTAGGGAAAGAGCAGTCAGCCAAAAGCAGCAATGAGGCTTGTTTGGCCTTGGCAGAGATGCACGATACTTTCCAGAACTGACTACAGATCAGGGGTTGGGTGAATTCCTCATTTAAGACTAATTTGGAATTTATATTGTACTTCCCATAAATGCTAATTATATCCTCCTTCTGTCTTTGTACTAGATTCAGGAAGCTTATTGTTCTAACCCATTTTCTAGTTGTCCTAACAAGGGGAAAAGGCAAAGAACAGACAGCCTTTTTGGAACATCAGTATTTTGCATACATGCTCTTCAAAACCCCAAACATTTAATCTGGAGAGAAAGGAGGATGCAAACCTTTGTCTCACTTAAAGGTGAAAACTTACGACTGCATCTGACATCTGTAACCATCCACTATATTACCTTAAAGAACTCCAAAGTCAGAAAGAAAGCAAGGAAAGGTCGTGAAAGCCTTTTGATTTCAAACTCACTTTCAAAGATAAATAATAAAGAACTTTTCAAGGAGTCTTAATAAAAGAATAGTCTTGCCAGTGTGAAAGAGCACATAATTATGTGCTAATTATATGATATGAAAGACGCAGAGGGGAAAGGTGCTGTAGGAACTTGTAAGAGTTGAGGAAAAAAACTTTGATAACATCGTTGGAATCCTCAGGAAAAAAAAGACTGTGATTCACTTCTTTTAATGTTTGGACATTCTTTCTCTGTGGAATATCTACTAAAAGAAGTCACATTCTGCTTTTAGGATTTACAGCCCTTAGCCATTAGTGTGAACTCCAGACCCCAGTGGTCATGCAGCTTTTATTGTCTGGTTCTTACATAAGGAAAAGTGAACTTCACTTGATATTATGAAGATTTTATATTTTCATTAGAAATATTATCGTTATGAATCATGAATCCTAGATCTATTTATTTTTCATATGCGTAAGAAGACATTTTCTGAGTAATTTTTAACCAATTGGAATTCTTTCATCTTTACTCATTTACTTAAAGTGCCTTAAGCAGACAAGAGCACTGTAATTTTTTAATGTCCCTTCAAATATAATTGGATTTTAAGGGTATGAATACGATTTTATTTTGTTGTATAATGCAGTGAAAATCAATCAATATTAAAAATTTTCTGTGCATAAATATTCTTTATTAAGAATGCTCATATATGATCAAAGCAACAAAATCAAATAGGAAAGCATTTACTTAGTGTGCTGGGCAAGCTAAGTGCATGGTAGGTATTATCTCATTTAATTTCCCCAACTGCAGTAGTTACTAATTAAAGCATGATCCCTGTCCACCTGGAGCATGCCCTTGGTTTGTTTTTGTTTTTTGGGGGGAGGTAATTAGGTTTGTTTTTTAATTGGAGGTCCTGGGGATTGAATCCAGGATCTTATGCATGCTAAGCATGCGCTCTTAAGCTATATATAGACCCTCCCTGCCAGAAGAGTGCCCTTGAGTGGGGGCATGAGGAGTATACAACTGCATTACCCTTTTTGTTACCCATATGCAGCCCACTAGCAATAAACACTGGGATCACTGGTAAATAGAAGTCAAGAGTAACATTGTTACAATAATGGGGGCAGCATCAGCCTGCGGTTCAGCTTCCTCATCTGCAAAAAAAAAAAAATGAGGATGTTGAGCTAGATTCAATTTCAAGACTAACCGATATTTATTCTTTGATTCCACGTGCCAAGGACATTTCTAACTTCCTTTCCGGCTAAATTTATATGATACTTGGTAACTGGCTAATCTCATAAAATAGGTGATGCTAGGTTTTTAATCCTCTCCTGCTAAGGGAGCAAAGAAATAGCATTTTAGGATGCTTTGCTAATTAAAGCCTCCAGTCATCCCCTTCCAGATGCTGCCCAATTTTGTACCAAGACCCAGTCACTGTTCTCTGCTGGGGGGTCTGACCAGTGTCCGGGGGCGCTGTTCCAGGCCCAAGGCAAAGGAAGAACACAGCGAAAGGAAAAAGGTTCGCTTCCTCACCTTAAGGTAGTGCAATCTGTGTGAATTATTCATTCACAGGCTCTCTTCCTGCCTTGCCAATTTCGGGGAGTGTGGTCCTTTCTTAACAGACACATTCCCTGTTGTTGTGTCTTTATTTCATCTGTGGTCAGGCTCTAAACTGCACCTGGTCCGCAACACAGAACACGATGACCTTTACGGCTGTGGGTTTCCAAATTACTCTGATGGTACCCAAGTAAAAAAAATACAGCTTACATTGTGATCTAGCACATATACATATACATAACACACACAGCACACACACAGTCACACTCATACACACACACTCTCACACTTTCTCTCTCTTGCACTTATACACTCCACAGTAAAATCAAAGTTCTCATTTTGGGGGGGTTTCATTTCCTTTCTCCCTCCCTCCCTCCCTTCATCAACCCCATAAATTGACGTTTTAACCTGCCACTAAGTTACAACATGCAGTTTGAAAACTGCTCCTTTAGAAGTGGTGTTTGATTGCTTCTCGTGTCGGCTCCATGGATGTGATGGCCACTGCACTTGCAAAGGCACAAACTGCTGAATGGACAGGTTTCACATCAATCCACCTTTTACATTTTAAGTTTAAATATTTTTAGTCAATGTTTTGGGATAAAAAATTCAAGAAAATCTTGTAAAATATGGATTTCATAGGAAAGAATGTATGAACTGTATATATTGTTTCCTTCAACAAGTGTTTATTGTCTATTATTGCAGGTGGTAGTCTAGGTTCTAAAGCATAGCACAGGAGGGGGAAAAAAGGGATGAGAACCCCTGCCCTCACAGGGCCTGTGTTTTATTAGAATGCATTGGTTTTCTGTTGCTGCCTTAGCACGTTTAGTGACTTACCGCACATTTCGCGACTCGACCCAACATCCGAGTGCGCTTACCCGTTCGCACTGCGCTGTGCCTCTTTCCTGGGGACCCCAGTAGGGAATCTGCTCCCAAGCCCGTTCAGGCTCCTGGGCGGAACTGGGTCCCTCGTGAACGTCGGGGTGAGGTTTCGGCCCCAGGAGCTGCCGTCGGGGGGCCTCTCCCCTCCGTCAGCGCGGCTTTCCTCATCGCACCGCCGCCTTCATCTTCAAAGCAGCCGCGGTGTGCCGAGCCTTCCTCGCCCTTCGAGTCTCTCCGACCTCCGCCTTCCCCCGCTCTCCGCCGCCTTACTCTCTGGCTTTTAAAAGCTCAAATGACTACAGCAGTCTTGCCCAGAGACTGCGGGCTGGTCACCCTATTTTAAGGCTAGCTGATAAGCAGCTTCAATCCCACGGCCAAGCCCCTTCACAGCCGGGCTTAGATCAGTGCCCCTCTGACTGCTCAGGGCACGGCAATCTGGGAGGTGCGCCTACCTACCAAAGGGCGCGTTCTGCCTCCCCGACAGGGGGAGACAAAAATGAAGACAAACAAGCAAAGCATGTAGTATGGTGGGTGGTGGTAGGTGCCGGGGAGAAGGTAAAGCAGGGAGGGCGGGGTGGAGACTGCTGAGTCGGGGGAGGCTTCGCTTTGGCTGAGACCCTGAAGGAGCTGGGGGGTGAGCGTGTCCTGTGGACCACCGCGAGGCGCTCCCGGTGCAGGGAGGGGCGGGCGCGGAGCGCCTGCCGCGGAAGCCGCCCTGGCGGTAGCACAGTGGAGACAGCAGCGGTGCTGGCGCGGCTGGGGGAAGTGAGCAAGGGCAGGGGCGCAGATTTTCGGGTTACAAAGGTACGTGAGGCATGTCACAGCCGACTTCAGTTTTTGTCCTGAGCTAACAGAATGAGGAAGGTGCCAGTAGGTGAGTTGGAGAGAACTGTGGGAAGAGCAGGTTCTGTGTTTTACATT